>NC_135492.1:36091233-36386627 GCF_052094955.1 Ictidomys tridecemlineatus | reverse complement strand
GTCACTGGTCACCGCCTGGCCACTGGCCACTGCCTGGCCACTGGTCACTACCCGGCCACTGGTCACCGCCTGGCCACTGGGCCACCACTTGGCCACTGGTCACCACCTGGTCACTAGTCAGTGCCTGGCCACTGGCCACCACCTGGCCACTGGTCACTACCTGGCCACTGGCCACCGCTTGGCCACTGGTCACCCAGCTGGGTGGTCTCCAGGGACCTCCAGGACGCAGGACCTCTCACTGCCCTGAGAAAGCCGGTTTGGGCTGGTTACCCAAATTGGGGGCACACCCTGGTGACGGTTCTGAGCCCACAGGTGACAAAGGACTAGGGTGTGACCACAGGAACTTGGACGCCAGGGAGGGACAGAGGGTCCAGTGGTCAAGGAGGAGCTGAGGAAAATGCCAGGAACGTCCCCAGAATCCTAGCCACCTGCACCCGGGAGTCGCCCAAGTTCACGGGCTGCAGGATCCGCCAAGGTCAGGTGGTCAGCAGGTGGCAGGGCAGGGCCAGGGACAGCCAGCTGGGGCGCCTTTGAGGAACACAGAGCAGCCTCCGTGCCTCCAAAAGGACCAAGAATGGAAACGAGGTCAGCCTTCAGGAGGAGAGAGGGGACCGGGAGGGGACAGGGAGGGGACCGGGGACGGCCAGCGCCGCGCAGAGACAGCGCGTAATGGGAAAAGTCCCTCCAATTATGTGAAGAAGAGTGGGCGTGTGTCACCCGGGCGACTGTCCCCGCAGATAACAGATGACGGGGAGAAGCCAGCGCTTAATGGGTTTTCTCTGCCATCCGTTAACCCCAGCAAGTGGCTCTGGTGACAACGTGCTCAAGGGTCGCTTGGAGCTGGCTGCTTTCCAACCCTGCACCTGATGTCACAGGATTTCGATGACAGCGAGAGGACAGAGGGGTCTTTCGGTTACCTACCCTGCCCCCCACCCAGCGGGGAGGTCACTGTCCCCTGCCTGGGCACACCTGGAAGGGGCGCGGGACATGTGCGTCTGCCCAGGGGGCCACTCCCAGACACTCAGGCGTGACTGCTCATGTGTGGCCACCAAGTCACACAGGTGCCAGCTCAGGCAGACACCCAGACCCCTGGGGCACCCCAGGGAGACGCTACATACAGGGCCACACTCACCCACGGACGTCCAGTCCCAAAGGTGCTGGTGACAGGCTCCAATACACCCCCAGAGACACTCGTCCGGGTACAGATGTGCTTCTGCCCACAGAGGTGCACCCCAGGCACCTGGGTGGACGTGGACCCCCGTCCGTAGATGCTCACAAATGCACAAAGACGCCTGGCACGCGCACACCCGGGACCCCAGGGCCTCCGGAGGCTGAGGCGGGAGGATGGCGCAAGTTGGAGGTCAGCCTCAGCAACTTCAGCCTTGAGCTCATTATTTTCGCAAGGACCGTCATATGCAAGAGTCAGCCCCTTGTGACAGCGCGTCAAATGGCAGAGCGCTCACCAGAGACCCCTCCAGAGCCACGTTATAAAAGACAAAAATAAACCAGAGCGAGACATCAGGGGCGCGGGGGTCACACATCTCGGAATCGGTAACACAGAAGACTAAAAGCGTCGTCGCACGGGACGGAAAGCCCCGGAAAATGATGACATTTTATGAACCGAATTCCACCGCATTTAACTATAGAAAGAAAAGACGCTTAGAAGTCGCAGGGAGTTTGGTGGCAATACTCATTGAGGACCATAATTTATTTCTCACGCCGTCGTCGATGGACGGAGGAGAGAAAGGGAAAAGGGTATTTCTTGCTCTTTTGCTTCTGAATATATTATTCATGACATTCGGTGTGTGTTGTTGTGCACGTGTGTGTGTGTGTGTGTGTGTGTGTGTGTGTGTGGAGACAGATGCCTTGAAAATCACCAACCAAACACGTGCCCCGCCGCGTGCGATATCCCTGGGTGAAACCCATCTGATAATTAACCATCCAAATATCTAAATTGCCAGGGGCAATGGCGCACGCCTGTCATCCCAGAGGCTCCGGAGGCTGAGGCAGGAGGATGGCAAGGTGGAGGAGGCCAGCCTCAGCCACTTAGCGAGGCCCTAAGCAACTCAGCGAGACCCTGTCTCTAAATAAAATATAAAAAAAGGGCTGGGGACTGGGGCTCAGGGGTTAAGCACCTCTGGGTTCAATCCCTGGTACCAAAAAAATTTTTTTAAAAAATTAAAAACTATGACATTGGAAAGAGCACTGTTGACGTAAAGCAAGGACGCCCACAGAACAGAACGGGGCACGTGGAGAGAAAGCCGGGAGTGCACACGATGTCCCAGGGCAACATGACACAGTTCTGTCGGCATCTTGGAATATCAATGGAATATTACGCAGCCTTAAAGAAGAATGAAATGATGGCATTTGCAGGTCAATGGATGGAGCTGGAGAGGATCGTGCTGAGTGAAACAAGCCAGTCCCCCAAAACAACCAAAGGCTGAGTGTCCTCTCTGATAGGCAGATGCTCACGCACAATAATGGGGGCAGGGGATAGAAGTGGCATTGGATGAGACGCAGGGGAGTGAAGGGAAGGGAGGGAGGGGACTCGGAGAGACAGGGGAATGAATGGGCGTCCCTTTCCCGTGTTCACATAGGAACCCACGACCAGGGACACCCCACAGCAGGTCCAGCCACAGGAATGGGAAGTCACGCCCCCATGTAGGTGGGACATGGCAGGATGCATTTTCAATGCAAGAAATGCAAATATCAAAAGGCATTGGGAAAAAATGTCTAGCCTCATTAATATTCAAGTACTTGCAAATTCAAGCCTCATTAATATTCAAGTACTTGCAAATTCAAGCCTCATTAATATTCAAGTACTTGCAAATTCAAGCCTCATTAATATTCAAGTACTTGCAAATTCAAGCGCTAAGTGACCATTTGCACCCTGAAGACGGGGTCGATATTATTACCATTATGGTATCCGATGTGAGCAAGAAGGTGGACTTAGGGGCGTTTCTGCTTTCTTGCTGGATGGTGTTTTTAGAGGATGATTTCATTTTCCGATTTGACTCACTTCTTCTTCTAGACATTTGTTCTGAAAAGAAGAAAAAAAAAATAACAACCCGAATGTCAACTAATAGGTGGTCCCTGGTGGTGTAAATCCTGTATTTTTGTACCCTAGAATTCTATGCCGCCACCAATAGCCGCATTCTTCGGAGACGCAGGTGGCATTCTTAAGGGAAGAGGACAAGTGATAGAATAATACGCACTCCCAAAAAAGCCATTTCTATGGGAAAAAAACAAGAAAGGATTCCGGGGGACATACACACACCGACCACCCCTGGGGGGTGGTTCTTCCTGAATTGGGCTTATTTCCACTTTTAAATTTCTCTACGATAAACATGCACCAGTTGCACAATGAGAAAAATAAATGTCCCCAGAAGGACACAGGACGGTGGACAGCCAGGGAGATGGGTGCTGGAGAGCCACCGTGGTGGGTGGGATTAGGTGACCACTGTCCCTCCCTAAACGAAATGAAGGTGGCATCATTTTCTCCTTTTTTATTTTTTGAAAGTCTCTTTTTTATCTTCATTTTGTGGATTTATGTTCACGTGGTGCTGAGGATGGAGCCCAGGGTCTCACACCTGACAGGCGAGTCTCTACCCCTGAGCCCCAACCTCAGCCTGAAAACATAGAAAGTTGTCTGCTTCTGTGCCAAGAAAATGACAGAAAGATATGAAACGTGATATTAGGATGGCTGTCTCTGCCCGGTGTGACGGGGTGTGTGAGTGTGAGTGTCTATGTGTGTGAGACTGTGGGTATGAGTGTGGCAACACCCTGGTTAAGTAAATAAGGGTCCCTTGCACACAAGCAGCTGGGATACGGCAACGGTCCATCTGAGAGTCAAGATGGCTATGAAGTAACTAACGGGTGGGTAGCATATACGGCGCGGATACACTGGGCAAAGAAATGTGTCTCGTCTCAGGCCAGACAGATTGGGGAGCCGGGTCTACGCCCAGGGCCAGCCACATGGGGGTGGGCTACAGTCACTACTGGGGTGTTAGATATTGGCCCAGGGGAACCTTCAAGGGTGGGGCCGGTTGGACTCCAAAGTCTTGCTCTTCTCCTTTGTCCCCCACAGTTTCTCCAGGGACGGAGACTGCAAGGACCTGGCTTGCACATAGGCAGGGCTGGGTGAAGCCTGCAAGGAGGCTGAAGGCAGAGCCCAAGGCCAGGAGGGCTGGTCTTTCCCCTGGAGGCAGATGCTGGAGGTAGGGGGGTCACCCGCCCAGCCTCCTTCTCACCCCTCCTCTTGGTTCAGGGAACACTGGCGCCCCCTGGTGCCAGGGTTGGGCACTGCACCCAGATCCAATGAGCTCTCTCTCTCTTTTTTTTTTCTTGGTCCCAAGAAATGGTTTTTTAAACGTCATCCAAGTCATCTCCAGCAGAAATGCCCTGTCCACCCTTGAGCTGGAGAAGCCCTCAGAACACAGGACATCCCATCTAGCCCTTGTCCTTCTCTGGGTCTCCTCTGACCCCCATCTCATCCTGACCCTCTTTGTCAGTAGATGAGGGAAAACCGGACCCCAAGATGAGGTGAGGCGAGACTTCCCTTCACACAGCAAAGGAGCATCGGACCTGGGTCAAGAACCAGGCAGGGTGGCGCACGCCTGTCATCCCAGTGGCTTGGGAGGCTGAGGCAGGAGGATCGCAAGGTGGAGGCCAGCCTCCGCCATTTAGCGAAGCCCTAAGCGACTCAGCGAGACCCTGTCTCTAAATAAAATATAAAAAGGGCTGGAGACGGGGGCTCAGTGATTCAGCACCCCTGGTTTCAGTCCCCCAGTTTAAACAAAAAATAGAATTCTGACCACAATCTGCCACCAACCATCCCACAAAAGCCATCCCAGCCTGCCAGCCTGCCCTCTGTCAGTCACTTACAGAAAGTCAGACCCCTTTCTCTAGCAACCAGTCTAGGAAGCCAAACAATAACCCCCGCGAAGTCAGCCCCCCCAACGGACTGAACTTGATTAATAACTGAGAGCTTCCCTGATTTTTGTCCCCATTTCCCATGTAGGACTAACCAGAGCAAGCCAGACGCGTGTCCTGCAATTCCACAGGATGCTCCGCTGCAGATTCTCAAGGAGCTCCTGATCTTTCTTCCACAATGAGGTCCTCCCCCTCCTCTATCACAGGGCAAGTGACAATGACGGACTCCCACTCTCACCATGTCTACTCGGTGCTGTGCTAAAAGTCTTAGCCTATGCAATAAGACAAGAAAAAATAAATAAGTAAATGCAAGCTCAGAATACAGAGCCTTGGCTTCTTCTCATTTAGGTGGTTTTCATTTATTTCTAAGAAGGAAAAAAAATCTCCACAAAGGGCAGACTTATCCCAGATACTCATCTCCATATATATGACCAAAAATCACCACCAACAATAGATTTACACACCCACTATCACCACATCTACTCGGTGCTGTGCTAAAAGTCTCAGCTTGTGCAATAAGACAAGAAAAAAATATGAATGCATCTAGGTTGGGAATGAAGAAATGAAAACATTCTCTATTCACAAGTTATAAGATTTTTTTTCCACTCAAATTCCTAAAGAATCGATAAACAACCTATTGCAATTAATTAAGACTTTTTGTTTCTGGTTGCAAGATCAAAATATTTTTTTTAAAAAAAAGTGTATTCCTATGCTAAGCAACAAGCAAGATGTTTCATTTTCAAAAGATCCCAGGAATAAGGACAATATGTCCGTAGGGGAGAAATCTAACAAAAGAGGTAAATAATCATTGCCCAGAAAATGATCAGGCTTTATTGGAAAACATAAAAAGAAGACCAAGTGTAAATTATCCAGAGAAGCCATGTTCATGGGTGGGGAGAAGATTTGCTGTCCTAAAAATGACAATTGTCTGAAATTGAGCTGCCCATTGAATTTAATCTCAACCAAATCCCAAAATTGAATTTTATTAGAACATGACAAACTCATCCTAAAATGTATGTGGATGAATACGGTGTGTATGGGGGGGGGAGCTATAGAATATTCTCGTCCAAATAGCTGTTAAGATTGGCTACAAAGTCTAGTGACTAAAATAGTGAAAAGTATGGTCACAGCAAGAAAAATAAACCAAAGAGCCAGAACAGAAAGCCCAAGATATGGACTGAAATACAGAGAGAAGAAAAAATAAATCACTTTAAATCCTTAGGGAAATGTGATTAGGAAACTGAGCTGTTTATCCGCGTTGGGGAAAAAAAAATAAAACCCATAATTTAAATTGTACAATATCAAAAAAGGAAAAAAAAAACAGGTGCAATTCAGATTTAAATGGTAAAGAAAATTCCTAAGGCTTATAGAAAAAAAAAATAGGAAAATATCTTTATGAGTTCACACGGGAAACATTCATCGCATAAGACAGAAAAATCACAAAATAGAAAAAGGAAAGATTGAGAACACTGAATACCTCCAAATGTAAGATGTCTCTAAGACAAAAAGCCACGTCATTCATCATGCAAAACCGAGCGGCAAAGAGGGAAGGGTGTTTGTTGTGCACGTAACCGACAAAAGATGGTTATTCGGAATATGTAAAGAAATGCCATAAATCAGGAAGAAAATGTCAAACAACCCAACAAAAAGCGTGAGAAAAGGTATAAATGAGAATTGTCCCAGGAGGGTCAAGTGGGCGTCCCCGTCAACATATGGAAAGATGCTCCGCGTGGATCGTAACCAAGGAGTAAACCAAAGGACTTCGCTTAATTCAATGCATATTGATTAAGCGCCGATTGTGGACCAGACTTTTTTTAAATTTTTTTTTTCTGCCATTTAGAAGTCTGGAAGTACCCACTGTTGGTGGTCATAGCGAGAGATCGGAATTCCCGGGGAGAGTCACTGATACCTTCATCCCACAACCCAGCAGGATTTTCCGTAGGGTAACGTCGTCGTCATCCTTTGTGAAATCTTAAGGCACGCAACACGATACTCTGTGTTATTTTGAGATACGAAAATTCCTGTATTAAAATAAGAAAGAGGGTTGGGGAGGTGGCTCAGGCAGTAGCGTGCTCGCCTGGCATGCGTGCGGCCCGGGTTCGATCCTCAGCACCACATACCAACAAAGATGTTGTGTCCGCCAAGAACTAAAAAATAAATATTAAAAATTCTCTCTCTCTCAAAAAATAAAATAAAATAAAAATAAGAAAGATGGGCGGGGAAATGAGACATGCCAAGTTCAGGGTGGTGATTCCTGCCAAGAAGGATGGAGACGGACAAGATGCTCGGAGAACCTCACCGGGGACATGTCCCTTGTGAAGATGACACGCACACACGCGAAAATATCTAGACGGGGAGCCGCGCACCCTGACAAAGGCGTGTGTGTGGTCTACGTCCTCGTCATTTTTATTCCCCACGCTTTTTCTGGGTGGGGGCTTGCAGTATTTTCGGATTTCAAACATGGCATGCATGAATTCATGAGATTCCACTCCCACCTTGCACACATGGGAGGAAAACACAGGACCTTCCGAGCTTGGCTTATTTCGCTTAACGTAGTAGTCTCAAGTTCCCTCCACGCTCCGCCCTGGACGCCCCTAGGATTTGGAAATGCATGAATGCTCACATCTCTTATATACAATGGTGTCGTGTTGGCCTAGTACCCACACGCATTATCCCCCCCATTTTTTTTGGGGGGGGGTACTAGGGATTGAACCCAGGGTGCTCCACCCTCACCCACATCCCCCACCATTTTTAGTCTCTCATTTTGACTCGTTGCTTAGGGCTTTGCAGCATTGCAGAGGCTGGCCTCCAACTTCAGATCCTCCTGCCTCAGCCTCCCCGAGCCGCTGAGACGACAGGCGTGTGCACCGCTGTGCCCAGCTATTCCAATGATTGTGGAGTGAATTAATTCGTTTCCTCGAAGGGCCCGGCTTGGTCTAGATGGGACGGTGTTGAAGATGGAGTCCGGGCATTTTGGGGACCTACAGTGCCCTGGAGAATAGTGGGTCATGGCACAATAAGGTCCTGCTGGACAAGGATAGGCACAGTGGCACATGACGGCCCTCCCAGCCGCTCCGGAGGCTGAGGCAGGAGGATCGCAAGTTGGAGGCCGGCCTCAGCCACTTAATAAGGTTCTGAGCAGCTCAGGGAGACCCTGTCTCTCAATAAAATACAAAATAGGGCTGGGGACGGGGCTCAGGGGTCCAGAGCCCCCGAGTTCAATCCCCAGGACCCCCCTAAAAAAAAACCCATAGAGAGGCAACAGCATGACATGAAGTTTGTGGGTGTCTCTAAGAAACTCCTTCCGTAATCTTCTGTTCTGAGTCTTTTCCTGCCACTCTGCACCCAAATCCCTCCCTCCCTGACTCTGGACTGTCCCTTGGTGCTTCGTGACAGCGCTTGGGCTGTGCTGGGACCTCCTGCAGCCCCTGGTGGACGCTCTGGGGACCCTAGACCCTTCCCCAGGGGGAGACCCTGCGTCCCTGGCAAGTGTCACCTACCCCCACGGGCAGGTAGCCCTGGTCCCTGCAGGCAGAGCCCACAGGCCTCCATCTGGGCCTGTGGCCATCCTCAAGGTCATCCCAAGGTCATGGAGTCGGGTGGGGTCTAACCCGGGCGGCCAGCGTGAGGACCCTCCGCAGGGTGGCTGGTGGCCCATTTCCCTCTGTCCTGATGGACGGGGCGTCCTGGGGGGTCGGGGTGGGGGAGGGGGAGAAGAAGCAGGATGCGCTTAATAAACTCATTATTCTGCCACCCAGCTGTGCGGGACGGGAGGGTGACAGGGACGCTGCAGAGCAGGGACAGAAAACGGAGCCAGTTAATTGGCCAAAGCCACAGGACACCCCCGCCCCCCCTCCCCAGGCTCCAGATGGGAACAGGCTCTGCAGAAGTGGGGGAGGGGTCTTCCCAGGGAGCTAGGTTTTTGTCCCTGTCACCCAAAGGACAATAAGGGGGACAAATCCTCCCACCCCACCCCCACCCCCTCTGGCTGACCCGAGGCCCCTGGGAATGGGGACCCCCTCCCCCCATCCTATGTCGAAGAGCCCAGTGGCTCAGAGAGGTGGCCCCAGGTGACATGCCTGAGCCAGGATCTCCAACAATCATCTCCTCCCCAGAAGCATCCAGAAAACCATCAAAAACAGAAGAAGAAGATAAAAAAACCCACTAAAAACTGTCAGAATCAACATTTCAGAACTCTGGAAATTAACCAAAAAGCTCGCAGCCATCTGAAGAGGGTTTAATCAAGGGAAAAAAAATAAAAAGGCTGACTCTCAGGAAGAGACGCCAACTTGGTGGCATTTTCCACGGGGGGCCTGTTCCCTCTTTCCCTCCCTCCCCCACCCTCCCCCCAGCCCCCAAGAGATTGCAAGATTCAACGGGTCACAGTGACAGTGACATCGTCCAGAGGGGGCTGGGAGGTGGCGGGGGGGGGGGTGTGGAAGGACCTTCAAAACCCCCACTCCAGAGAATTGTCATTCTGTGACCCCCGCCTTGCGACTCCCCAACACACACACCCCTTGCAAAATCTGCCTGGCTCTTAGAATGGAGTGTCAAAGATCATCCGAAGTGACTGTGGCACGTTGGTGATGCCTGAGACAGGAAATGACAGTTGGGACCAAACAACAGGTGAACCAAAAAAAAGCAAGGAAAGTCAGGCGTGGGGTCGCCCGCCTGGCATCCCAGGGGCTCTGGAGGCTGAGGCAGGAGGATCGCAAGGTGGAGGCCAGCCTCAGCCACTTTAGCGAGGCCCTAAGCAACTCAGCGAGACCCTGTCTCTAAATAAAATCTAAAATAGGGGTGAGGACAGGCTCAGAGGTTGAGGGCCCCTGAGTTTAATCCCCAGTATGACCCCCCACCAAAAAAATGGGGTCCAGGATGCTGACCCCCACATGCATTTTTTTTTAAGCAATTTACCTGCAGCCCTGCCTGGACGTGCTGCATTCCTCAGCAAACAACCTGTTATCTGCAAGAGAAATGCGGGCCTGAGATGCCGATAAGAAGAACACATGTGACCCAAGTTGGGGGGGGGGGGACTTATGTGACTTTGACACAGACCAGATCCCAGAATTCAGGGAAATAAGGAAAATTCTTCAAAAGCATAAAATCTGTAAGAACAGGTTCCAGTTAGAAGCCTGGACAAAAGTGACCTAGATGGGTCTTGAGCAACGGAGTCTGGAAAGTCTTCTCAGTCAAAAGTCAAGAGGTGGACTTGGCAGGGCTCTCTAGAAACTTCCATGGGACCCACAATAAAGCTGGGGAGCAGAGCCAGGTACGGTGGTGCATGCTTGAAATCCAGCAGGCTCGGAAGGCTGAGGCAGGAGGATCACAAGGTGGAGGCCAGCCTCAGCAACTGAGCGAGGTCCTGAGCAACTTAGTGAGACCCTGTCTCTAAATAAGACACAAAACAGGCTGAGGATGTGGCTCAGTGGTTAAGCACCCCTGGGTTCAATCTCTGGAACCAAAGAAAAATCTGGAAAGCAGGAGGGGTCCCCTCTGAGGGGACCCCCTGTCTCCTTCCCTTTTCCTGTCCCTCCTAATAAGCTCAGGCCCCTTATGCAGCAACGTGTCTGAAATCCTTCGGGCCAGATGGCAAGAACCAGGGTTTGAAAGGGGGCTCTTGGCGGCTGCCTCAGTTTCCCCCCAGGCTGGACCCCCTAACAGGAACATCTTCACCCACCCCAAAGCTACAGGCCAGGGACCTTCTCTGCCCAGACTACAGCAGAATACGCCAGACCAAACTGGACCCCACCGGACTGCCACCATGGGGGTGTCCCTTCCAAGTCCAGGTCCTTGGTGTCCTGAACAAAGAATTGAGCAAGACACACGGAAGTGACAGAAAAGGTACAGGTGTATTGAGGGTGAAGGTAGCACCCTGTTAGGTAGAGAGGAGTAGGTCAAGAAAGGGAGAGGGGAGAAGAGAGGGGAGGAGGAGAGGAGGGGGAGGAGAGGGGAGGGGGGAGGAGAGGGGAGAGGGGAGGGGAGGAGGGGAGGGGGAGAGAGGAGGAGAGGAGGGGAGGGGAGGAGGGGAGGGGAGGAGCGAAGGGGAGGGAAGGGGAGGGGAGGAGGGGAGGGAAGGGGAGGGGAGGAGGGGAGGGGGAGGGGGGAGGGGAGGAGGAGAGGAGGGGAGGGGAGGGGGAGAAGGGAGGAGGAGAGGGAGAGGGGAGGGGAGGAGGAGAGGAGGGGAGGGGAGGAGGGAAGGGGAGGGGAGGGGAGGAGGGGAGGGGAGGGAGAAGGAGAGGGGAGGAGAAGGGGAGGGGAGGAGGGGAGGGGGAGAGAGGAGGAGAGGAGGGGAGGGGAGGAGCGAAGGGGAGAGAAGGGGAGGGGAGGAGGGGAGGGAAGGGGAGGGGAGGAGGGGAGCGGGAGGGGGGAGGGAGGAGGAGAGGAGGGGAGGGGAGGGGGAGAAGGGAGGAGGAGAGGGAGAGGGGAGTGGAGGAGGAGAGGAGGGGAGGGGAGGAGGCAAGGGGAGGGGAGGGGAGGAGGGGAGGAGGGAAGGGGAGGGGAGGGGAGGAGGGGAGGAGGGGAGGGGAGGGGGAGAGGGGGGGAGGAGGAGAGGAGGGGAGGGGGAGAGAGGAGGAGAGGAGGGGAGGGGGAGGAGGGGAGGGGAGGGAGAAGGAGAGGGGAGGAGAAGGGAGAGGGGAGGGGATGGGGAGAGAAGCGGGGGAGGGGGAGGGGGGAGGAGAGGAGGGGAGGAGGGGAGGGGGAGGGGAGGAGGAGGGGAGGGGAGGGGGAGAGGGGGGAGGAGGAGAGGAGGGGAGGGGGAGAGGGGGGAGGAGGAGAGGAGGGGAGGGGGAGGGGAGGAGGGGAGGGGGAGGGGAGGAGGAGGGGGAGGAGAAGGGGGAGGAGGAGAGGGGAGGAGGAGAGGGGCCCCAAAGCCTAGAAATCAGTGTCCTCCATCCTGAGCCAGGGGTCCTTCTCCTCCCAGTGAGCATCTGATTGAAGACCTTACCCACTTTGCTCCCATTGGTTACCTTGTGGTGCCTGATTAGAATATTCCCCCCCATTGGTCACTTTAGAAACCTAATTAGAATACTGCCCACTCTGCCCCCGTGGGTCCTTTGGAGATTGGAACCTGTGGTGAAGGTTGTCCTGGTGACGTCCTCAGTGGCGGGAGTTGTCATGGTGATGGGATTCATTCTGAACAGGGACAGGACTCCTTGCCTGTCCTCCAGCTGCTTCTTTTCTGATACCCTGCCTCGGCCACCTGGGTGTCCCTGAACCCCTCCCTAACCAGATGCGGCCAGGCGACAGCAGACCAGGGGACCACCCAGGCCCCAGCCACCCAGCTAAACCGGGCCAGGAGGCCACAGCAGAGGACGGTCCCCACCAGGGAACCAGTGTCTGTCACAGCGCAGGCGCAGGCGGGGGGGAGGTGTGAGTGTCAGGTGAATGGGGGCAGCAGGCCTGGGCTGGCCCAGGGGACATCTCACCTCCCACGTCTCCTCCCACAAGCCAAGGGACAACCTCGCCTCCCGGGAGGCTCCAGGCAGGTGGAGGCTGTGACCTCCTTCTCCTCCCTGATGGTAGAGGATGCTGCTCTTTGCGGGGGTGACAGGGACTTCTCTGTTGGGGAACAAACTGCGTCCCTGGACCCTCTCCCCACATCCCTGACCACCTGTCTGGTCCCTTCCTTCCAGAACGTTCCCAGGGTGCTCATCTGCACTGGGCGTCAGAACCAGCCTCACAGAGCACAAAGGAGAGAGTCTTTATTCCCCCACCAGGGGTTGAACCCAGGGGTGCTCATCCCTGAGCCCCGTCCCCAGCCCTATTTTGTATTTTATTGAGAGACAGGGTCTCCCTGAGTTGCTTAGCGCCTCACTAAGTTGCTGAGGCTGGCCTCCACCTTGCGATCCTCCTGCCTCAGCCTCCTGAGCCGCTGGGTTGCCAGGCGTGCCCCACTGTGCCTTGCTCATTCTTTCTTATAATGATTTGAGCGTTTGTCTTCTCCCAACTTCCTGTTGAGATCCAGTTGCCATAGAAACAGCATGAGGAGGCGGGGCTTAATGGGAGGTGTCTAGATCATGGGGGCTCCACCCTCCTTAGTGGGTTCAGGCCCTTATCTGGGACTGGATCAGGTATAAAGGGAGGGAGTCCAGCCTCCCTTCCCCTATCGATCTCTGGCTCCCTCCTTCCCTTCTGTGGCTGAATCCCCTGACGCTCTCTTGTCCCTTGGTGCCGTCCGCCATGTTCTGATGAAGAATGGAGGCCCTCACCTGAAGCAGCCTTTGGCTCTCCAACTCCCCAGCCTCCAGAACTCCTCTTTCTTATAAAGAATGCAGTCTGTGGTCTCCTGTTGCAGCAGCAGAAAATCAACCAAAAAATCTCTCTTTCGTGCCTTTATTCAGTTGAGCCTCATTTATGGGCCTCCAGTCCTGTCCCAGGGGAAGGTCATGAAGTCCGTGGTGTGATTCTAAATGTGCTGCCAGCCCCATTTTTAGAAATTCATTTTCTTGTTTGAAGGGTCATTGAATATCCTAAAATATCATTGCTTCATCACATAATCAGTCCAACAATGATGAAAGCTATTATTATTATTATTATTATTATCTTGTTTTTTGTTGTTGTTGTTTGTTTGTTTTTTGGTACCAGGGATTGACCCCAAGGGTGCTTCACCCCTGAGCCCTTTTTAGATTTTATTCAGAGACAGGGTCTCGCTGAGTTGCTGAGGGCCTCGCTAAGTTTCTGAGGCTGGCCTCCAACTTGCGATCCTCCTGCCTCGGCCTCCCGAGCCGTGGACTCTCAGGGGTGAGCCACGCACTGAGCTAGGGAGCTTGCTCCTAGGATCTGGCCACGTTTCCAGCATCTGGTGGCCATACATGCGGGGCTGGGGGCAGAGCCAGCTCTCAAATGTGCCCAGCAAGTCCTGGAGAGAGGCACAGCTCAGGGCTAGATGACTGAAGGAGTCACCAGGTCCTGGTGTAATGGGGACACAGAGGGCTTTGCCTCAGTGCAGCTTCTTCCTCCTCCTCCTTTTATGCTGGGGGCTTCCTCCAGGAGGCCCGGCACCTGCTCTGCACCCCTGGGGGGGGTGGGGGGGTCCCCTATCTTTCTTGCCCTTTCTGATCCTCTCCTGCAGCCTCTGATGTAAGAACGGGCCGGTTGCACGGTTGCAGACTCTCTGATTGCAAGGCTGGAATCCGGGCAGCCTTGGACCCGCGGCTGCTTCTGTTTCCCGGGCTGCGCCCCTCCCCCTCCCGCCAGGTACCTCATTTGCATACAATGGAGCCGCTTGGCTACCTGAGCGGAGGGCTCCCTGAAGCTCCTTTTTCTTAAAGGGGCCGTACACATTTCTTGCTTCTGAGAACTTGAAAATATGGGAAGGTTATTTTATTTTATTTTCTTTTCTGGAGGAAAGGAGGCAAGGATTTCCTCCAGGGTGTGTGTGTTGGGTGGCTAGGGACAGGACCCAGGATCTTGGGCCACTCTTAGCTTTGAGGTCTCCAGGACGGGGGTGGGGGGGTGGGGGGGGCACCCAGCCTCCAAAGGAGGCTGGATCAAGACCCAGAGGGTCAGACAGATACAAGAAGTGAGGACTACTCACCTCTCTGTATGGTAGGAAGGCCGCAGACCCAGGCACCCCCAAATCTATCATGAAACCAACAGGCTCGCAGGCGTGATGAGGCACACACCTGTCCTCCCAGCGACTTGGGAGGCTGAGGCAGGAGGATCGCAAGGTGGAGGCCAGCCTCAGCAGCCACTTGGCGGCGAGACCCTCAGCACCTCCGTGAGACGTCTTAGGACTCTCTTCTATGGGGCGGACGGAGGCTGGGGGTCCTGGGAAGGACTGGGAAGGGTCAGGGGTTGTGTAACTGAGCCGCCTCCGGGTCAACGCTGACCTGGCTGATGGGTATCTCAGTCCTTATCACCTGGGGCTGGGGACAGGTCCCACTTGTCCTTGGGATGTCTATCTCTCAGAGCTGGGATGCTGGAAGGGAGAGAGGGGACTTGGAGACTTCTAGGCAGCTGATGGGGTGACAGCCGATGACCCAGCGTCTCGGGTCGGGTCCCTTCAGGACTCATGGTGGCAGAGAGGTGACCCCAGACTTTAAGGTCACAAAGGACACAGGTACAAAACGAAGGCCGGGAAGACCCTGTCGCCTGCGTGTCTTTGAACGCTGGGCATCTGCAGGCCTGCACCAAGAATCAGCCGGGTGCGGTGGCCCACGCCTGCCGTCCCAGCAGCTCGGGAGGCTGAGGCAGGAGGATCGAAAGTTTAGAGGCCCGGCCTCCGCCATGTAGCGAGGCCCCTAAGCAATTTAGCAAGGCTGATTGCACAGGGGCTCACTAAGTCACTGAGGCTGGCCTCCACCTTGTGATCCTCCTGCCTCAGCCTCCTGAGCCGCTGGGATGACAGGTGTGGGCCACGAAGCACGACCCGAGGACTCTCTTAAATGCTGGCCCATCCCACCCTCCAGAGCTGGCCCTAGCCTCCCCGAGGGTCTCCTCTGCAGACCCTGCCTGCCTCCCCACACCCGTGTCTGCTAGCAAAGGCCTCTACCTGCAAAACACACGTCTCAGGAGGGATCTCCACCCCCCCCACCGCGTTCTCTTTACGTGTATCCACGCGTGTCCCCCTGTGCCACCAGCCAGGGGGGTTCCTGGGTGACGGAGGAGGAGATCTGTGTCCACCTCCAGGATCTCAGCCCCAGCCTGGAGCTTGGCACAGCGACGGCCATCGAGAGGAAGAAGGAGCTCGCGGTCCCAGTGGACCCCTGACCAGAGGCTGCCTTGGCAGGAACGGAGGAAGACCCAGATGCACGTCGTGGGGTCGGGGGGCCTCCAGGGGACGTGATTGAGATTTCAGAGTGAGACGTCCACCCAGGGGTTTCTCTCTTGTCACTTGGCCAATGTAAATGACGTCCCCAGGAACCGCAAAAAGACAGTTCTGTGATTAAATGAAGTCGCTAACACGGAAAGGGACGTGTCCGCCAGTCGGCTGAGGTGGGCGGGCAGAGGCCAAGACAGCTTTGCTGATCCCCTCTGGGCCTCCAGGAAGGTGGGAGGAGGGGACGCCTGGACATCTGTTCACCAGCCAGGGGTCCCCAAGTGAGGGCTCACTGACCCCAGGGGCGCTTCACCCCTGACCCCCGTCCCCAGCCCCTTTTTCTATTTTATTGAGACACAGGGTCTTGCTCAGTGGCTCAGGGCCTTGCTAAGTGGCTGAGGCTGGCCTCCACCTTGTGATCCTCCTGCCTCAGCCTCCTGAGCCGCTGGGATGACAGGCAACCCTTCCAGGCCAAGATACCTCTGGGGATGGAACCCAGGGGCGCTGAACCCCGGAACCCCGTCCCCAGCCCCTTTTTAGATTTTATTTAGAGACGGGGTCTCGCTGAGTGGCTCAGGGCCTGGCTAAAGTGGCCGAGGCTGAGAATTCAGGGAAAGTCAGAGTCAGGGAAAAAAACCAACCAAATCCAAGTCCCAGGAGCTGTTGGAAAGGGTGACAGTCGATTGTCTGAGAAGGCGCAGGAAGCTCACCCCGGCCGTCTGGGAGGCTGAGGCAGGAGGATCGCCAGGTGGAGGCCAGCCTCAGCCAAAGCGAGGCCCTGAGCCGCTCAGCGAGACCCTGTCTCTCAATAAAATAGAAAAAGGGGCTGGGGACGGGGCTCAGGGGTGAAGGAGGCGCTGGGCAGAGCCTTCAAGGAAAACCCCCTTTGAGAGCCCGGAGTCCAGTCTCAGAAGCGGGGACGGGGCAGCTGCCTGTGGGCCGGTTGCTAAGGCAACGGCAGCAGCAGAATTGCCAGGCGGAGTCCTGGGGGCGAGGCTATTGATGAGACCCCCAGGAAGGGACTCCAGAGAGAGAGAGGGTCCTGGAGAGAACCAAGAGGCCCCCCCAGGAAGACCCCGTCTGGGGGTGTTGGAGGGCAGCGCAGCTCCTGCCCAGAGCAGAGCAGCAGAGCCCGCGTTCAGAGTGGACCCCAAGCCGGTCCTTCACAGACAGGCAGCCGGGAGCAACTGCAGGTCTCTGAGGTCCAGTGTCCTCTCTGGGGACTCCAGTCGAGCTGCCCCTTTGTGGAGGACAGAAGGAGCAGGAGGTGGGTCCTGCTGAGCCTTGTGCCCACGGTGGGTGCGGGCTCTTGGCTCCCGTTTCCTTGATTCCTCTCTGGGGTCGGGCAAATCCGAGTGACAAGTGCGTCTGGCGTTACCTGAAGTCACAAAATAAGCAACGGGCAGACCCACGACACGCGTCCACAAGGTCTATGCCGTGTCCAGTCGTCAGTGAGAGTTCCGGAATGTTCTAGAACAGCGCGGCCCAGCAGAACTTTCTCGGGGGATGGAACTAAAAGTGTGGCGTGGGCCAGTCGAGGAGCAAGAGAGACCCGGGACCCCCCACCAGTTGGGACAGGGGACTTTGTTTTTCAGATATCGAAAAAGGCCACAGAGATAGTTTCAGGTGTGGCTGGATCCAGGCGCTCCCTCAGTGTCATTGATGTCTCCCTCTCTTCAGGGCAGCTTTAGGCTTACGGTTTTTACCCTGGGCTACAACAGGCTCAGTCAGGGACACTTGACCCCTGAGCCCCGTCCCCAGCCCTATTTTGCATTTTATTTAGAGACAGGGTCTCCCTGAGTGGTTCAGCGCCTCGCTTTGGCTGAGGCTGGCCTCCACCTTGCGATCCTCCTGCCTCAGCCTCCCGGAGACTCTGAGATGACAGGTGTGGGCCACCAGGGCCCGATAGAGGGCATTTTGGAGAGGCAAGGGAGATGATCCATGTCCTCCTCACAGCCCGCTCCTCCTGAATCATTATGGGGACAGGTTGGGGGTGCAGGGTGGGCTGGTGGGACCACCAGGCCAGCCAATCCCGGCCTCCTCCAGGGCCTCACTAAAGAGAGGAGGGAGGCTGTCTCAGAGCAGGGAGTCCCCCCGGCCTCTGCGGCTGGCGGCTAATCCCCACAAAGGAGAACAGGCCCCTAATTAATTCCCCGAACGTGATGGGAGCAGGCGGCAGCCAGGGCGTCCGCCTTAATGAGCTTAATGGGCTGGACTTGAGGGTTTTACCCGGGCCCCGGGGCCACAAGTGAAGCTCTTAACAGGTTGCACTTGAACTTGATGGACAGCCCTCATCCCAGCAAAGTCGGCTTAATCCTGGGGCTGCCTAGTGCGTGGCTTGTGGGCTGCAGGAGCGCCCGCCTCCTGTCCCCTGCCTCCTGTCCCCTCCTGCCCCAGGGAACCAGGATGCACCCTGCAGACCCCAGCCCCAGCCTCTCCTGGAAGCCTCTCCCTGCAACCGCTCCCCTGGGTCCCCACGCTGGCGTCCCCAACCCTCCCCTCCTGACCATGCTCCGGTCAGCAGCTCCCTGCTCCATCCTTTGTCCCAGCCTCCACCTCAGGTGACAATCGTTGAACTGGTTTTGTATTTTTGGTGCCAGGGATGGAACCCAGGGGTGCTCCACCCACCGAGGCCCGTCCCCAGCCCCTTTTTCTATTTTCTTGAGAGACAGGGTCTCCTCTGAGTGGCTCAGGGCCTCGCTTTGGCGGAGGCTGGCCTCCACCTTGCGATCCTCCTGCCTCAGCCTCCCCAGCGGCTGGGATGACAGGCGTGGCGCCGCCGAACCAGGCGAAAACCAGGTCGTCTCCCCCCTGGTGTGGATGGAACACCCCAGGACTCGGAGGCAAAAGCAAAAAGGTTTTATTTGGGGTGAGCACGGTGGTGCTCACCTGTCATCCCAGTGGCTCAGGAGGCCGAGGCAGGAGGATCAAAAGTGGGAGGCCAGCCTCAGCCACTTAGCGAGCTCAAGAATCTTCTCTTCTCTCTCTGCCCCATGGTTTCAAGGATTGAGATGCTCCCGGCCTCTCAGAAAGCACAGAGAAGCATCTTCCCTGAGCCCCAGGGTCACCTCCCCTGTTTCCTGCAGCTCAGAGACCACCATCAACTGGACACGACCCACCAGCACCCTGCAGAGAGGGGCCTGGGTGCCTCCCCACCCAGATCGTACCCACCACAGCCAAGGCCCTGACCCCCTGTGTGGCTCTTCCTGCAAATGCTCAGAGCAAGATTTTTCCCAGAAGGAAACATTTCAGAGTATTTGGGACAATCAAATAAGAAGAAAGAGCGAGTCTCCATCTCATCCCAAGGTACATATTTGCAAAGCAGGACAAGAAGCCAATTTAAAAAAAAAAACGAGGCCGGTCCATCTGTTCTAATGCGGAGAAATGTCTGGGATCTATTGTTCAGTGAAGTTGCACAATAATATTTGCCTGCGTGGTTCGTCCTGTTTAGAAACAAAAGGGAAGAAAAATTAAAAAAAAAAAAAAAAGTCGACGTGTGTATGAGTGTGTGCGCGCTGCAGAGAGAAAGAAGACCCAGAGAATCGCACTGAACGTGGACTGGTTGTCTGTGGGAAATCGAGAGGAGTGTATTGCTCATGCACACGTGTATTATTTGGTAATTAAGATTTTGATTTTTTTTAGCCGGGCACGAGGGTGCGCGTCTGTCATCCCAGTGGCTCTGGAGGCTGGAGGCAGGAGGATCGCAAGGTGGAGGCCAGCCTCGGCCACTTAGCGAGGCCCTGAGCAAAACTCAGGGAGACCCCTGTCTCTCAATAAAATAGAAAAAGGGGCTGGGGACAGGGCTCAGTGACCAGGTACCAAAATATATCCGTTCCATGGATACCAGTGACCCCAAAATTCAAACCAGGATCACCAGAGACCCGGCATGGGGTGCCCCAGGTCTGGGCAGGCAGGCTGCAGGGTCCGAGTCTTGGCTTCTCCATTTCGTGGCTGTGTGACCTTGGACAAGTTGCTGAACTTCTCTGTTCCCCAGTTTCCTCCATGCCCCCACGGGCTCTAATGCAATACCCCAGCCTCCAGATGAGCCAAGTCCCTCCCCGACCTGGGAAGAAGGGGGAGATGGAGATCTAAAGGACAGCCTGAGACGGGCAGGGGACCTGATTTCTCTTTGTCCTCAAACCCCTCCTTCCAGATCTAGACCGTGGGAACGCCATCTTGGGGGGGCAGGTGGGTCCTGCAAGTAGCCTCAATCCCCAGAGAGGACACCTCTCTGCCCTCTCTGTGAAGGACAGACCCTGGAGGATGAGGACAGGACACAGCCCACCAGGGCCCAAGGGGACCCATCTGCCCCTACCAGGGGCCTTGGACTGTTGATTGACACCCACCATCAGGTGATTCCTCAACTTCCCCCGGAAGTGGGGAAAGAGGAGGCGGGACAGGAAGTCCCTAGGAGTAGCCACAGAAAATGTCTTCCCTGTAAAAACTACGGGAGTGGAGAGAAGATGTTCCTGCTGGACCCTTGGGACCTTCTGATTGCCAATCCAGAGAACTGGACCAAGCCTGGACACCCAAGGCCAGTTGGCGACCTGAATACCCAGGGGCTCTTGGCAAGCCAGACAGGGAGGAGCACACAGGACTCAAGAACCAGGGACAGCCAACACCCTTGGAGGAAGATAGGTCTGGAATGTTCTGGAAGCTTCTTTTTTTACCCGCTGTGCCGGAGGAGGCTGAGGCAGGAGGATCGCAAGTTGGAGGCCAGCCTCAGCCACTTAGCGAGGCCCTGAGTGAGACCCTGTCTCTAAATAAAATATAAAATATGGCTGGGGAGGGGGCTCAGGGACCAGATACCGCAAGTTATGTGGCAGCTGGGCCTGGAACTTTATTTGCATCTAGAACTTTCCACCTGTGTCCCCCCTGCTCAGGATGTCCCCAGGCTGACGTCGAGGTGCCAGGTAACCAGAGCTGGGACCTCAGCAGACGCTGGCTCCCCAGCCCCTCCCCCCCAGCTGATGGGTTGTTGACAGAGTGCGGCGTTCCCTGCCGTTGGGGGACAGATGTCCCCATTTTCTTGTTGGCAGGGAGCAGGGGGTGACTCTCAGACTGGGGATGGCCGCTCAGGGTCTGAGAGGGTTCTGCCAGACGCCAGGGGCGTGTTCATCAGTTTTCCGTGACTGTGACAAAACGCCGGAGAGAATCCACTTACAAAGAGGGAAGGTTTCCTTTTTGGAGGTTTCGGTCTAGGGCCAGGTGGTGACATTACCGTGTCGCAACCGGTGGCTTCCCTCCTTCGTGGCCATCGGGAGAGTCTCTTCTCGGCCACCATGGCAGAGTCGGTGGGAATCGTGGCGCCATATTGAAATTCTGTCCATCGCGCAGCTCAGACCCCCTCCAATCCGGAGCCCTGACTCTTCATTGCTTACAGATGTCGCCTAGCAACCGTTGCCAAGCAACAGCTTCAGAAAGAGTGGGGAGGATGCTCCGAGGTTGGATGAGGGACAGAAGGTCAGAGGGTGCCCAGCCCAGGGCCATACCCAGGGCTTCCGGGACATAGTCAGGGAAGTTCTCACCAAGACAGAAAATGGGAGCTTTGAGCCAAGACCAAAGGGAGGTAAGAGGGTCAAGGATGCAGGCCTTCATGACGGTGTAGTGGTACAGGTAGGGCAAAGAGCAGGTGCAAAGGTCCTGGGGCACCGTGCATGCTCCGTCTGAGGGGCCAGAGGGAAGCTGGGGAGACAGGTGTGCTGGTACCTACCCGAGAGGTGCGTCCCTCCAGAGACCCATGGGAAACCCTCAAGGGAGAAGGAACCACTGAAAGAGGAGCTGGTCGGCTGGCTTGTCGCTCCTTATAGGATAGCCCCTGCCTGGTTCCTGCTCTCATTCCAGCTCTCTCCAACTCTCTCTCTCTCTCTCTCTCTCTCTCTCTCTCTCTCTCTCTCTCTCGTATTTGGAAAGATACCCAAGGCAAAGAGCCACCCCTTCCCAGAACCACCCCCAGAGAGGATTCTGCCAGATGCCAGGGTGTGTTCGTCGGTTGTCCGTGACTGTCACAAAACGCCGGAGGTAATCCAGTTACAAAGACGAAAGGTTTCTTGCACGTAGCTCTCCAAGGGCCGGTTTCCCGGCTGTGATTCTGCGATCGTTTTGCCAGTTGGCACCACGGGGGACGTGGAGAGAGCGCCCAAGAGCTCCGGGTTGTTCGCGGGGACCCATGATCCCCTCAAAATAAAAAAGTGTAACTAAACATCGGAAAAGACAAGAGCTGATGGTTGGGGAGATCCGTAAGGAGGGGGGGCTACCGTGGCCGAAAGCGACTAGCAATTCAGACAGAGGGGCGGTCACCAAGATCGCAAGCAGGGCTGGGGACAGAGCGACGTCGCCGGTGACAGTGTGGCCTCGCACGCACAAGGGACTGGGTTCAATCCCCAGCACCACCACCAAAAAAACCCAACAAAACAGCAACACTCAGTGTGGGCGAGGATGTGGGGAAAGCGACACTCATCCATGGCTTGGGGTGGGGCTGCACCTTGGTGCCACCCCTCTGGAGAGCAGGATGGAGATTCCTCAAAAAACTGGGAATGGAACCACCATGGGACCCGGCTGTCCCACTCCTCGGTTTCTACCCCGAGGACTTAACATCAGCACCCGACAGGGACACGGCCACATCAGTGTGCACAGCAGCTCAAGTCACAAGAGCTGAGCTAGGGGAGCCACCTGGGTGGCCTTCAACAGAGGGACGGGTAAAGAAACCGTGGTCCGTATCCACAGTGGAATATTACGCAGCCATCAAGAAGACCTGAGTGATGGCGTTTGTAGGTAAATGGATGGAGCTGGAGATGATCATGGTAAGCAAAATAAGCCAATCCTCCCCCCCCCAAAAAAGGCCAAATGTTCCCTCGGATATGTGGATGCTGTCCGTAATTGGGGAGGGGGGCCCCTGTGCCCGTGTTTGATCGCACAAACGTGGTGAGTCGGCATCTCGGACCCCTGTGTGTGCAAGATGTGCGATGCAGTCTGCTGTCGTGTCGGACTAATTAGAACAAATTAAAAAAAAAAAAGGAGACTTAGCAAATGAGTCCAGATGGTCTCTCCCTCTTCGAGAGGAGACTCAGAGAGACCGAGTGGAAAATTCAGGGAAACCAGAAATTGATCGAATGCGAGATCGGAGGAGGATGAGCAGAGCCAGGCCAAGTCCCAAGTCCCAGGAGGGACCGCGGATTCGGACACAGCAGATTCCCGTGGAGTGGTGGGGGGGACCTGGCTACTTGGATCTGAGTCCCTCCCCACCCTGCAGAGGCTGGGAGACGCGTTTCTGCAGAGGTTGGATCAGAGAGGCCCCTGGGAGCTTGAGGGTAGCACAGCGCTTTGGGAGAAGTTAAGACTCTCTACTAAAAAAAAAAAGAAAGAAAGAAAATTGGGTGCAGAAGCGAGTTTACGTGCTGAGTTGCTGAGGCTGGCCTCCACCTTGCGATCCTCCTGCCTCAGCCTCCAGATGACAGACATGGGCCACCGCGCCTGGCACTGAATCCCAATTTTATGTGTGATGATCGTTGCTCTAATTTAAATCGAGGTCACTCCAAGAGCAAAGGTCACTGAGGCTCCACACAGGAGCCCCGCCCCCACCCTGGCCGGGTCAGCCAGGGACACTGCTCAGCAGGGTTCATCCGGTTGACATGAGAGTCCGCGGCTGGGCAGCGGCTGGGGAGCACCGTTTGGCCCAAGAAGAGAGACAGGGTTGTCACAGACTCTGCTAGGTGACCAAGGGGACACACAGCACGGCTCCAGGGAACAGTGTGGGGATGGCCGGGACCCTGTGAAGGGCCAGCCTGGAAGAGGTCACAGTGGGAACCTACTTGGTGGCCCACACCTCTCATCCCGGCAGCTGGGGAGGCTGAGGCAGGAGGATCGCCAGGTGGAGGCCAGCCTCAGCCACTTAGCCAGGCCCTGAGCCGCTCAGGGAGACCCTGTCTCTCAATAAAGAAGAGAAAGGGCTGAGATGGGGCTCAGGGGTTGAGCTGAACGCCCATTGGGTCCAGCTCCAGCTCCCCCTCCCCCCCCAAAAAAAATAAAGAAAAGAAAAAGAAAAAAGAAGACGATTCTGTGAGTTCACCCTGAAGTTCAGACGGAGAAAAGACGCAGTTCAAAATCTCGCGAGGACCGGGGAGGGGACCCCGCGGCTCTGTGTCCCCCTCCCCCCCCACCCCCCACTGGTGATTTAGAAAGGAGACTGTGTGTCCCTCAAAGTTTTATGTTGAAGTCCTTTGTGACAGAGGGAGGGGAAGAAGAGGGCTTATCTGTGTTTCTGAAGCTGCCAACTATTTCTGTGTGTTCCCCTCGGGTCCTTTGCACATGCAAAGAATGACAGGAATGTCCCCACCTGCGTGCCTCCCTGGTCTCAGTGGCAGCCCTGCTCAGACACCCAGGGAGGGCCAGAGCCGGGCTGGACAGGCTCCGCAGCCGAGGGAGGGAGGACAGGCCCCAGGGAAACCCAAGGGTGTGTGTGTGGGGGGTGTCACAGCAGGATGAGGGACCCTCACCTGATTAGGGCTGGCCCTCCAAGTCCACCAGACCCCAGGCTTCTGAAACACACAGGGGCGGGCACTCTGGGTGGGCACAGAGAGAACTTAAGGTAGCTCCCCAAGGTGACCCTAGCCCGGCATGGTGCCAGGCGCCTGCCTGTAGTCTCGGCAGGTTGAGAGGCTGAGGCCGGAGGATCGCCAGTGGGAGGCCAGCCTCCACCAAAGCGAGGCCCTGAGCAACTCAGCAAGGCCCTGTCTCTACATAACATAGAAAATAGGGCTGGGGACGGGGCTCCGGGGTGAAGCACCCCGGGTTCAATCCCTAGTCCCCCCCAGCCCCCTGAGAAATGCGGTTAGGGACGAGGACATGTCCTCATTTGTCAGGGTCATTTTGTTCTCTGTCATCCCCCCTGGCCCCGCCTGTCCACCGGCAGGGCTCCCTGGGTACTGTGGCCGCAGCCTGGAGCCAGATGTGCCCCTGGCTAAGGTCACCCGGGCACGTGGAGCTCATTTAAAACGGGGCAGTCGGTCCCCAGGAGGTGGCACAGGGTGACCCGGGCACCCTTGGGAAGCTGTCCCCCACAGACACAAGCAGGACTCACCCAGGACCCCCCCCCCCGCCCCGTTCGTGTCTGCCCTGTCATTGACACACTCCTAACCCGATGGTCCGGCCCATCAGAGCCCCTGTCCCCTCCAGCCACAATGACTGGTTTCCAAGAGGGACCCGGTGCCCTCCGGGTGGACAGGGAAATCAATTTCTGGACAGTGGCTGACCCAAGAGGAGGCCCTGTGTCCCCGAGTTGCTCATTTCAGAGCTGCTGGGGGGACATCACGGCCTCCCGTTGCTATAGAAGACAGAGAAGGACCGAGACCTCATGACGGCACCTGGATCCAGCCGTACCTGAAGCTGGAGGCGCTCTCGGACGTCTCGATTTCCCGCACCGGCCTTTGGCTCTGGCGGGTTGCGGTTGAGTCATGGAGGGAGGCAGCTGGCGCCCTCTGCCTGGGTGAGGCTCGGGGTGGTTTTCAAGCCCTCTGCCGCGAAGGTGGCAGGAATGTCAATTTCTCCAGCAGGTACATGTCCCTAGGGGACTGATGTGACGTGGGTGGCAATCAGAAGCCGCGCCATCACCCATAATTGCGCTTGATTTCCGCGGCGGTGCTGATTGCAGGCCTGGGACGATCCTCTGATTTCAGGAGGATGGGGCCGGAGCCCGTGATGGAGGCTGGGCTGATTGTGCAGGAGAAGAGGCCGCCCCGCGCCCCAGGCAGGACCCGCTTGCTGACTTTTGTTTCCTGGTGATGACCACGGGTCCCTCCCCAGGGACGAGGCTGGCCTGAGCCTGGGCTGCGGTCAGGGGAGGGGGGCGCTGCTGGGGAGCAGGAGGTGGAGGACGGTGTCTGGGCCTCAACTGAGGCCAGGAGGCTGGGAGGAGGCAGGCAGGGTTGGCGGAGCCCTCTGGGGCCCCCACAGGGGCTGGCTTTCCTCCTGTCGCTGCCCCTGGCCACTCTGCAGCCCCTGCTGGCCTCCTGGGCTTCCCGGGCTGTAGCTGTGGATAATGTCACTGCCCGGGGCCACCAGGGAGCCCAGATCAGCCTCCCCCCCCCCCCCCCGCGTGCTCGGTGGCTGAGTGACATTCAGCGCATGATCCGCGATGGTCAGTCCTGCCTGGAGACGCCCAGGGAGCCTGGGGGAGGCCTCACACCTGCCCGTGTCAAGCCCGGATGAAAGGGAGGCAGGACTCCTGAGTGGAGTCCCACACTAGTAGAGGCTACGTGGACTCCTTGCCCATCAAAATCCTAAGCAGGGAGTCTGTCCTCGAAGGGCCAACATTGGCCAAGCTCCCCAGCTGCAAGACCATCCCCAATCAATCAAGAGGGTCCCTTGGAGGATGGGGACAGCGGTGCACACGTGTCATCCCAGCGGCTTGGGAGGCTGAGGCAGGAGGATTGCAAGGTGGAGGCCAGCCTCAGCCACTTAGCAAGGCCCTCAGCCACTCAGCGAGACCCTGTCTCTCAATAAAATAGAAAAAGGGCTGGGGACGGGGCTCAGGGGTGAGGTGGCCCTGGATTTAGCCCCTGGCGGGGGGTCCTTGGCAGGGCCAGTCTGGGGCGCAGAGTCCCAGTCCCTGATGGTCAAGGTGGAAATGCGAGACTAGTGTCAGGTCACCCAAGTTACTGACCACGGGTTGCCCCCAAGCCCTTGGGGTCAGAACCTGCGCTTACCAAGGTCCCCAAGGCGTGGGTTAAATCCTGCCTCAACAGGACAGGTCGGCAGCCTCTGCTCTGAGCTACGGAGGCTCAGCCAGACGACACGTGGGACCGTCCATGGGTCTCCAAAAGGGTCAGGCGCTGTTGATTTTATTTTTTATTTTGGAGGACGGTCCTAGGCACTTAACCACTGAGCTTTGTCCCCAGCCCTTTATCTATGCATTTTTTTGGAAACAGGGTCTCCCTGAGTGGCTCAGGGCCTCGCTTGCTAAGTGGCTGAGGCTGGCCTCTACCCTGCGATCCTCCTTCCTCAGCCTCCCGAGCTGCTAAAGTCTGTGCTCCTGTTAGGTTCTGAGCCTGGGAAGTCCAGCTCCGAGGGACTCCAGGGGGCCTCCCGATGCCTGCCCTTCTGCAGCTACCCCTACCTCCGGCCACATGTCCACAGGGAAGGAAAAACCCGCAGCCAGGAGTTTTTAGCAAAAATGTTTAATCTCTCCTTAATGTGTGTGTATTTACAAGTACTAAATTTGAAGAACAGGAAAATAGGAAATAGGCGGATATTTACACACCCGAGGGCTGAGTACCAGTCAGCGATGCTGCTTCTAGAGAAGCCAGGGCCGAGGGCCGGTCACCTCGGCCGCCCAAGGGACCCTTCTTCTTTTGGGTGGGGTGGGGGCTTCTGCGGTGGCGTTAAGGGACAGCTAGTTGTGGGCGTCGTCTTAAAAATAGCTCTCTCTCTCTCTAAATATATCTACTCTAGCTTGGGTAGCACCAACGGCGTGAGCCATCAGATCCAGAACTTGGGGACAAATGGGGACAGGGACCTCAGCGAGGGAAACCGGGGGGGACCAGGGCAGGGTGGCAGGGTGGCAGGGCCTGTGCCTGGGACTCGATGCCAGGTGTCCCGGGCACCCTGGGCCCCTCGTCCACGTGTCCCCTTGGGTGCAGGGGACACGGGCCAGGTGGCCGGGCAGTGCTGACGAGCTCGAGGTATATCAAGGGCCGGGGACAGGCCTGCGCGTGGGCACCCCGGGGTGGGGGACGGTGGGGAGCCGGGTGGGGTGGGCGGGGCTCTGAGCAGCAGGTGGCCTTGCAGGTCCCTCCCGCCAGGTCGCGCTGGAGTGTGGCTGGGGTCGGTTCCCCAGAGGCAAAACGGGTATTCAACTCGGGGACACGTCACCACGGGGCCACCACCCACCTGTCCCCTCTCCAGAGCTGGGTCAGAGTCCCTGGGAGGTGACCCGTGGTGCCGGGGCCCAGGACAACTACAGGAGGAGAGGCCACAGGCCCACGTGCGAGGCCCGGCAGGAAGGGGCGGCCCGGGGACCCCGGGCTGCCATTCTGGGGACAGCTCGGGGACATGGGCTGGACCGATCGCTTGTAAACAGATACGCTAAAGTGCAGGTGTCGCCCGGCTGGCCCGTCCCCAACGGCCACCTGGGCCCGGGGCAGCCTGGCAGCTGGGGGACGGCCCAGCTCCGCGGGGTGCCCCAAGGTGGAGGGCGGGAGGGGACCGGGGGACCGAAGGTGACACGGAGCTAGGACCCCGCGGCTGGGGCAGAACTGGAAGAACTGGGGACTCTGGTCTGGAGCCAGCGTCCAGGGAAGACTTGGGGGACACGGAGGCCCGGGCACGAGCCGGGAGGGAGGAGGGGACCCAGTGGGGTGGGGGTCTCCCTGAGACAGAAGTTCACCCTCTTGTCACCGACCCCCGGGGGGCGGGGGGGGGGCGGCTTCCGACCTGATGTCCACTGGCTCACGCTGCTTAGGAGGGGAGGGGACACCGAGGTGGCAGCCCAAGGGGGTGCGGGGCCTGCGCGTCCCCGGTGCCCGGGGTGGGTCTGGCCACAGTTAGCTGTCCCTTAGGGTCCGTGAGAATCTTCAGTACCATCGAAAAAGTGGAGCCTGGGGGGTGGGACGGGCCGCTTGGCCGCTGTGGGTTTGTGACCAAGGGACAGATCCCTCTCAAAAAAGTCAAATTAACATTGCAAAGGAAACGCGGGTCTCTAACCACCTCTATGTTCAACACTTGCAGTTTGGGAAGCTCAACGCAGACTACACGCTACACGTTCATGCAAACCGGGGCCCGGGGTGGCGGGCGGCCTGTCCCCCGGGGACCTGGGCCACCTGGGCCACCTCCCCCACCGCCCTGATGTTTCTTCCAAGTTGTTCCTGGGACCCGGTGGGGTCCTCTCCGTGGACGGCCCTGCCCCACGGGTGGGGCCACATATATATATACAGACAGAGATATATATATGTACAGGTCTGTCACCCAACTCGTCCCGTCGCTCACGGAGGGCATGGGCGGGCCGCGGCCGGCCTCCAGTCCCTCGGGCCTGAGGGGACCCAGGCCGCGGGGTGGCCCTGGGGCTCCCCCAACAGATGCAGCAGGGTTTCTGGCTGCAAAATCAAATCGGTCCCCGGGTGTCCGATGGCTCCGGAGGGGCCAGGTGCTGCTGAGAGCCGGACTGGAAGCTGCTTGGTGGGGGCTGGGGCAGGGAGGCCGCAGAGGGAGGCCGAAGAGGGAGGCCGCAGATGGAGGCCACAGAGGGAGGCCGCAGATGGAGGCCACAGAGGGAGGCCGAAGAGGGAGGCCGGAGGCCATGGCCTGCTGCCTCCGGGAGCCCACCCTGTGGGTGGCCGGGAGCCGGCGCCGGAGCAGGGCTGGAGGGGAATAAATAACGGGAGCATGCGCCCTGTGACCGGAGCCCCAGCCCGGTGGCTCCCAGAGGCACGGTCCTGAGGACAGAGAGGGGTCGCCTAGTCCGCCAGTCACTCGGGGGCTGGGAGTGGCGCCCCCTCCATGGGAGGGGACGGCCTCTCTGCAGGGCAGGTGGACGTGGCCCTCCGGCTCGGCCGCGCACAGCACGCGGTGAATCTGACCTTGGCCGTGGGCAGCAGGCTCGGCTGGGCGTGGAGGCCGCGGGGCCTCGCTCCTCCTCGGGCCTCCACCAGGTCCCGGGGACCCCCAGACTCTGCGCGCGGGTGGCAGCCCCCGTCCTGTCCTTCCGCAGTGGGCCAGGCTGGCCGCCCCTCGTCCTGGAGGGCTCGGCCTCGGACCACGGCCACTCAGAGGCCACCTCATTCTCCCACGAAGGCCACTGGGCAGCGCTTGCCAGGAGGCCCAGGTCCCTGGGCAGGGCCCCGGGGCGGGCAGCCCGGGCACAGAGGTGGCGCGGTGGGCACCGTCACTTCCACACCCAGGAAAGCGGCCCCAGGAAGCAGGGGGGGGCCCGCGCCCTGGCGCTCCGCAGCTGGGCCAGGGCTGTCCCCCCGTCCCCACGCCAGAGCCCTCTCCTCCGCTCCTGCCGGCGGTCACCAGCTGGGCTCAGCTGCTCAGGGCCATCGTGTCCACCACCTGCTCCAGCTTGCTCCGCAGCCGCTGCCGCCGCGCCTGCTCATCCTTCTCCAGGGCCGCCAGGATCTGCAGGTCAGGGTCAAGGTCAAGGTCAGGGTCAGAGTCAAGGTCAGGGTCAGAGTCAGAGTCCGGGTTGGGGTCAGGATCAGGATCAGGCTCAAGGTCAGGGTCAGGGTCAGGGTCAAGGTCAGGGTCAGTCCAGGTTGGGGTCAGGGTCAGGGTCAGGGTCAAGGTCAGGGCAGAATCAGGATCAGGGTCAGAGTCCAGGTCTGGGTTGGGGTCAGGGTCAGGGTTAGGGGCGGGACTGGCCGCCCCTCGGGTGGGGCAGCAGCAGTCACACTAGGTGACCGGCCTCTGCGTGTGCCACCAGGGCCCCTCTGGCCACTCCTGGCCCATCTGACAGCACCCTGTCCACAGCAGCTCAGAGCAGACGCCAGGGGGCCCTCTGTTCCCGGCTGCGGGGAGCAGGCTGCAGCCTGGGCAGCCCTGGACCCCCACCCACACGGCAGGCTCCGTCCCCTCCTGGGGTGTCACAGCAGAGCCCCTCTGTCCCACTCTGCCCTTTGGCACTGTGGAGGTCACCTGCGACCCCTGGCTCTCAGGTCACCTGCTCGAGGACTCCCCACCTCTCAGGAGTCTCACGTGGGAGCCCAGGGCTCGGCCTGTCCCCTCTGCTGCCCGAGACATGCCCCTGGCCACCCTCTCTGAGCCTCAGCCTGAAGGCCCCTCTGTGGCGGGTGACCTGGGACCCAGCGGGGGGCTGAGCCTGCAGCTCCCCACACCCAAAGACCCTGACCCCAGGTCCCAGACCCACGCCTTCCGGGGTGGCCTCTGCCACCTCTGTGGGCAGCCAGCCTGTGCCCTCCCCCCACAATGCACCTGCGTCGCGGCTCGGAACCCAACAGGGCTCACCTGCTCTCTGCGGCCAAGCCTGAGCCCCCCAGCTGCCCACCAGGGGTGGCCTCGTCTTGCTGCCCCTGGTTCAGTCCCGTGGCCTCCCATGGAACCCAGTGCCTGGGCACAGGCTGCCCTGTCCTGTCCTGGGGTCCTGTGTGCCCATCAGATGCATCCCAGGGGACAGTCCTCCAACTCGGGGATGTCCACCGAGCCCAGTGACATCCAGTGACTTGCAGGAGTGTCAGGAGGGACCCACATTCTCCGGCTGCGAAGGCCACGCCACCCGGTCTCCCAGGCTCCCTGCCCTGTGTGTCCCCGCTGGGACCAGTGCTGCCCGAGCTGTGGCGAGCCCAGACCTCCTGCTCCCTGGCATGGTCCCCTCCCGCCACAGGGCACTAGGGCTGCTGGGGGGCCACGGGTGGGGGGGCCTGGAGGGCTGAGATGCGGGGTGCAGGGCGCGCGGCTCACCTCGTCCTTGTACTTGGTGATGTAGGAGTAGATCTCGTGCAGGGCGCTCATGCTGTTGAACTGGCTCAGGTGCAGCCGCGACTGCTCCGCCAGGTACGCGCTCATGTCCTGGTCACTGATGGTGGGCATCTTGGCGATGTCAGCATAGTACCTTCCAGAGGTGGTGGGGCAAGTGAATGAGAGGGTCCCAGCCCCCAGGGCCCAAGCCCCGCCCCCAAGGCCTAAACCCCGCACCCAAGGCCCAAGCCCCGCCCCCAAGGCCCAAACCCCGCCTCAAGGCCAAGCCCTGCCCCTAAGACACAAGCCCCGCCCCCAAGACCCAAGGCCCTCCCCCAAGGCCAAGCCCCGCCCCAAGACCTACCCCAAGGCCCAAGCCCTGCCCCCAAGACCCAAGTCCCGCCCCAAGTCCAAGCCCCGCCCCCAAGACCCAAGGCCCGCCCCCAAGGCCAAGCCCCACCCCCAGGCCCAAGCCCCACCCTCAAGGCCCAAGCCCCGCCCCCAAAGCCAAGCCCTACCCCAAGGCCTGCCCCAAGGCCAAGCCCCGCCCCTAAGACTCAAGCCCCGCCCCCAAGACCCAAGGCCCTCCCCCAAGGCCAAGCCCCACCCCAAGGCCCAAGCCCCGCCCCCAAGGGCCCGGTTGCCCACCTCTCCACCCAGCTCTTGTAGTTGGGGATGTCCTTGGCGTAGAGCAGCTTGTTGGAGGGCGAGTCCTTGCCCAGCTTGTGCTCCGACGTGGAGCAGGAGTCCATGAAAGTCTGGGCCACGACGGACAGACAGGCGTCCGTGATGCTGTTCTTGTGGATGTCGAACACAAACTGCGGGTTCTTGATCACGTTCACCCAGAAGCGCAGGGGCAGGCTGCGGGCGAGCAGGCACGGGGCTCCCGGTCAGCTGGGCCGCCCCCCTGAACGGCACAGGGAAGGGACCGGCCAGCCATCTCGTGGCCCTCCCAACTCTGACCTCCAGGGACAGTGTGGAGTTCAAAGCAGATGAGGAAACAGAGGTCCAGAGTGGACCAGCTGGTGCCTGCCAGAGTGCCCACCACCTGGTGCCTCCCAGAGCCTAACTGGGTGCTCAGATGTGCATTCGTCACCATCGTGGTCATGCACATGTGGTCACTTACAGGTGGACGTGCAGGCCCATTGCAACACAGTGGCTTTCCCAGGGGCTGTGTGCTTGGCCTGCACCCCTGCTCCTGGCTGGGGACCCACCACTTGGCTCCAGTGCAGGACACACTCTGCCCTCCGCCTACAACACCACCTCAAAGACTGCCACCAGCCGGGCCACCCAGGGGCTGTGTGTGGCTACGCGTAATCGAATGACGCTGAAAACGGGTTGGTGGCCCCAGGCACACACCAAGTGCTCAGCAGCCCCAGGCTGCGGCCACCACTCTGGCTGGCGTGGATGCAGGATGCTCCACACTGCAGGGCTGTCCTGCGTGGGCTGACCGCTGCTGCCCTCCCCAGTACACCCCGCCTTCCCGCTGCCAGGCGGCCCCTTCAGCACGGCCCAGGGGGGATCTCTGGGCCTCAGTTCTGACCAGGGTCCCATGGGCCGCACAGGTGGGCTGAGGGAGGGGCTGGGCTGCTGAGGGCGGGGCCAGTGCACCACCTGCAGGAGCAGCTGGGGCCGGGGGTGTGGGTGGGGCCAGTGGAGGGCGGTGCTCCTCAGTGGGCGGGGCCCGTTAAGTGGCAGCCTGGAGACCACCAGAGTCCTCTCCAACTGGGGAGGATGGAGAGGCACAGGTGACCTAGAAAGGAAGATGGCCAGAGGCCACCTAGAGTGCTAGGGCTCAAGGGGACAAGGCCAGGCAGGGTATGGCTGCAGGCCTAGCATGAGGGCACCACTGGCCACGTGGACATAGAAACTAGTGGAGGCGGGGCCACAGGACCCACAGGAAGGAGGGTCATCCAACTTCGAGGTAGGGACCCTCGGCCTCGCCAGATGCTTGAACCTGGCCTGGTCTTGCTCCAGACCCATCCCTCCACTGGGGCCAGGACTGACAGAGCACAGGGCTGCGCCAGTGGCCAGGGCTCGCAGGACAGGGTGTACTGACCGGCCTTGGGGACCCTCAGAAGAGAGGAAGAGGCCTGCGAAGTCCAATGGTCAGGAGGCCTGGAGAGGGGCCTGCGGAGCTGGGCAGTCCACACCTGGGCAAAGAGGCCCTGGCCGCAGAAGGCAGGCCAGGCCCGAGGCGGGCATGGAAGGGGGCACCCTAGAGGACGCCCACCCAGAGGCTGGATACCTCTCCCCACTCAGCTCACACATAGTGAGGTGCACAGGGGACCCCAGGGGCCTGTGGGCGTCCGGCTCGGGCTCACTGCCCTGAGGTTCCATGTTCTCAGCACATAGTGGCCTGGGCCCGGGCACCATGCTCAGCACAGGACAAGGGTGCTGTGGCTGCCCCTGCCCTCCGTGGGGAGCCTGCCTGCGCCCTGCCCCAGCTGCTCCTCTAAGGGCGCCCCAGCCACCCCCAAGCTGCCCCAGCTGCTCCTGCAGGCGGTGCACTGGTCCCGCCCACGCCCCTGCCCCAGGTGCTCCTGGGCACGCCCACTGAGAAGCACTGAGTAGGTAGTGCACTGGGCACGCCCACTGAGGAGCACCGCACTCCACTGGCCCGGCCCACACCCCGCCCCAGCTGCTCCTGCAGGTGGTGCACTGGCCCCGCCCTTCACTGGCCCCGCCCACACCACGCCCCAGCTGCTCCTGCAGGTGGTACACTGGCCCCGCCCTCCAAGCAGCGCCGCCCTCCACTGGCCCCGCCCACACCCCACCTCAGCTGAGCCTGCAGTTGGTGCACTGGCCCCGCCCTTCAAGCAGCACCGCCCTCCTCTGGCCCCGCCCTCTGAGGGGCCCCGCCCATACCACGCCCCACCTGCTGCTCTAAGAGCGCCCCACCCACCCCCAAGAGGCCCAGCTACTCCAGGAGGTAACCAATCGGCCCCTCCCCGCCCTCCGCAGGCCCCGCCCTCCGCAGGCCCCGCCCTCCGCAGGCCCCGCCCTCTGCGGGGCACTGCCCCACCCGCCCCGCCGCTCTCACCAGTTGCTCTTCCAGGTGTGGCGCACGTCGGCGTCGTGGATCTGGTGCTTGTCCGCCTGCTCGTCCAGGAAGTCGAACATGTACTTGATGGCCAGCGGCAGCGCCGAGCCCCGGTGCGCCGTGCTGAAGATGGTCTCGAACAGGTCGTCCACGAACTTCTGCAGCGTGCCCTGCAGGGGAGGGACGGCCACCCAGAGCTCAGCGCCCGCCGCTGCCGCCCCGGGGAGGACAGGCTGGCTCTGAGCGCGGTGGCCTCAGGCTGGGGCCCCACGCCCGCCCGCCCGCTGGACCCACCTTGGTGGCCAGCAGCCGCGTCAGGTAGATCTCCGAGACCATCTTGCTGCCCCGGTCGCCCTCGCGCTGGTCCAGGTGGTCGTGGTTCTTCACCAGGTGCCACAGCTTGGTGCCGCTCTCCAGGTCGGGCGTGATCATGGGCGTGCGCGAGCGCAGGCTGTCGGGGCTGCTGGCCGTGCGCAGCATGCTCTCTGCGGGGACCAGGCCTGTCAGCAGGCGGAGCCCTGAGCCCTGTGCCACTCCCCACGGCCTGCCACAGCTGTCCCCCCATCCAAGAGCCGGGGACATCGCCCCTGCTTCCCTGGCCGCTGGGCATGGCCGATCACGCACGAGACGCAGCTGAATGCACTTGGGGACACGCAGTTGGGGAAGGGGCACAGCCTCCAGGACTTAAGAGAAAGGCCAAGGGTGACGACGTCCCCTCCACGTAGCAGGGCCCGGGGAGGTGTCCTCCCAGGCCCAGGCCCCCCCCTCACCGTATCTGCTGAGGGACTTGGTGAAGGTGGAGGAGTTGGAGATGTTGTAGGCCGAGGTCTGCTTGGGCACCAGCGCCACTGAGGACCCGTCTGTCACCTGTGGGCAGAAGGAAGGGGCTACAATGAGTCCCCAGGAGACTAGACACCCTGCTGGGGATCTGAGTGACACCCCTGCTCCTGTCACCTTACCACTCTGAACATCAGTTTCCTCATCGGGACAGTTTCAGAGATATGAGGAGGACCCCAGGGGCCGTGGGGGGCCTGGGACCGTCCACACAGGGACTTGGCCTCCTTTCCTCCGCCCCGGGCTGGTCATCTGGCAGCCGGGGGTCCTTCCCTGGCACCCGAGGGAAGCGGTGACAGGGGCAGACAGGCACCTGGTAGTGGGCCAGCGTGTTCAGCCTCTTCCAGTCATTGTCGATCTTGGTGGTGACGTCCTCGTCCTGCAGGATGATGCGGGCCATGCGACCCTGGCGCCACTCTGCAAGAACAGGGCGCTGGAGGGCGGCGGGACTCGGGGTCTAGGTCCCTCCCTACGCAGCCCCTCGGCTCGGGGCTGGGGACAGGACTGTGGGGAGGGGCAGGGGCTTGCAGGGCTCTGGGTGAAGGGCCTTAAATACCAGAATATCGAGGGGTGAGGTCCCCCCTGGATCCCACTATGTGGGCAGCTCCCAGCCACTCCCAGCCGGAGATCTCTGCCCTTGGGGACCCCGTCCCCAGGCCCCTCCCCCATGGTGGCCCTGCCCCAGCTGTTCTGGCCACATCTGCTGTGGGTCCCCAGAACCCCATACCCCAACCCTCCTGTGGCCCTCCAAGGCTCCCCCTGACCCAGCCCAAGCCAGAGGTCTCCGCTGTGGCCAGGAGAACCTGCCCCCACAAGGCCCCTCGGTGTCCCCACCAGTCATCCAGGTGGACCTAGGCCCTGCCCAGACCCCTCTCCCCAATGCCTGGCCTGGGGATCCTGGAGCCACCTCCCCCTCCCCCACCTGGGCGCACCCAGGGCCCCTGCCCAGAACCCACTGACCACCACGTGGCTGGCAGGAGGCCCGCCTGCTCACCGAGGTCCATGTCCCCAGCCTTGGGTCGCTGGGAGTAGGGCACCCCCTTGTACACGGCGTCTAGCAGCTTCTCCTTGACCTGCGTCACCGTGTCACAGTTGAGCCCCTTCACGGGCACCTCGGGCGCGTTCTCGTTCTCGGGGTTCACACAGTTCAGGGTCTGCAGGGGAGGGTGGCCCGGGGGACATCAGCCTGTGTCAGCCCGGCTCCCCTGGGCGGAGCCAGGACGGGCTCTGGGGCGCGCGTGGAGCGGCGACAGGGACAGGCGGGGTGGCCCTCACCAGGGTCTTGTAGTCGATCTGCTGGCGGATGAGCTTGTCCTCGCTCAGGGAGTAGCGCGCCTCGCCCGTGATGGCGTCGATGGGGCCCTTCTCCATCTGCTGCTTGATGGCGCAGTACAGCATGAACAGGGGCTCCCCCGCGCACTCCTGCAGGTGGGGTCGGGGGGCGTCGTGAGGCCGCCATCCCGGGCTCCCCCAAAACCCCTGGCCCTCCCAACGCCATCCCTGTTGCTCCCAGGCCAACAGAAACAAGCGTCCCCTGCTCAGGCTGGGACGAGCATGTCCCCGTTGCCAAAGCCCCGGGAAGACCGCGGCACAATCCGTGCGAGACGCAGACCCGGCACCTCATGAATATGCATGAGCGCGCCCTAAATAATTCATACATCGGGAGCCCAGGAGATGCCCGGATGTGTCCAGCCACGCAGGGCCCGGGGCGGGGGGGGGTGTCGGGGGCAGGTCCACAGCACCCTGCGAACCCCGGGGGACCAGAGCCACCCGCAGCCCACAGCCCCCCAGGAGGCCCCCTCACCCCGTGGCCCATTGCAGGGGTGGATGCTGCACCCCACACTCTGGGGGGGGATCCCCCTGGCTGGGATCTCTAGCTGCTCAGAAAAACGATCCCCAGGCATCTAAGGGTGGCCCGAGGGTAGCAGGGGTCCACAGCCCGGGCCAGAGTGGCAGAGCGCATCTGCCGCCCCCACTCTGGACCCCAGCGCAGATGCTGTCCCTACCCCTGCACCCAGGTCCTCACAGCCCTTCTGCGCGGAACCTGTCCTGTTGCCCCTGGAGAGGAAGCAGCCCAGGACCGGGCACCCTGGTGGGTTTGGGTGGAGGCCCCCCACTCGTGATCTGAATGAATGAGACCATGCACCTGCGCCTCCACCTTGCAGGGCCTGGGCTGGCTGTGTCCCCTCCCTGCACAAGCGGGTCCCCACGGGGCCTCACGGGGCCTGGGCTCAGGGTCCTCGGCAGGTCTGGGCCACCCGGTGGCGTGCAGATGATGCTGTGCCCCAGGTGGGCAGCTCAGGCCGTGCCACCTCCCCCCCTGGGGGCCCTGGCAAACAGACAGTGGCTCTGTCCCCGTAACCAGATGCTCCGGGCACCTCGTTAGCATCTGCAGTAATTAAAGAGACAGCTGCTAAGGAACGGCCACAAACGTAGATCATCCGGAGACCTTCCAGCAACACGCCTGTCTTTGAAATTATGTTTCATTTGCAAACTTGGCTTCATTAAGTCGGCTGCAAGGAGGAGGGATGCGGAGATCGGCCACCCTGCTGTCAGGAACCGCCTCTCTGCCTGGGGACACCATCTGATGGGAGGGAGGGAGGCCCCAGCCTTCTGGGGTTTCCCTAGATGCCTGCCAGAGGGTTCTGCCAGGCCTGGACCTTGCAGAGGGTACAAATGGCATTGCTACAGCCTCGGAGGCTCAGAGATGGGAGGCCACAGGGCCCACAGTCACTCAGTGAACATCTCAAGGCGCCAGGATTCGAACCCAGAGCCATCTCACATCAATGCACCTGCCCCTTCAATTCCAGGGGTTCTCAGGAAAGGCTCCGGTGGAGCCGGTGGTTCACCCCTGATCAGGTGCCGCCCTCCACGCCAGCCCCAACCACTTCCATGACACGGGCACAGAGGGTGTGAGGAGATCGGAGGCTGCAGAGGAGGGAGGCTCAGAACCTAAGAACTCCAGAGACCACGACCTTTCCCTCCTGGACAGAGGTTCATATGTGGTGTGGAGGGCTCAGACCCTCCGGAATGCACAGAAACTACCAGATGAAAAGTGCCACTTTTCAAAGAAAAAGAAACCCCAGTAGAGACAGTTCAATACAGGATGGTAAGTCAAGCGATTGAAATCCAGCTAATCCCTACCTCACTCCATAGACAAGTAAAAATCGTTTCTTGGCAATCGTAGGGGTTGTAAAAGATGGAAAGTGGGTATTATTTAAACTCTCCTACAATATGCTAAAACAAGGAACTCTAGAAACACACAAAGGATAAAAACAGGTGTTTGCAATCCTGACTTCAAAGAAAACACAGAGGTGCCCAGTCAGGCACGTGAAAAGATGCCCGAGTTACTAGACATGGTGGTGAGTGTCTGTAAACCCAGAGACTCGGGAGGCTGAGGCAGGAGGATTGCAAGTTGGAGGCCAGCCTCAGCAACTGAGAGAGACTCTGAACAATTTAGGGAGACCCTGCCTCAAAATAAAATAAAATTTTGAAAAATGAATTTCCCTCCTTTTTTAAGGCAGGATAATACTCCACTGTATACCGTTGTATAAATCTGTCTTCCTTTATCTGCTGGGGGTATGTCCCCAGGTCCCCAGGAGGTGTCTGAGACCTTGAGCAGAACCAAACCCTACACACAGTGTTTTCTCAACACAATCCAAGTTCCTTCTTGCGTAAGTGTAGCCATTCATTACTTGCAGAAAATGTGTCTAAGCCGTCACGTAGGTTCGGAGCTTTCTGTCGCTACTGTCCGTCATCAACGGGGACACATTTTCTGTCCATGTCATCCACACACAGCTGTGACACCTCTTCATCTTAACTAAGCCCTTATCATGCAACTTTTGCAGTTGGAGGTGAGACAGCAAAACTAGAGCGCGTTTCTTTTTTCTTCGCGATTTCATGGATAGAAAATTCATTGCCACCATAGGTCTTTGCAGCCTCAGCATACAAATTCTTTCTTTCCACGTTGAGAATCTGTGCTTCAAGGAAGCACTTTACAGTTTCTCTTTGGGAGAGGAAGTAAAATAAGGTCGCGTGAACACAAGCACTGCTAGACAGTTGACGTGATAACCGAGATGGCTACTCAGTAACTAACGGGAGAGTAGCATATACAGGGTGGATACACCGGACAAAGGCAGAATCAAGTTCCAGGAAGGACATGTGAGACTCCATCCTGCTTCTCAGATGGCAGGCAATTTAAAACTTACTAATTGCTTATTTCTACAGTTTTCCATAGATTATCTTCAGGCTGCACTCGACCACAGGTAACAGAAACTGAGAAAAGTAAAAGGGTAGATAAGGAGACTACGGTATCGGCCACATTTTGCTTACGTCTTCATCTTCTGCTGGATGCGCGGACTCCCTGCCCATTATGCTAAGTTGAACTAGGTCATGGTTCCACTTATATACGGAGCCCAGAGCAGTCAAAGGCACACAGGCAAGAAAGCCCAGTGGTAACTGCCGGGGCTGAGGGGCAGGGGAGGAGGGAGAAGATAGTATCGAATGGGGACAAAGTTTCAATCTTACAAAAGGGAGCGTTCTCGCCGACTCTACACTTAAAAACAGTTAAGATGGTGAATACAAGCCAAGGGCAGTGGCCACACCTGTCATCCCAGTGGCTCAGGAGGCTGAGGCAGGAGGATCGCAAGGTGGAGGCCAGCCTCAGCAACTGTCTTAAAATTAAAAAAAAAAAAAAAAAAAAAAAGACTGAAGGGCTGGGGATGTGGCTCAGTGCTTAAGGGCCCTGGGCTCAATCCGGGTACCAAAAGAAGAAGAGTCAGGACAGAAGGGACCAGAGGAGATGCGCGCTCCTTGCTCTACCTTGCTTCCCTGGGTCCCGCCAGGCCCCTGTGCTCCTACCCTGCCTTTCTCCTCCTGCTGCCTTGCCCAACTGTGGCCTCGCCCCCAGCCCACAAGTCCCTGGGCACCAGGATGGCAGCCTGTCCCTTGGAGCCTGCTGCCCGGCACGGCCAGCCCTCTGTGTGTGCGGTCCCACGGGGCCACGCTCTGCTGCCCTGCATCCCGTCCCTCTGGTGATGGAGACTCGGGAGGCCGAGGCAGGAGGATCGCAAGGTGGAGGCCAGCCTCAGCCACTTAGCGAGGCCCTGAGCAGCTCAGCGAGACCCTGTCTCTAAATAAAATATAAAAAGGGGCTGGGGACAGGGCTCAGGGGTTAGCACCCCTGGGTTCAGTCCCTGGGACCAGGAAAAAAAAGGCTGGGTGCCCGAGAGCCGACCCTCTGCCCAGGGCTCTCTTGCTTCACCTCCTGGGCCACGTGACCTCTGCTCAGTGTCACCCTCCTTGGTCACTCCCTGCGCTGTGCCCCCTCACCTCGCCCCCCTCCTCTACTGTCTCTCCTCCCTCAGGCGAGGGACGCCCTTCTGGGGACACGGCTCTGTGCACAGACGTGCCAGTGGATTGTCCCTGGGCCAGGCTGGACAGGGGACAGCAGAGGGAGGACCGGAAGTCCTGAGGGGCGGCAGAGGCCTGGACTCAGCATGGAGCACTGGCCCTCGCCCTTGACCGCCAGGCCGCACCAGTGGTCACCCTGTCCAGGGGAAGCCAGGCGGGCGCAGAAACACAGGCCGTCCGCTCAGCTACTCGGAACCCAGCTAAAGTCCCCGGGACCACGTCCAGGGCCACCAGACACAGTCCCGAGAGGCCCGCGCCCTCCACGTGGGCAGAGACCCCTCCTGCTGCCCACCGTCCAGCATCTCCCTCCGGCTCTCTGATCCCTGTGTCACGGACGCTCTCTGGGACGCGCCCCACCGGCCCCCACTTGCCTTGAGGAACTTGTACAAGAGGAAGGTGAACCAGTTGGTCAGCATCTTCTCCGCCACCGACTCGGTCCTGAGGTTGCAGAGCAGAACACAGCCATGAGGCAGGTCCCTGCAGGCCCCACCTACCACGCCCATCCCCCGTTTCAACAGAATTGAAGGTGCCCACAAGTTGGGCACGGTGGTGCACTCTTGGAGTGCCAGTGGCTCGGGAGGCTGAGGCAGGAGGATGGCAAGTTGGAGGCCAGCCTCAGCCACTCGGCGAGATCCTGTCTCGCATTAAAATATAAAAAGGGGCTGGGGTGTGGCTCTGTGGGTAAGAGGCACTGGGTTCAATCCCTGGTACCCCCTAAAATGGGGCCTGGACATGCCGGGTGTCTGTGGGAGGCTGGGTGTCTGTGGGAGGCCGGTGGAGGCCGGGTGTCCGCGGAGGCTGGTGGAGGCTCACCGGCGCAGCAGCAGCTTGGGGTGGTTCTTGCTCTCCAGGTTCTTCTCGATGAGGTCGGACAGCAGCTGCTTGAGCACGCCTGTAGCGTACTCCATCTCGCCCTGCAGGGCCGTCATGATGAGCGAGGCCACGTTCCCGCGGTCGCGCATGGAGAAGCTGCGCTGGGCCTCCAGGGTGCGGATGAAGGTCAGCAGGAAGTGCTTCTTGGTCAGCAGCTGCCCGAACAGCGTCAGAGACTTCTCCACGTTGGCCTGCACCTGTGGGAACACGGCAGGCTGCTGGGCCTCGGCAGGGAGGCCGAGGGTGGGAGGCATGCCCCTTGAGTCCCAGGCCTGCTGCCCTCCTTGGCAGAGTGGACATGCCCTAGAAGTGCTTTCAGGATAGGCCTAGACCACTGCCCATGAGACGCCTACTGCAGGCAGACATAACATGGTGTCACCATGGTGGTGGAACTTAGGATGAGAGGGCTGGTTCCTGGCAACCTCTCTGTGGCTGAGCCCTCAGACCTGCCCTGGCTGGTGTCAACAGAGGAAGCCAGTTCCCCGAGGGCCCTGTGCTGGCCGGCCACGGGTCCCCAGCTGGGCACTCACACCTGCCAGGCCCGCATGCCCGGGGCCAGCCAGCAGGCCTACCTCCATCTCCTTGAGCACAGGGTGGTCCTCGATGCCCGGGAAGAGCACCCGCATGGCGTAGGTGCGGTAGTCGAGGAACGGGATGCCCGCGCCGTCCAGGTCGTTGGTCAGCTCGTGGATGTCCGTCTGCAGCTCTGCGAAGGCTGTGGCCAGGCGCGGAGTCAGGGGCCACTCACCCAAGCCCCTGATGCCCTCCCACGCCTCAGTGTCCCCTGTCCCAATGCAGGCAGGACCCTGTCCCTCACCGGGCCAGGCCGGCTGGGGCCACCATGCCCCAAAGGCTCTCACTTCAGGGTGGGTGGGAGGTGGCTGCTGGCTGGCAGGCTGTCCCTGGGCTCCCAACCCCCCAGGCTGGGAACTGCCACCTGCCAACCTGGGCCTTCAGTGGCTGCCCCACCCCCGCCAGTCCTCTCTCTTTCAAGAACAAAGGCGGGCTGGGCGGTGGGGCGGCTCCGCAGAACATTCCAGAGCTGTGAGGTGTCAGCCCTGCAGCCGCCCCAGGGACTCGCTATCTGATCAGGAGCCAGAGGAGCGGGCGGCTCTGGGAGACGTCTGGCCCGTTTAATTAAGAGTTGGGCCTTCATCTCCCGGGCACCGGTGCCAGGCGTCTGCGCATCTCCAGCTGCTCTGAAGCAGCTGCTGGCCACCCCTTCACACCGCTCTCTGGCAGGGGCACCGCGCGCACGGGCTCAGCTGACAGCCGGCCTCCACCAGGGAGAGCCTCAAGGGAGGCCGGGCCTCCCCTGCACACATCTGCCTCCCGCCCGCTAGGACTTCCCACAGGGCAAACCTGGCCACCTGCAGGCCCCTCGGTTCTGTAAGGGACTTAGTTTAGAGGAGCCAAGCCCCAGGCCACGGGTGCCATGGGAGTTCCTAATAACCCAGGACAGAGCCACAGAGCTCAGGGTCCCAGCCTGGGAGGGGCCCGCATGGAGACCCCGCCCACATCGGCCATCTGCACCCACAGCACCTGGGGCAGGGCTGGCTCTGCCAGGGATGAGTATACGACAGTTGTGTGATGTGCTGGGCAGAGGTGGTGGCCTCTGGTGACCCCGTGGATCACACAAGGAGCCCTCTAGCCCATAGTCAGCACAGCTGTGACCCCTGCCCACCCGGAAGCCACCTCCTCTGGCCACACCCCCACCCATCCTTGGGCTCCGCCCACTCAGGGTCAGGGGCTTCAGGGGGCCCAGGCCTGTCGCACCCGAGGGCTGGACAGACACACGTCCCCTGTCAACAGGACAAAGCTGCCTGACTCAAGGATGAAAGGCAGCCCACTGAGGCCTGTGTGCACCCAGGGGTGACAACGGCCACCAAGGAGAGGCAAAGGCTGCCACACGGCCCACTGGCCATCCTGCCACCAAGCGTGACACCCAGGGGGGTGCCCAATCTGCAGATGAGGAGGCTGAGGCACAAAAAGGCCGGGTGTCCTGGCCCCTGAATCAAGGCTGCACCGGGGTACAAATGGGGTGGCACCCCGTGGCCCCGGGTAGGCTGCTGACCCCTCCCTGGTGTCAAAGGCCCCCAGAGCAAGGACACAGGAACCAGGTCAAGGGAACCAGTGCTGGTGGTCGGGACTGGCGGCTGCCCCCCTCTCCAGGACCGTGCCCAGACCCCGCCCCTCCACCCTGACTCCGCCCCCACACCACCTTGCACTCCATGGCCACGCCCAGACCCCGCCTCCTCCACCCTGACCCCCGCCCTACACTCTCCTAGCACTCCATGGCCACGCCCAGACCCCGCCCCACACCACCTTGCATTCCATGGCCACGCTCAGACCCCGCCTCCTCCACCCTGACCCCCGCCCTACACTCTCCTAGCACTCCATGGCCACGCCCAGACCCCGCCCCACACCACCTTTCACTCCATGGCCACGCCCAGACCCCGCCTCCTGCACCCTGACCCCCGCCCTACACTCTCCTAGCACTCCATGGCCATGCCCAGACCCCGCCCCATACCACCTTGCACTCCATGGCCACGCCCAGACCCCGCCTTCTCCACCCTGACCCCCCGCCCTACACTCTCCTAGCACTCCATGGCCACGCCCAGACCCCGCCCCACACCACCTTGCACTCCATGGCCACGCCCAGACCCCGCCTCCTCCACCCTGACCCCCCCCACACTCTCCTAGCACTCCATGGCCACGCCTAGACTCCACCCCCACACCACCTTTCACTCCATGGCCACACCCAGACCCCACCCCTCCAACTTGACCCCACCCCCACACCATCCTCACACTCTACGGCCACGCCCAGACCCCGCCCCCTCCACCCTGACAAGGCTCCCATAGTCTCCTTGCACTCCAGGGCCACGCCCAGACCCCAGCACCCTGACCCCGCCCACACACACCCTCCTTGCATTCTAGGGCCATGCCCAGTCCCCGCCCCCTCTGTCCTGGCCCCGCCCCCTCTGTCCTGACCCCACCCCCTCCACCCTAACCCTGCCCCCACACCTTCATCACAGTCCAGGGCCACGCCCAGATCCGCCCCCTCCACCCTGACCCCGCCCCCACACACCCTCCTTGCATTTGAGGGCCATGCCCAGACCCCGCCCCTCCACCCTGACTCCCACCCCACACCACCTTGCACTCCATGGCCACGCCCAGACCCCCAGCACCCTGACCCCGCCCCCACACACCCTCCTTGCATTCTAGGGCCATGCCCAGACCCCGCCCCCCCACCCTGACCCCGCCCCCCCACCATGACCCCGCCCCCTCTGTCCTGACCCCGTCCCCCCACCCTAACCCTGCCCCCACACCTTCATCACAGTCCAGGGCCACGCCCCGCCCCCTCCACCCTGACCCCGCCCCCACACACCCTCCTTGCACTCCAGGGCCACGCGGGACTCCAGGTTGTCCATCTGCAGCTGCAGCCGCTTGAGGGTGCGGTCGGCGTCGCGGGACTTGCGCTTGTAGGCGATGAGCACGGCCACGATGACCAGCAGCAGCAGGCCCCCGCCCCCGCCGATGCCCACGATGGCGGGCAGCGTCAGCAGGCTGTCCGAGTACACCTGCAGCATCCCGGGGGAGAACTCGAAGCCGCCGGCCCGCACCTGCAGGGCGGAGGTGCAGGTAGCTCAGAGGCCCCTGCCCAGGGCCCTGAGGGTCCCACCCCACACGGTGACACCTGCCTGCAGGCTGCAGGCGACACCCTGCCAACGGGGACTAGAATGGCAAGAGTGGGGATTCGAGGACCCAGGGACCAGGCTGGGCAGGACCAGGCTGGGCAGGGCTCACAGGTCAAGCGGGTGGGTGGGCGGGCGGACGCACCGTGACCTTGTGCTGGCCTGTGAGGTTGGGCGACTCGCAGAGCAGCTGCGTCTCGGACACGGTGAGGACGCAGGGCGTGGAGCCGATGAGCACCGTGTAGTTGAGCCGGGAGTTGCCGGGCGCGGGGGGCAGCAGGTTCCGGCCCTGCGGGGATCGGGGTGCCACAGCGGCCATCAGAGGGGCCTCTGCTCCCACCCGCACCCTGTACCCCTCCCCGGGGTGCGGGACCCACCTTGAGGATGAGCGGGGAGCTGGGCTTGAGCTCCAGGAGGCCCGTGGGGCTGAGCGGCTCCAGCACGGGGTCCGGGTAGTAGACGAAGGTGGACGAGTTGAGCACCAGCAGCGCGCGCACGTTGTCCATGACGAAGCCCAGCTCGTCCGGCCGCTCCCCCAGCTCCGGGGGGCTGCGCGTGGGGTTGTCCACGGACGGCGCCCGGCACACCATGGTAGTGTCATTGTACACCATGCAGCTCTGGGGACACAGCGCACCGCGATGCAGGGCTGAGGCCAGCTCCCCCAAGACAGAGCCCCATCCAAGGGGCTCCCTGCATGGACCACCCACCATCCAGGGCCACCCTGTGCCCGCCGCCGCCCACCCAGCCACCAACCAGGGCCGCGGGGGGATCTGCAGACGCTGTGGACTCACATTCTCCCTCTCGACACCTCCATACTTGGCCCGGATACGGGGTTCCCGGACCGTGGCCAGATTGGTGCCCGTGACGGTCAGGAGAGTCCCACCGCTGGAAGATGAGTGGGCAGCCATCCAATGAGAGACAGGAGGGGCGGCACAGCCCCAGAGGGACAGAGCCCCACCCCCACCGCCCAGGGACACCAAGCCTGTCATCTTCCACCTGTTGATGCTCCACGCGGGATCGATCTTCAGGATGGTGGGGTCCTCGGTGTAATTGTACTTCACGTCGGGGTTGGCCAGCTGGGCGCGGTTGATGTTGATGACCACGGGGGCACTGCCAGGGCTCTGCCCGGGGGGCGTCAGGCAACGGATCTCGCGGGAGTTTCTCCTGGGGGGGGGGGCCGAGGGCACCGTGAGGTGGCATCCAGGACAATTCCAGAGTGTCCTTAAAGATGAGCTCATTCATACCCTCCACTCCCCTGGGCCTCCATCTGCTACCCCCTGCCTCAGGTGACCCCGGCCAGGCATCCACACCCACCAGGACTTTGCCTCTTCTGCAGCCCAGGCAGCCAATGTCCTTGCGTGTGGCTTCAGAGTATTGCCACCGTCCTCAATGACTCAGACCCTTTCCCTATGAATGTCCCTCAATGGGGAAAACGAGGCTTCAGCCCTGCATCCCTGGGTCTGAGGTGACAGGAGCCAGGCTGACATGGAGGTCACTGGTTCACCCGGCAGCCAGTTAGTTGGTACTACCTCCACCTGTCCCCTCAGCTCTGTCACCACCACGGCCCTACCGCGGGCCTGGCTCAGCTGCAAACATCAATGATGAGTCTGATAACGGGTAATTACCACAGGAAAATATTTAAAGGGCCGTTCCATTATCATCTCTAATCTAAAATTATCCACTTCAAGCCTCAGGGCTTTTGTTAAGATGTCTGTTTTCTTTCTTCAAAAAAAAAAAAAGAAAACCTTTTTAAAATACTTCCTAAGGGAGTCCCCTGTTCCTAGGGAAGGACCCCAGCGGAGGCAGCCAGGTTGTGCCCGCCCCCTGGAGCCAGGCCACGCCCTCCCATCAGCTACCTCTCTCCTCCCTCCTCTCCCCATGCTGGAGGGCGCCCCTGTCTCCATGGTAACCTTCTCCGCCTCCGGGTTTCCATAGTGATCACCCCAGCCAGGCTCTCCATACCCTGGTTTCCTTGGCAACGGAAGGGGGCACGGAGACATGTGAACCAGGAGGAGGGACAGCCCTGGCCCCCGACCACCAGTAGAAGAGGTGGGCCATGCCCTGGCCCCCCACTCCCACCTGCACCCCGTACCAGGAGAAGGAACAGGGCCGGCCACCGATGGATACTGCCACATCACTGCCCGCGTTCAGGTGGCTCCCCTCGATGCCAATCCAGGTGCCCCCTGACAGAGGCCCGCGGGAGGGACTCACGCGGTAGAAGGTTGGTGTCTGTAAGAAGATTGACTTGTTAGAGCAAAGTCCCCCACAGGTCCCATAGGGACAGGTCCTGCTCTGCCAACCTGCACTGCCAGCTGTGGCCCTAGCAGTACAGAAGCCCCACAGCTGCGGTCTCAGAAACTGTCCAGGGTGGCCAGAGAAGGCTGGAACCCAAATCAGCACAGGAGGGGAGGGGACAGCCCCTGAGGCTGCAGAATAGGACAGAGCACGGCTGGACCAGGGGACCCCAAGGAGGCCAAGCAGGTGGGCTGTGGCCAGAGCCTGCCCCTGTGCCCAGATGAGGCCCCAGGGCCACCTCCTCGGACAGGCAGGGAGCCAAGCGCCCTATGGGCGGGACTTACCACGAAGGTGAAGCGCTTGGGCGACAGGGCCCGGTAGTGGGGGGAGCAGTCCCTCACGCACACCTCCACCAGGGCGTCGTGGGCGCGCACCGTGCTGGCGTCCCCGATCTCACAGACGATCCTGCGGGCGCAGGCCGGGCCTCAGCAACTGCAGGCCGGGCAGCCCCCCACGCCCGCTGCCCCACCCCGGGCCGCACTCACTGCTCGGCGCTGATGTACTCGCTCTCCACCGGGCTGCACAGCACCTTGCCCACGCGCACGCCCAGCCGCACGTCCTCAAAGCGGAGGCCCAGGTTCTCGCCGGTGATGGTGAGCCGCGTCCCTCCCTGCCTGGGGCCCGTCTCTGGGGACAGCTGCGGGAAGGCAGAGGCTGGGGCACTAGTAGCCACCTCAGGCCCAGTACACCCAGGGACACCGCGCCTGGGCAGGCTCGGTGGCACGAGGGCTGCAGGCAGGTGAGCCGGCCAGGGCGGGGCCAGGGTAGGGCTGTGCCAGGATGGTGGGGCGGGGCCATGGCACCTGGGCGGGGCCAGGGGCAGGGTGGGGCGGGGCCAGGGTAGGGCTGGGCCAGGATGGTGGGGCGGGGCCAGGGCACCTGGGCGGGGCCAGGGGCAGGGTGGGGCGGGGCCAGGGTAGGGCTGGGCCAGGATGGTGGGGCGGGGCCATGGCACCTGGGCGGGGCCATGGGCAGGGTGGGGCGGGGCCAGGGTAGGGCTGGGCCAGGATGGTGGGGCGGGGCCAGGGCACCTGGGCGGGGCCAGGGGCAGGGTGGGGCGGGGCCAGGGTAGGGCTGGGCCAGGATGGTGGGGCGGGGCCAGGGCACCTGGGCGGGGCCAGGGGCAGGGTGGGGCGGGGCCAGGGTAGGGCTGGGCCAGGATGGTGGGGCGGGGCCAGGGCAGCTGGGCGGAGCCAGGGGCAGGGTGGGGCGGGGCCAGGATGATGGGGCTGAGCCAGGATGGTGGGGCGGGGCCAGGGCGGTGGGGCGGGGCCAGGGCAGTGAGTGGGGCCAGGATGGTGGGCAGGGCCAGGGACAGGGTGGGGCGGGGCCAGGGTAGGGTGGGGCCAGGATGGTGGGGCAGGGCCAGGATAGTGGGGCAGGGCCAGAATGGTGGAGAGGGGCCAGAGCAGTGGGGCGGGGCCAGAGCGGTGGGGCGGGGCCAGAGTGGTGGGGTGGGGTAAGGGCAGAGGGGCGGGGCCAGGGGGGCCATTCCAGGGCCGGCTGGGTGGGGCTAGGGCAGGGGGCAGGGCTAGGGCAGGGGCGGGGCTAGGGCAGAGGCGTGGCCAGGGCAGGGGGCGGGGCCTACCTTGAGGATCTTGGGGTCCGCGCAGCGGCTGCTTCCGTGGCGCGCGTGCATCCAGGCCGAGGGCGCATCCGCGGGGCAGTGGTGTCGCAGGGAGCAGCGGCGCTCGGCCACGCACCAGCCACACTCGAAGCGCGGGTCGGCCTTGAGGCAGAGGCCGCAGCTCTCGCGCAGCGCCGGGCACTTGTAGAGGTGGGCTGCGGGGAGCAGGCGCGTCAGCCCTGGCCACCCACCATCCCGCCTTCCCAGCGCCCCGCCGTGCCCGGGGCGGCCCCTCCCTGCTCACCCTGGATGTTCTGGGGGTTGTCGATGACAAAGTTGCCATTCCACACGACAGACAGGTTCACAGGCAGGTCGCTGATGTCGTTGCCCTCGTAGGAGTACTGTGGGGGGCGGGGGGAGGGGGCACGGGGTCAGCCACCCCCTCCCACAGTGAGGGGGTCAGGCCAGCACCCACCCTCCCCAGAGTGACCTGGAGTGTCCAACCTGAAACCTGCTGGTCACTCACTTGCCCCCCACCTCCCCCCCGGCATGGCTCCCCCATGGCCTCACAGGGTCTTCCTTCCTGGTTTCAGGGCCCCAGCCTGCAGCCAAGCCTCCTCCCGAGCAGGGTCAACTCCCTGCCCCCCAAGCTCAGCCTCCCTGACGTCCCGGACACCACCTGCAACCCCAAGGAGGCTGGGAAACCAGGACCCTCGGCTGGGCCCTTTGGACGCGGTCCGGGATGCTCTGTGAACTTCAGTCTCTTCATCCCCTACGAGGACCAGGCTGCCCCGCGGGGTGCGGTGGCTTTCCCCTGGCCCGTGGAATCACGGTCGCGCTCAGCTCTGTCCCCAGCCCCTCCCCAGGCTGGCCTGGCCTCAGTGTCACCACCCCGTCCCCAGGGGCTGGGCCTGGTGCTCCAGCTGTGTCCCACTTTCTGGAGCCGATGACCTCAAAGGCCATTCCTGTGCTGGGGGCAGAGTCAGGGGCCCAGTGTCTCCAAGGGGACGGCCCAGCCATTCATCATTTTTTATCTGCAGGAATTTAATTGGATCCCATCAAATTCCCTGACACTCTCTCCTTCCTTTAGATGCGACTTCGGGAAAGATAAATGTGGGCCCGGAGAGGAGGGAGGAGGGGACGACACTACAGATGGGCACAGAGAAGGGCGCGTTCACACAGTCAGCCCTCAAGCCCCGAGGAGAGGGGAGATGGGGCCAAACAGGGAGCTAGGGGTGGGGGGAGGTGGGTGGGGTGCAGGGGAGGTGGGACTCAGTGGCAGAGACGGGAAACCCAGGCTGGAGGGCAGGGGACTGTCTAGCTGCTGCTCAGGGGACAATCGGCACAGCTGAACGGGGTCCACTCTGACCCCAGGGACCTCATCCACACCCTGCCCCAGAGCTCACCGAGGAGTTCTGGCACTGCAGGCTGGAGCTGTTGAAGCGCAGGGCGGTGACGCGGGCCGGGCTGCCCGGGATGTGGAAAAGGCACTCGTAGCCCCGCTGGCCCGACTGGGGCTGGGGCAGGTTCCGAGCCGCCAGGGTGATGGGCTTCACCACGCCCACGGGCACGTAGATCTGGGTGGAGGGCAGGATCTGCGGGCAGTCCTGGGGACAACAGGCTTCTTGGGGACAATCGGCACAGCTGAACGGGGTCCACTCTGACCCCAGGGACCTCATCCACACCCTGCCCCAGAGCAGCGCGCTCTGGTGCCTCCCTGACTGCAGTCTGTGTGCGGGGCCCGGGCCGACCGTGCCATGTAGTCAGCCTTGGCACCCTGAGGACGTGAGTGACGGCCAGCTCTCTGCAGCCTGTTCCCCACCAGGCTGGCCCGGGGATGTCCCCTTCCTTCCAAAGACCCCCGCGTCTGGACAGCGGAGGGGCCCCATCTGGCCTGCGGCTGACAGGCCCCTAGAGGCAGCCGCCACCAACACTGGGGAGCGAGGTCCCAGATGGGGACCTCGGAGCGTGTAAAAATAGCCAGAGCGCAGCAGAAAAACAGCCCGGGCTCCTGGGGACAGCGTCTGGGCACCAAAGACCTGATGCAATGGCCCTGGGTCCTTGCAGCACGTGGGGTGGCGGCCTGGGGAGGATCATCCCGGGGACGCAGAGTCTGCTTTAAATAGGGATGCTGAAAACAGGCCCTGTCCCCAAGGCCTGCCTGCCACCGCTCCCGAAGCGGGCCCTGGGTCCCGGGCCAGCTCCGCAGAGACTGCCAGGCCCCTGCAGGGGACAGAGACTCTGACTTGGCCCCTCAGGTCCAGAAAGGACCTCACGGTTAACTGCTGAGCGTCCAGATGTCCCCGTGGCCACAGGCCTCAACTCAAGGGCTGTGCTGAGGCCAGTGACGAGGCCCTGCACCGTCTGGCCCAGGCTGGAGTGTCACTGTGACTGCAGGAGGCCGCTGGTGGCAGGAGACAGAACGGGGTCTCCCCACAGGAGGTCCCGGCCAGCGTCCCGCGCTGCCACCTGCCCACCGCCAACAGCCCCAGGTGGGACCCACAGCCAGCAGCACTGGGCAGCCTCACCTGCCACCCCAATACTCCCAGGTCACCCCTCTGTCCCCTGCCCTCCTGCCTGCCCAGCCTCCACGGTGACCACCACGCCCTGGGAGGCCTGGGTCCAGGCCTGGTGGACAGACACCTGGGGCAAGGCTGAAGGCTCCCTTGGGAGGCTGGGATCTTGTGGAGGCTGCCCGGCCTCCCTTTACTCAGCCTTCTGGGTCAAGCGAGGGCTAGACCAAGAGGTGACCATGACCCACATGGAGTCCTGCGCTCCTGGCCCTCCCTACACAGCCCCGTGGAGTCCGCATCTGATACCTGTCCTGTCCACTGCTTGGGGTGGCTGGGAGGCCCCAAGCCACGGACACTTCCTGCCCCACAGGTGCCCAGCAGGGCATGCGCCCTCACCCCGCCTGTCCAGCCACAGCGTCCTGCCCACGCGGTGCCCAGCAGGCCCTGGATCTGCCCCGTAGCCCGTGGACAGAGCCAGCGCTGTGCCAGGCTCCAGGGTGACCACTGAATTACCAGTCCTGCAGGACTGTCCCCCACCAGCTGATCCCAGAGTTCCCTGTCTGCCTGCGAGATATAGGCCACCAGGCCCCGGGTCCCCCAGCCAGGCCCTGTGTCCCCAGGCCAGGCCTGGGCCCCAGGCTCGTACTCCACGGCCACCAGGGCCTAGGAGGTGTGGCCCTGGGCGCCCAGGGCTGCCCCCTAATAGAGGCCCAGCCCAGGGCCTGATCTGAAGCCTCCCCACGTACCCCATGGGTCACAAAGGGGACACAAAACAGCACTGGCCAAGACTGCCCAGAGGCTGTCCCCACGGCCACAGACCCTGCTGGGGTGCGAGGTCACTCATGGGACGCTCCTGGGTAGCCCGCGGGTGGCACGCAGGCGGGGCTGTCTGCGTCTCTGAGACCCGAGACCCCGTCACCGAGTCCTACCTCAGACACGTTGACACGGCCTTCCAGAAAGGCGCAGTCGGCGGCGTTGTGCGTGCAGACGTGGCGGTATTTGCACCAGTGGCAGGGGAAGGAGCCGTTGACACAGGACAGACAGCTGCAGAGGGAGGGCGGGCGGTGAGCCAGGCCCCGGGCCCACACCCCAGCCGGGAGCGCAGCGCCCCCTGCGCTCCCACCGTGCTGCCCCAGGGCCTTTGCACGTGCTGCTTCTGAGAGAAAACCTCCCCCAAATGGTTTCCCGCCTGCCCTCCTGTCCCCCGGCCCCCGCCTCCACTGTTCTCTTCTCCAGAGCCTTGGTCACCCCACACCAGCGGCCTTCTCTCCAGAACCTCCCTAGTTACTAGCTGATGCCACTACCCCTGGCCATCTGCCCTCTGGGCCCCGAGAGGCCAGGTCTGGGCACTGGACCAGTCCTACTCTAGACTGTCCCCTCCCCGAAGTCCTGGTCTCCGTTCTGCTGCCTGCGGTCCACTGGCTCTCGTGGTGGCCAACGAGAACTTTTATGTGTGACTCTGTACGACACCCCCTGCTCGGGACACAGCCCCACACCCGAGGCCACCACGGGCCCTGTGGGTGGCACTGCCCCCCCGCCCGCTGCCTGTCCCTCTCGGCCTGGCCCGTGCCTGGCGGGTGGCTCTCCTGAAGGCCCCTCCCTGCTCCCTGCCCAGCTGGCCCAGTGGGGGGCCCACGGGGCATCTGCAGAGAGACGGCAGGGGACAGAGGCGGGGCTCGGGGACACTCACGACTGGTGGACGCTGCAGTTGTAGAAGACGAAGTCCACGGACGCGAACTTCTTCCCCGTCTCCTTGGACTTGAGGTACAGCTTCACCACCCGCTGGTCCCCTGGGGAGCACCGCGGGCCTGTCACCAGGGCCACCAGGGCCACCAGGAGGGGACAGAGCCCAGGACAAGGCCAGGCAGGGGAGGACGTGCCCAAGGACCCTGCAGGTCCTCGAGGTCAGCCTCCAGGAGCGCAGGGTCCTCGTGTGGACCCAGGACCCTGTCCCGTTCCTGGTGGTGGCCTTGGGGACTGGATCGCAGGGTGGCCTGGGAAGTCTGAAAGGCACCTAGGGGACGGGTCACAGCAGCCCCGAGGGGTCAGGGCCCGTCACACTCAGGGTAGCCCCCTCCCTGCCCAGCCTGGCACCCCTCCCGCTCCGCCTGTGCCCTGGGTCCCCTCCTGTCACCTACGCAGCCTGGTCATCAGGAGCCACCCATCTGCTGTCCCTACGCAGGGCACGGGGTCCCCTCCAGGCCCATCAGGGGACAGCGGGACCCTCACCCTGGCCCCGCGTGATGGGCGCCACCTCCCTGGCGGAGGGTGAGCGGCAGTGGATGCGGCCATCGTCCAGGATGCCCTCGGACTCCGTGAAGTCCTCAAAGGAGCAGTTGACACCGGCCGAGAGGTCGGGGACGTTCCAAGCCTGCAGCAAGAGCTGGCCACGCGGGAGGGAGGGAGCGGTGAGCGGGCACCGGGGTCCCCACCCCACCCCGTCCCCCGCAGCGGGGTGGCCACACTCACCGGCACCTGGGACACGGTGACAGACACGTTGCGCGGCTGCACGGTCAGCTGCACGCACTGCAGCAGGTCGGAGGCGAAGCGCTGGGGCTCGTCCGCCCGCTCACACGCGTCCTGCCTCGAGCAGCTGCGGTCAGAGGATGCTGAGGCCGGCCAGGGGACCCAGGGCCACCCCCCAGCCGGCCACCACCCAGGGCGGGGACGCAGGGCCCAGCCCGCCACCCTGGGGCGCCCCGCTCCTGGCCACAGTGCTCTGGGCACCTCAGACAGCACAGGAGGCTGGTGGTGCCCTCCCAGGCCAAGGGGCACCAGGTCAAGGTCAAGGCCACCCGACTCACACGCTGTGCAGGACACACCAGCCGCAGTGGGGGTCCCGAGACCCCAGGCACAGCTCGCAGGACGCGTACTGCACACAGCTCTCCACGGGCACCCGCGTCACCTGCGGTGGGAGGCCAGGGGTCAGTCCATCTGGCCCTCAGGCCTCCCTGGTGCTGTCCTCGAAGGCCACTCCTGGCCTCTGCGAGGCCTGGAGGCCAGCCTCTGGTGTCCCTGCTGGCTCACCTCCTCAGCCCCCGGTCCCCAGGTGGTGTAAAGCAGAACAGAGGCAGCCCAAGGAGTCCCAGCGAGGGACAAGAGCCACAGCCCTGGACAGCAGGCCGGCTGACCACGGGCCCCCCCAAGATGGCAGCCACAGCCCCACGGGACGGCCCAGGGACTCTGTGGGTCCCCTGTGCTCTGAAACTGCTCCCTCCAAATCTTGGTCCCCGACAGGGAGGGGCTGGGAGCTCCTAACACCAGGCCCAGGAGAATCGGGACGCAGCGAGGACCCTCACATCTGTCCCCACTCCCCAGGACATGGGTCGGTTGGTGACACAAAAGTGCACAGTGAGCCAGGTGCGGTGGCACACGTTTGTCATCCCAGTGGCTCTGGAGGCTGAGGCAGGAGGACCGCAAGGTGGAGGCCAGCCTCGGCAAAGGCAAGGCCCTCAGCCACTCAGGGAGACCCTGTCTCTAAATAAAATCTAAAAAGGGCTGGGGACGGGGCTCAGGGGTCGAGGGTCCCCGAGTTCAATCCCCAGTACCCCCCCTCCAAAAAAAAGTGCTCCCTGAGACCTGCCCCACAGGTCCACTCGTCCCCTGGGCGTCCCTGTGGAAGAAGAGGTGGCTCCCCACTCACAGTGGACCCCAGCCTCCCCGATGTCCCACGTCACCCCACGCCACCGGGCGCCCACCTGCTTCTCGGTCATGGCGTAGAGGTACTGCCGGTTGGGGCTGAGGACCAGGTCGCGCAGGATGGGACTGCCCTCTTGGGCCACCACGCTCTCGTAGGCCAGGGCCGGGCGGCCACCGTGGTTCGCCAGGTCCACCAGGATCTGCGGCAGCGAGGGGGGTCCTGAGCGGGGCTCTGCGGGTGCCCTTGTCACAGCCCACGCCTGCTCAAGGCTGGAGGTCCCAGCCTCCCCCGCCAGGAAGAGGCTGGGTTCAGAGGAGGCCAAGGTCAGCCACGCGGACTCCCCGCTGGGCCAGGTCCCATCCGTAAGGACAGGGAGCCCACGCAGGGCACCACGGGGCCCAGAGAGTCCCTGGTCCCTTTATCAGTGCACAGAGCCCAGAGCGGAGCAAGGCCCAGGAGGAGAAGGGAGGCCAGGAGTCTGGAGGCCGTGGAGGCCAAGTTGGAGCCCTGGGGTGTCCTGGGGGTTGGGGACACCCCCGGTCAGAAGCCAGCAGCAGAGGAGGCACCTGATGGCATGGAACTGTGTTCCAGGTCCCAGACAAGTCGGGGCCCGTCACCCAGCTCCGCTCCTCTGCCCTGCGCACGAGGCTGCAGTATTTTTAGTTGCTTTTTACCAAACAAATGGATCTCATTAACAGCGCGACCCAGGGGACTCTGCAGAGATGGGACTCGGGGCGTCCTCACAGCCCAGCCGGCCTCCTGGACGGGCCTGGGCCTGCTCCTGCCCACAAGTCACGGGCCTGCCCAGCACGGCCACCTCTGGTCACAGGCGCAGGGACAGGGCAGGCCCAGGGCAAAGGGCTGAGCCAAGGTCTGGCTCCTGCAGCTCCTGGGGCAGGGCCAGGCGGCCAGCGGGTGGGGCGCTGCGACTCTGGCCAAGGAGGCGGCCGTGGAGGGGGAGGGACACATTCCTGAGGGCCCCCGCCCCCCACATCCGCTCAGCTGCTCCCCACCCGGGGCTTAAGTCAAACCAGACCCGGAAGCAAGCGCTGGGCAGGGGGCGGGGACAGCACTGTCACCCACACTCTGGGAACGCTGGCCAGGAGGGGACACCAGGCGGGCAGAGAGCTGAGGCACAGCGCCGGGCGTCCCGTGAGCGGGACAGGGACACCCCCGGCCCTGCGCCCGGCCAGTCCTGCCGTGGCCTGTGGGGGTGGGGACCCAGATGTCCTCCTCCGGGTGCACGACCCCCACGCTCCGGGTTGGGGACAGACGTGCTGCTCCCAGGAGCCGGGCCAGCGGGGGAGCCCGTGTGGGGGCTGAGGTCCCCACCTGTGAAATGGGAAGGAACGGGTCCAGCCGGGGACCCAGACTCCAGACCCAAGCAGGACGCTGCCCGTGTCCCCAACCTGCAGACACCCCGGGAAGACCCCGCGCTGCCCAGTCTGCGGCCCCCCGTGGACCCTCTGGCCCTTCGCCCCGCCCAACATCCAGGGGGGGGGGCTTTCTATATGCACCGACCTCCTGTCCCCACGGGGCCTGTCCCCAGGCCTGCCACCCCCTTCCCACCCAGGGCCAGGCACAGCAGAAGAGGACAGAGTCCTGGACAATCGGGGGACACAGGCCAGCGCAGGCTCCCAGACACCCTGGCCCCCACCCACAGGCATGGGACGGGGCCGACTCGGATGACCGGGACAGGTGGCCCCCAACAGCTGCGGCCAGGGGCACGCGAGGCCAGCTGTCCCTCCACCTGCCCCGCACGGGTCACCCCTGCCCCTTCACACACACACGGGCAGGTCCCGGGGAGGCAGGGCCCCCGCAGAGGGACACAGCAGGAGGCAGCACCCGAAGTAGACAAGACGCTAGGGACAGTCACATCACACTGTGTCCTGAAGAGCCCCCACGTCCAGGCCCAGCCAGGCCTGGGCGCATACGTGTCACGGGGACCCCGGGTGCAAACCAGGCCCCCCTGCTGCACGGGGGACACAGAATCTGTCCCCAAAGTAGGAGGAGCCGGCGCCCACCAGGAGGGCATTGCAGACGGTGGGGCGGGCACAGGGCCAGGGCGGCTGGCAGCACGGAGGGGCCCACGTGCCGCCGCCCACAGCTGTCCACTCCGGGGCCACCCACCTGGTGGCAGCCTGCTCTTGGGGCAGCTGGGCCCAGCCGTTCCCTGGCCACAGCAGCTGGGCCTCTGGCAGAGGTACCCTGGGCGTCCCCTGCCACCTCCAGCCAGGATCTCCTTAGTCTGGACACTTGTCCCCAAGGACCACTGGAATGGCCAGCAGCCCCTCCCCCACACCTGCAAGGACATGGCCCCCGGGACATGGCCACCAGACGGCACCAGGGCACGGGCCCCCCGCCGGCCAGCTCAGGAAGGGACACAGCTCCCCCCACGGCTGGTGCCTGGGCGTCCAGTCCTGAGTCCCCTGTCCCACCTGTACCCTGGGGAGTCACCCCCAGGCTCCCCCGCAGGGAGAGGCCAGGAGCAGGCTGGGTCCCCATGTCCCCTGTGGACAGGGCACGTGCCACCACACGGTGTCCCTGATGGTCCCTATAGACAGCCAGGGAGCAGGCTCGCCCAGTGTCCCCAGGCTGGCCCCCCCCCCGTGGCCACCCAAGGCCTGGCCAACTGCTGCGGAGGGCGGGTGGGCGGGCAGCTGATGGCCTGGCCAGGTCAGCTGTCCATCCAGCCCAGAGGCAACAAAGGGCCCATTCTGCAGGCGGAGGGCAGGCGGGGGCGCCCAGGGGGACGTCTGGCCCGTCCAGGCTGAGAGCCAAGGCCGGCACGCGCCCTAGCTGCCCGGAGGCAGGGGGCTGCCCAGCTTGGCCCTGACCCGGGAGGGAAGATCCACCCCACCACGAGGACGGCCAGGGGCCCCAGGGCTGGGGCGGCCAGCCAGAGGACCGTCACCCACCGCCACACATGCCCCCAGGAGGGGCTGCAGGAGGGGCGGGGGTCTCCTGCGCCATGTCCCCTTCCCTGTCACCAACCTGCGGCACCCCCCCCCCCTGGCTGAGGGCAGGTTCCAGGCCCCTTCCCGGGTCCCCGCCATTCTGCCGGGCCAGGAGGAGTGACCCTGGGAAAGCACTTGGTGACTTCCTCTTGGCAGGAGGCCTCGTGGCTGTGACGGGGCCAGACGCACCTGGCAGGGGACAGGGGACCCAGAATCCTGCGTTTCCCAACCAAACCTTTTTTTTGTTGGGGAGAAGTACGGACCAAGCAGGTCAGGGCCCAGCAGGTGGTGGACAGCCAGGGCTGCCGCAGACCAGCCCCAGCCTGCCCCGGCAGTGACCTCTCGGCAAGCAGGGGACCACTCTGACCCTCGGTCTCCTCATCGCCACCAGCCGTCTCACAGGAGAGTGTGCGGATTCAGGAGCTCACAGCTCCACGGGGTGGGACAGAGGGACACAGCGGGCACAGACCCCTCGGGCTTCAGTCACCCTGACCCAGGGCTTGGCTGGGGTCCCTGTCCGGCCCTGCCCCTCCTGGCCTTCCCAGTAGCTCCAGCCCTCTGAGCTGCTCCAGCCTCCCCAGCCACCGCGGGCCCCGTCTGCCCAGGGAGGAGGGGACGGCCCAGTGTGGAAGCCACCTCTCCCGGGCTGTCGTGGGTCTGGAGGGGACTCTGCTGGCCACTGGGAGGCAGAAGCCCGCACACTCACGCTCACGCACCACCAGCTCCCGGGCTGAGCAGCCCTCGTCAGACCAACAGGGCCAAGGAGGGGACCTTCCCTGTCTCCTTGGTGGCCCGCCGACCCAGAACAGTCACAGGCGGACACAGCTTTCCAGGAAGCACAGATGTCCAAGCCACTGCCCCAAAAGTGCAGGACCACAGCCCTGGCCACAGCAGGACACCCACAGCAACTGCGCATGGGAGCCGACAGCCGGGTCCCCTCCCTTCCCTACCAGTGACCACAAGCTGGACACAGCACACAGCCAACAGGGACCCCACCTGGACCTCGAACCAGCAAGAGAGCCAGGTGCAGTGGCCCACGTCTGTCATCCCAGCGGCTCAGGAGGCTGAGATGGGAGGATCTCAAGGTGGAGGCCAGCCTCAGCAACTTAGTAAGTCCCTGAGCAACTCAGGGAGACTTTGTCTCTAAATAAAATGCAAAACAGGGATGGGGACGGGGCTCAGGGGTCGAGTGCCCCTGAGTCCAATCCTCAGTACCAAAAAAAACTCCAAAAACCAACACCCAGCAAGAGAGACGAGAATCAGACGACAGGTCACGAGGCCCGGGCGGCCCTGCAGAGGCCTAGCAGGTGGTCCGACACATGCCCACCACAACCACACGTGAAGCTCAGTGCTGGGCCGCGCTGTCCCTGACCTGCAGGACACAAGGCCTCGTCCACCTGGAGGCAGGGGACACGCTGGAGCGTGCAGCTGAAATGCACACGCGACGCAGACGGGCCTCTCATGGAGGCCGGGCACCGGGAGGCCCGGCCACGAGAATCCAGGCTCCACAGACGGAGGCCAGCCAGGGTGGTCCCTGGGTGCTGCTGTGTCGTCACGCGACACCTGACCGCAGGCCTCCATGTGCCCTTGTGGACTCACCACGGTGGGGCACGACGGGGACTCTCTTGGGGACATGGGGACCCTCCTGCAGCAGGGCTTCCAGAGACGAGGGCCTCTGGAGGTGAGGAGGGGTTGCTTGTGCCCAGACCCCGAGCAGCACACAGTAGGCGCTCTGCAGGGACGCGTGTGACGAAGCAGAGCCATTGCAAAGGGAGAAGGGTCAGGCAGGGGTTGAGGCCGGAGCCCAGAGGGGAGGCTGAGGCAGGAGGATCTCACGTCCTGCCAGCACCAGGACGCACAGGAAGGGCCCTCCCCCAGGTGTGGGCCACCGGGGTGCAGGAGCTGGCCCCTGACACTCTGCCCATCACAGGCCAGCTGCCAGCGATCACAGTCAAGAGACCTCAGAGCCCAGCGACACAGATCGTCCTGAAAAACCGGACGCGCAGGTGACGGGCACATCATCAGGCCTGGCACGGTGACCAGAGAGGGCTGGGCGGCGCCTCCGACGGGCCCAGTCCCCTGGGTCCCGCTGCAGCCGCGTGAGGCCGGCCCGGGGTGCCCCTTGGTTGCCCAGCGACAGGGCGGGGACTGTCCCCTTCTGCACTGCAGACAGGGGAACCCGGGCCACAAGAGGCCGGGCCCTGAGGTCCCTGCCAGGGCGCACGCTCCTTGGGAGAAGCTGTGCCCAGGGCTGGGGACCCGCAGGAGGAGGGTAGAGAGGGTCCTGCAGGAGGTGGCCTGGGAGGGGGAGGGGCAGGGGACAGGCAGGACTCGGGGGCCCCCAACCAGGCGCACGGCGGAGGCTGGCGGGTCTTCGATGAATGGGCTGCGATTTTACACGACAGCACGTTTGGCAGGACCTGGCCCCGGGCCAGCCATGTCCCCTGGGCTCCCCAGATGCTTTTTAAAGCCCCGGAAGGACAAGGCCTGGGAAAGAGGGGGCGTGGCCAGCCCTGCAGGGTTAGGATGGTAGGGCGGGGCCAGGGCGGTGGGGCGGGGCCAGGATGGTGGGCGGGGCCAGGGCGGTGGGCGGGGCCAGGGCGGTGGGCGGGGCCAGGGCCAGTGGGGACCGTCCAGGGTGGTTGGGCGAGGCCAGGGCCGGCTGGGTGGGGCCAGGGGCAGGGTGGGGCGGGGCCAGGGTAGGGCGGGGCCAGGATGGTGGGGCGGGGCCAGGGCGGTGGGCGGGGCCAGAGCCAGTGGGGACCGTCCAGGGTGGTTGGGCAGGGTGTCCCCAGGGTCCAGGCTCTAGCCTGGCAGCAGAGAGAGCAGGAGGCGGGGACAGGGCACCCACTGTGGCCGGCCTCAGGGGACAGGAGGCAGCTCCAAGTAAACACAGGGAGAGAGGGAGGCCCGCCCTGCCCAGCAAGGAGAGGATCTGCCCTGGCCCTGACCCTGGAGCAGGGCCACCCCCTCCCAGGCAGGGACCTAGGGGGAGGATGGGCAGAGGGAGACTCCGAGGCACCACGGGAGGCTGGAAATAGAGGCCACAGCAACCTCAACGGACCTCACCCAACACCCACGGTGCACGGCGCCCCGGGCAGGTTCAAGGGCAAGAGGACAAGCAGGCAGCCCCCTTGGCTAGGTCAGGGGCAGGCAGGGGACCCCACACGCCCGCAGCGGGGGACAAAGGCCACTGAAGGAAGAGCTGAGCGCTCTCAGAAAGCGGCCAGGTCTCTCGCCACGTCCTCCAAGGATCCACCAAAAAAAAAGGGAAGGGGCCTGGAGCCAGCAGCCCCCCTGCCTCGGTTTCCTCATCTGTCAAACTGAGAACTCCCAGTGTGAGCGCTCCCTGCAGGGCCCCAAGGAAGCAGGAAGCCGCCAGGTTCTGGAGAGGCCGTGGGAAAATCTGAGGCTCAGAGAGGGTAAGCGGCTGGCTGGAGGTCACACAGCTCATCAGGAGGGAAACAGAGATCCATGCCAAGCCCACCGTGTGTCCACTGAGGTCCAAAAGGTACTCCACGGGGCCCGAGGGACGCTTCGACAGGTTCATGACCCCCCACAGCGGGGCAGAAGGGTTCTCACGGTCCTAAGTCCCTTACCCATGTGGCCCTGCCTGTGTCCTGGGGCACATCCGATCCAACTGCAGAGCCACCCCCAGGCTCTGACGTCACCGGGCCAGCAGCCCCGGGCACAGCTGGCCCCATCCACTCAAGAGCCACACGAGCCTCCATCTCCCCAGTACCCAGGTGGCAGGACGGGCGCCCAGGACCGGGGGCTGTGACCCTCTGAGGTCACAGCATGACTAGCAACGCGAGGCCCAGGGGACACAGCGACTCAGCCTCCCGCCAGGCTGCGCTGAGCCTGTTTTGTATTTCAGTTAGACACAAGGTCTCCCTGAGCTGCTTAGGGCTTTGCTGTGGCTGAGGCTGGCCTCTACCTCGAGATCCTCCTGCCTCAGCCTCCCAAGCTGCTGGGATCAGAGGCGTGCGCCACCAGGCCCAGCAGATTAACCCAAGAGAGCCGGGTCCCCTGGTGGGTGGCAGGCTCTGGGGCACCCAGCTACGGCTGAACCCCAACACCCACCCACCCACCTAGAGAATGTATGGTGATTTCCCCAGCTCCTCAGGCCCCCCTGGTACCATGAGTGCGTGCTGAGTGGCGGGTTTGGGGCCCCACCCCAGAGCCACAGGGCAGCCCCTGCGCGGCCAGGTCTCTGAAGTCACCCTGCTCCTCCAGCACCAGCCTGTGGGGGGGCAGCGGGCACTGCCCTTGGCCTGCTCTTGGCCTGGCCTCTGGTGGAGGCCGGGCCGGGGCGGAGTGCTGTGTCAGCAGACACTGGATCTCAGGGCGCAGTGGGGAGGGGGCCGCGCAGGCCCGCCCTGCCCCCCTGGAGGTCACCCTGCACCTTTGGAATCCAGCCGCAGTGTCCCCAGGCCCCAAGCTCCCGAACAGACAAGTCCTGAAGGTCCCCTTGTGGAATGGCCTTGGCACAGAGAACGCGGGAGGGGTCAGGGTGACCCGATGGCCCGTGCCCGGAGACCAGAGGGAGCCCAGAGGGGAGATGGGTCCTTCAGAAGGACCCCAGGCTAAGGTCAGCCCTCGAGGTCACTCAGCCTGGCCCAGAGTGACGTCCCCACACCACTCCTCCACCAGCACGAGTGGCAGCAGAGGGCTCAGGACAGAGCTGGGCAGAGTCCCATTGTCCCTGAACAAGTCCCTTAATCTGACTGAGCCTGGGGTCACCCGCAGGAAAGTGTGATGGTTCCACCTGGCTCTGGTGGCCCACGCCTGTCATCCCAGTGGCTCGGGAGGCTGAGGCAGGAGGATGGCAAGGTGGAGGCCAGCCTCAGCCACTCGGCGCCGTCCTTGTGCTTGGGATGGGGCGTTCACCGGCCCCCGGCCACCGTCCCCCGCAGCAGTCCCCAGCCTACCTTGCGGATGCGGCCGCTGCGCGTCCCGGCGAACACCACGGTGCGGCCCCGGTAGTCGTAGGCAGCCACAGCGGTTAGTCCGTCGTCCTTGTCCACAAACAGGGGCGTGCCCTCGATGGTGACCGTGCCCCCCAGGGGCTGGTTGAAGTCCTGTCCGCAGAAGTCGTCGTCGATCTGCAGGGGCTGCAGGGAAGGACAGGTGAGCCCCACAGAGGGCCCCGATGCGAGGGGCTGCAGGCCCATTTCACAGACGGGAAAAGGGAGGCCCAGGCTGTGGGCACGCCTCCCGGGCCCAGCCACCCGCTGGCCCTGCGCCTGACTCTGGGTCCCTGGGGAAGGAAGGACGGGTGACCAGTGTAGCAGGTGGCCTCAGGGGTCTGGCCAGCGATGGACAGGAGAGGAGGGGACAGGTGGGGACGGGTGACAGCACAGTCCCTCCTCTGCAGAGGTGTGGCCCTGGCCACCAGAGGGGGCGTGGAGACAGACAGGATCCAGTTCAGAGGGGACAGCCCGTGGCATCCAAAGGCAAAGGGAGGGGCCGGCTGTGCATGTAGGAAGCCATCGATCGCGAGGCTCCGGAGATGGCCAGGGGGACAGCTGGGGGACTGTCCCACTGCGAAGCCGAGGAGGAGAGACAGGGCACAGGGAGAGGAAAGAGGATGGGACAGGCCACTGATGTGGCCAGAGCAGGGCTGGGGGCGCCTGGGAACCACCCCAGGCACACAGGACGCCTCCCGGCTCTGGGGACAGGGCACGGGGCAGCCAGGGTGAAGCACCCCCTCTGGGCATCCGTGTCCCCACTCCTTCCTCAAAAGGCCCCGGGGAGGGGACAACCGTATCCACCAAAGGCACTCAGAACCCCGGCCACACACGCCACCCCGCTGCGCCCCAAGAAGAGCCAGTGCCTGTCCTGGTGGGGACCCTGGAGGACGGAAACCAGAGAGGGACAGGTTTTCCTGGGCCACCTAGCAGGTCCCGGGCAGCGGTGGCAGAGGGCTCAGGGCAGAGCTGGGCAGAGTCCCACTTCCCCTGAACGAGTCCCTTGGTCTGACTGAGCCTGTCCTCCCAGCAGCTCTGGAGGCTGAGGCAGGAGGATCGCAAGGTGGAGGCCAGCCTCAGCAACAGCGAGGCCCTGAGCCACTCAGCGAGACCCTGTCTCTTAATAAAATATAAAAAGGGCTGGGGACGGGGCTCAGGGGTTGAGCGCCCCTGGGTTCAATCCCTGGGACCAAAAAAAAAATGACTTTAATGGTTCCCTCGAGGTGAGCGTGGGAACATGGAGGAGAGCCGAGGCCTGGCCCCCATCAGTAAGTGCTGGAGGCTGCAGCCCAGCACAGGGGAGGCCCAGCTGGGGCAGCATCAGGCCCACTGTCTCTGGTGGCACAACCATAGCCTGTTGGGGACTGTCATCTGGCAGGAGGGCCCAGGAGAGAGGCGCACAGCCAGGAAAACATGAGGGAGAGATAAAGGCTCTGGAGATGGTGCCCACTGGGGTGAGGCCCAGTGCTGCCTCTTGGGACCAGAGTCACGTCCATACATCTCCTTGAGCCTCAGCCCCCGTGTCTGAAAACCAGGGACAGGAGCCAGCTGGCCAGCACCCCACATGGGGCCAAGCACGCTGTGGATGACCCATCCAATGTCCCCAGGGGGCTTGTGGGCCATTTGGGCAGGGTGCTTGTTACCCCATCTCCCCAGCACCTGGCAGGGCACTGTCATGGCTAGAAAGAGGATCTGGGGGTCAGCATGACCCCCTGCCACACAGGACAGCAGCAGCCCTTGCCTCACAGGGCTGAGCTCCCTGGTGGCCAAGAGCAGGGCCTGGACACAGCAGGAGCCATCCTGGTATGTGGACAAGAACTGGACGCGGGGGGTGCACGCCTGTCATCCCCAGGGGCTCTGGAGGCTGAGGCAGGAGGATCGCAAGGTGGAGGCCAGCCTCAGCCACTGAGCCACTCAGCGAGACCCTGTCTCTGAATAAAATCTAAAAAGGGGCTGGGGCCGGGGCTCAGGGGTGAAGCGCCCCTGGGGTCCATCCCTGGGGGGCGGGGCCGGGCCCTGGTCAAGGTCACGTCCAGTCCAGCGGCTGCGCACTCACCGAGTTGATGCAGCCCAGCTCCTTGTTGAGCAACCAGGGCAGCGACAGCTTGCCCTCCCCGCGGTAGCAGGACTGGATGCGCTCCTTGATCTTCTCCTTGATGGCGCGCAGCGTGAAGAGGCAGAGCGCGGACTCCTTGGGGGGCTTGACCCGGTTCTTCTGGCCCTGGGCGAACACGGTGAACAGCACGTCCTCGTCGTCGGCCAGGCCCAGCTGGCGGGCCAGCGCGCGGCCGGGCCGGCTCAGGTAGGCGTCCTGCACCAGGCGGTACTCGACGCCCGCCTGCTGGCAGCCGATGGGGAACTCGACGTACGAGTAGAACTTGGGGTCGTCGACGCACAGGCGCACGATCTTGGAGGTGAAGAAGTGCTCGCCGGCCGCGTCGGGGGACGTGAGCTGGGTGTCCAGCTGCAGCGTGAGGTAGTACACGAACTGCTCGCTGCGAAAGCTGTACACGTAGTAGATGTCAAAGGCGGGGAACTTGGACAGGGTGTCCGACGGGATCTTGAGCTGCGATGACACGAACTCATCCTGGTACACGAAGCCGAACATGTCCGCGTCCTCCTCGTTGGCCATGAGCCGCCGGCTTGACAGCGTGGGAAAGTACTCGGATTTGCCGTCGATGGGGGTCCCCACGAACAGCTTGGCCTGGCCCTGGCCGGGGGTCCCCGCGATCAGCACCCCGGCCATGCTGCCGGCCTCGCGCACGCTCGACAGGTAGTGCTCCTTGCGGTGGTGAGGCTCGCCCAGCTTGAAGAGGTCGTCCAGGCGCAGGAACTGGCAGATGCCCTGCGACGCGCTGCCACACGCCAGCAAGCGGTTGGCGGCATAGTCCAGCAACAGCAGCTTGTTCACGTTGTCCGTGCTGCCCAGGCCGTGCGGGCACGACTGCACGCTGGGCGGCGGGTAGCACTTCTCGTTGTCCTCCACGGGGCCCGTCACGTGCGCCCGCAGCAGGGTCAGGTTCCCCGACAGCTTGTAGATGCGGTTCACCGCGCCCACGTACACCTCGCCCGTCTGCTCGTGCACCACCAGGTGGGTGAGGCCCCAGTCGCTGGCCACGAAGGTGCGGAAGGCAGGTGGCGGGGTCCCGTCCGTCCTGGGCGAGCCTGCAGCCACCCAAAGGCCCCCTAACAGCAGCAGGGGCAGCAGCATGGAGAGCGCCTGCGGGCGCAGAGGTGGCAGCGGCATGGCGCGCCCGGGCCTTGGGCCTCGGTGCTCAGGTCCTGCAGGGGCGAGCATCACGGGGCCGGGAGCTGCAGCCCTGGGGGAGAAGGGGCAGGAGAAGGCCGGTGAGCATGAGCGCAGCACGCGCGCAAAGAGCGCGCACGTCCTGTCCAGCGCGTGCGCATCCTGCGCAGACTCCGCGCACGCGCATCCTGTGGACCCCTTCACCGCACTCCAAGAGGAAGGGCCGCTCCTCCCGGCAGAGAGCCAGAAGCTAGGAGACGTCACCCTCCTGGCCTGGGCGCAGACTGCCCGCAAAGCACGCAGGTCCTGTCCAGGGCGCGCGCATCCTGCGCGGACCCCTTCACCGCACTCCAGGAGGAAGGGCTGCTCTTCCCGGCAGAGAGCCAGAAGCTAGGAGAGGTCACCCTCCTGGCATATGGGCGCAGAGAGCGCGCAAAGCACGCACGTCCTGTCCAGCGCGCGCGCATCCTGCGTGGACTTCCCACGCACATCCTGCGCGAACCCCTCTACCACACTCCGGGAGGAAGGGCCTCTCCTCCCTGCAGGGAGCCAGAAGCTAAGAGAGATCACCCTCCTGGCCGGGGCCCTGCAGGCAGCCAGGGGTGAGCCAGGTGTCACGGAGACCAAGCAGTGGTTACCACAAGCAGCACAGGACACCTGCTTGCGCCAATTCCATGCCTGTGCCCTGCCACTGCTGGCAGAGGGGAACCACCCCTGGGGGTGACAAGGGCCTGGGGTCTAGACTGGAGTCACCGCTGACATTCCAAGTTGAACAGGATTCCTCTGACTCAGAGCCTGGCTACGCCCCAGGGAGACAGACCCCTGGCCAAGCTCCTCATTCCCAGTGACACTTCCCTGGCTGGGGCTGTGGGGGACACGCACCACTGTTGTCCTGTAAAAGCTGGACACAGGCGGGCTTCCGAGCTCATTCCCAGATCCACATCCAGGCCCCCTTGAGTCCCCACCCAAACACAGGGCTGCCCCCAGGGTAAGTGGACCTTCTAGATGTGTCCCCAAAGCCTGCTCTCACAGGTCCCCCTGAGGGCAGCCTGGTTCCATCCCACAGGCCTCTATTGGGTGCCCGCGGGGAACGTGCCCCGTAAATACAGAACCCACCTCCTGACCCAGTACCAGGGTGGGCGCAGCACGGGGCCAGGGCCTGTGCCCAGCGCGCACCAAGCATGCACACGAGGTCACCATGCCCCAAACCTGGGCGTGACCGTCGGATCCTGCCGTGGCACCCCGCTGACTCTGGGCGCCACCTCCTCCCAGCACGGGCGCTGGCGCCCAGGCACTGGGTCCAAGCCGGACTCTCAGGACGCGCCCCTTCCCCAGCCTCAGTTTACCCACCTGTAAAGGGGGTGACCCCGGGCCTCACCTGGATGAGAGGAAGAGGATGGCCTGCCCATGTGCTGGGGGCCTCTCCCCACTCCTGGCTGAACCCCCCCGAGGCTGCAGATACCTTCCTCCTGACTCCCGGCCAATGCCCTCCCTGCGGCTGGGCAGCCCCATTTCTCAGGTGGAACAACTGAGGCCTAAAGATGTCGTCTGCGGCCACAGTCCAGCCAGCTCCTGGGCCTGCGTGTCCGCACCTAGAGTGCCCTGCTCGGGTGTCACCGGAGACATCTCCCATGAACTGCTCCCTGAAGGCACCCGCTCACAGTGCCCAGTGCCCTGTTTTAGTCTGTGGTTTTTTGTTACCTATTGTTCCCAGACACTGCCCCTGACAGAATGGCAGCTCTGACACAGGAGGGCCTGGCTAGGTGTGGTTCGCCACTATCTCCCCAAAGCCAAGCCCGGTGCATGCCTCTAATCCCTGCACAGGCTCAGGAGGCCGAGGCAGGAGGATCAAAAGTTGGAGGCCAGCCTCGGCAACACATCAAGGCCCTGAGCAACTCAGCGAGACCCTGTTTCTCCATAAAATCCAAAAAGGGCTGGGGATGGGGCTCAGGGCTTAAGTGCCCCTGGGTTCAAGCCTCAGTATAATAATAATAATAATAAAAAAATTCAAGAGTATTGTCTGCCTCTCTCCTCCTGCCCCCACCCTCTGTCCAGTGCCCATCTGCTGCTCAGCTGTGGAAACTGAGGCTCAGGGCAGCAAAGCGCTTTGGCTCGACTCTCAGAGCAGAAGCCCGTCTGGGCTCCCCCCAGCAGGCTGTTGGTTGCCTTTCCTGGTCATGGACATCACACCCCCAGCTCAGCAGCCGGGAGAGGATCCTCTACCGCCCCCACTAGAGGCCAGAGGCGGACCTGGGAGCCAGGAGACAGGTTCCCTGCCCGGGCAGCAGCGGGCCTGGGCTGACAGCTGAGCGCATTGCAAAGAAAACATGAATCACTCACCGTTTATCAGTTCAAAGCAGCCCTGCAATTACCAGGGGCCGGGCTGTCCCCTCCTCTGGGATAATTATACACGTCTTAATGCAATTATGGGCTCTACTTTTTATATTAAACAGGAGGGACCCGGTTGAAGAAGCCACCATCCCAACTCCAGCCTGGCCCAGGGCCCACTCTGTCTCCTCCCAAGGAAAGAACTGGCCTGGGGCGGGGGGCACCCGATTGCCAGCCAGGGAAAGGGATCCCAGGCCGATGCTGGCTCCCTCACACCCACCGTCTAACAAAGGCCACGCAGGACCAGGCTGGGGCTACTTTTTCTGCCTCAGAGATACAGGACTCAGGGCTCAGACAGACCCAAGGTCACCCAGCTAGTCCCAGCAAAGTAGGGGCCAGATCCAGAGCTTCTGCAGACAGCCCCTGGGGTACCTAGGAAATCTGCAGAGGCGCGATTGCCCCAGGCCTGGGGTGTGCCCAGGAAAAAGTACCCAAAGGTGCGCTTGGGCGCAGGGAGGACCCGCAGATGCTGTTCTCCACGGAGAAGGGAGGGATGCTGGCCAGCCACTGTGGCCTGCACAGGCTGCCCTAGGGGGTCTCACTGGGAGGACCAGGCATACTGGGCACACTGGTGGGGGACGAGGGGCGATTCTGTGGCGCAGGGCAGCAGGAGGAGAGACCTGGCACCGGAATGTGCTGGACATGCAGATGAGGTCGGTGCCAGGCTGAGTCAGAGCCAGGCCAGGAGGGCAGAGCGGGTGTTGGGTGTACCGAACGGGGCCAGCCACCCAGAGGAGCCAAGCTACAGGCAGGTGCAGCGCTGTGACCCGGGGGGACTCCACGCCTGGACTGCATGGGACCGGCGCTTCAGTGGGGCATGCAGATCCATGTCCCCTTCCCCCTCCCAGACCTGATGACACCACGGCTCCTCTTTTGCCCCAAGAAACAAAGACCTCAGAAGGATGACAACCGATACCGTCCCACTCTGGATCCTTCCGGGGCTTGGACAGGTGGGGAGGGACGTGGGGGGACATGGAAGACAATCACACGGTGCCCAGAGGTATTTCCAGCGGCATCCAGAAAGGGGGCTGCCCTGGTCACCCCCACCTCCCCCCATCGGAGGACACAGAAGGTGGTTCCAAGTGGCGCTGATCCCCATCAGCCCTACGGGACCAGGCAGGACCTGGAGACACCTTGCTGTTCTGCTCTCGGAAAAAGTGCCAGCTGCTGGCGATTGGCTTTGGGGGTGCCCTCTCCTCTGCCAGCTGCTCTGACATGCTCCAGACATGAGCATCTTCCTGGGGGGGCACCAAACAGGCAGGCCACGACCTAGGGGCCCAGCAGTCCAGCACAGGGGACATGCCACGTTCACCGCCACCCCGAGAGCACCCAGCTGAGCCACACAGGGCTTGCAAGACCCCAGCCTCCGCCCCGGCCTGTCCCCCCTCTCTGACCGCAATGCCTTTCCAGGGTCCCAGGTGCCCGGACGCCTGACCCTGAAGCAGACTCTGCCAGGGTTGGCCTCTCTGCCTGGGGCATGCACGGGACTGGGGACCTCCATCAGGGCCAGGCAGAACCGGGGCACACCTAGCTCTGCCCCGTTCCTCTCCCGCACACCCCAAACCAGTGGGGAGGGAGGGGGCCTGGGGCATGCTCCCCAAGGACCCCCCTGGGAGCAACCATGAGCCCCACCCCACCCGGACTGGGATGAGGAGGTGAGCCAGCACCGCAGCCCGCGGCAGGAGCGGGACTGAGGGGACAGAGGCTCGGCCATGTCCCATCCCCCCACACACACCCCTTTCTTTCAAGGGGCGTGGCCCCAGCACCCCACAGGCACGCAAAGGTAGCTCAGGGCACCAAGCAGCCCCTGTCACCCTCCATCCCGGGCTGCAGCCGGGATCTCACCAGGGGCACCGGGGCCTCCCTGGAGTCCCCTGCTCCCGCTTCCTGGAGGCAGCCCCGGATCAGCCGGTCGCCGCCACCAGCTACGTTGCACACCAGGCCCGGGACGGTCCAGGAAGCCATGGAAGGCCTCCGAAGGGAGCGAAATGACCCTGGGGAGGCCCTGCTGGGGGGGGGGGAGGCCGAGGAGGCCCAAGCAGGGCTGGCCTCCCGGGTGCCACCCGCACCGCCCCCTCCCAGCCCCGTGGCGGCCCTGCGGGCCTGGGCTGGACCCAGCGCCCAGCTCCCGGCACCCGGGGCCAGAGGAGGCGGGGGCGGGCGGCGGTCCCCAGGAAGCGGTTCCAACTTCCACCCCGGCGCGCAGGGCCGCCCAGGGCGCAGCGCCCCCAGACCCGCCCGGGCCCCCGCGGTCGCCGCCGAGCCCTGCCCGGGCCTGCCCAGCCCGACGACCGCCGCGGCCCCAGGTCCGAGCCCGCGATCCAGCGCCCGGGCGCGGACCGGGCCCCCGCAGGGCCCTCCCGGAGGGGCCGCCGCAAACTTTCTCTCCTGCCTTTGGGGAGGGGGCAGCGCCCGTCCCCGCCGCGCCGCCCCGGAGCGCTGCCCGGAGGACCTCAGCGGGCCGGGGTGGCCGTGGTGGCCCGGGTGGCCGTGGTGGCCCGGGTGGCCGGGGCGCGCGGAGGAGGAGGAGGAGGAGGCCGGGCGCTGGGCCTGGGGCCGCGGTCCGATGGGGCCTGGCGGGGACGCGGCAGCTCAGCGCCCGCGCCGTGGCCGCGCCCGGACACACGCGGGCGCCCGGCCGGAGCCGCAGGGACACGCGGAGCGCGGACACGCGCGCCGCAGTCCCCCGCGCACACCCCCTGCCCGGCCGCCCGCGGAGCGCCCCGCCGGAGGCCGCCCCCCGCACCCCGCATCCCGCCGGGCGCCTGCCCCGGGCCCCCGACCCCCGCCCGGGCCCGGCCGCCGTCCTCGGGTCCCGCTCCCCGCCCACCCGCCCCGCGCAGCGCCGCGGGGAAAGTTGCGCCCCGACTCACCGGCTGCCCCGGGGCGCGCCCCGCCGCCGGCCATCGCCGCGCCCCGCCGCCCGCCCCGCCGCCGCCTGCCCCGCCGCGGGGCCGCCGAAGCCGCGCAGGCCGCCCAGGCCGAGGCCGCCGCCGCCGCGCCCGGGCTCCGCTGCGTGGCCGCGCCGCCGCTGCCCAGCATGAATGGGGCGCCGAGCGCCGCGCGGCTGCGGACCGGCCTCGCTCTCGCCGCCCGCGGAGCGCTGCGCCGCGCGCATGCGCCGCCCCGAGCTCGGGGGCGGGGCCGGCGGGGGCGGGGCGGGAGGCGGGACCCGCCGCGGCCTCCAGAGGGCGCTCTGCCCCGCGCCGCGCGCCCGCCGGGCCCCACCGCCCGCCTTCAAAGGGCGATGCTGCCACCCGCCTCAAGTCGCTGTGGTCGCCGGGGCCTCGGAGGGGCGTCCCGGGAGTCCAGCGCGCCCGGGCTGGCCTGGGCGCACGTCTCCAGAAACCAGGGTCGGCCTCTGTGGGTCCGATCTCGGGGATCGGAGCTCATGGGGCAGAGGGTAAACTGAGGCCGGAGGGGGCCACCGCCCTGCCCGAGCCCTCGGGGTGGTGTCCCCGCTCCCAGCCTCCGGCCTCGGCGTCTGTGGGTGGCACGACCCCTGCGCCGGTGCATCTGCCCCCACTGGCCGGGCAGCGCGGCCCCCTGCAGGCCCTGGGGGGTGGGGGGTGGCGCCCTCTGGGACACCCTGGGAGCGAGGTCCCCAGCCCCGGGTCCCTGCAGCGGGAGCCTCGGAGGACACGGCCCCAGTCCTCGCCACCTAGAGAAGGAAGCCGGGCGGGGCGCAGGAGCTGGCCATGTGCCCGCCCCCGGGTAGCGGGGCGGCTCCAGCCCCTTAGGGACAGCGCTCATCGGCTGTGTCCCCGAAGCGGGGACACCAGGCTTCTCGCCCTGCGAAGGTCTCCCTGGGGGACAGCCAGCCCCTGCGAGTGCCAGGCACCCCCGAAAGAGCACAGAGCCCCCCAAACGCTGTCCCGGGCAGGGTCCCCTCCGGTGACCTGCAGGGGACAGTTTGACCTGCAGGGGACAGTGACTGGTGTCCTCCGTACAGAGGGCGACCCTCGACAGTCCCGGAGTCTCTGCCTCTCCTTAGCAGCCTCCCTCTCTGCCGTGCTAAGCCTCCCCTGGCTTTTCCTGGGGTGTGGCCACTCGTGTTGGGCTCTCAGAATGGCAATGTTCTTTTGTGTGACTTGTTTGGGGACATGGCAGAAGTGGGATCACACCACGTGTGCTGCCTGCTCTGCTCCCAGGCAGCTGTTCCCGGCGACTTTTGCAGGATTCTTGCACTTTGTGCAGCTGATCGTCCAGGCACCGGGTTGACCCCTGCTCAGGGCTCTGATGAGCATGTCACCCATGTCACTTTGCTGGGCACGTTGAGACCCAAGGGTGGGCCATGCACCGGGGAGGGGGGGTGCATTTAGCTCTCCAGATGGATGGCCCCAGTTCACAGCCCCAGCCCTGATGTCCCCTGTTCCCTGCTGCCTCCCACCCCCATCCACCCTTGGTCCAGTCAGACTTTACTCTTTACGGGTCTTAGTGCAGAGACGCACGCCTGTCATCCCAGCAGCTCAGGAGGCTGAGGCAGGAGGATCCCAAGTTGGAGGCCAGCCTCAGTAATAGAGTAAGACCCTGTCTTGAAACGGGATGTGGCGCCGTGGTTAAGCACCCCTGGGTTCGATCCCTGACACTTGCTCCCCCAAAAAGCCCTATTTGCTATTTAACTTGCCGTCATCTAGTACTGACAGTCCGTGAAGGTGCACCAATATGGTACAGATGGGTAAACTGAGGCTGCAGAGAGGGAAAGACCTGCCCACTTCCCAGCTGGCCAGTGGCAGAGCTGGGAGCCGCTCATCCCAGCAGTTGGTGGTCCTGACTCTAATCCGCTCTGTCTTCTGTGAGACCACTCAGGGTTCTTCCTGTTCTGGGATCAGTGACCCCCCAAGAGAGGCCCGACCTCCCTTTGGAGGCCCAGCCCTGACCTCCAGCTGTCTCCTGGGAGAGTTTAGAGGCCCCATCCCCAGCCCCCCCTTTTTTTGTATTTTTTTTTAAGAGACAGTGTCTCACTGAATTGCTTGGGGACTCCCTAAGTGGCTGAAGCTGGCCTCCAACTTGTGATCCTCCTACTTTAGCCTCCTGAGTTGCTGGGATGAGAGGTGTGCACCACTGCGCCTGGCTAGGGAAGGATTCTTTAAACAAGATGTTAAAAATAAATTAAAAAAAAAGAACGATGGATCATTTTGACTCCATTAAAATTAGTTATTTTTTGTTAAGGCTGCAAAACAGGAGCTCTGGAGACGCTTTCTTCCAACATATAGAATGGACGATAATATATAAAGAGCTCCCAAGAATCAACAAGAAAAGGACAACCAGCCAGAGGCAGAGGAAGAGAAGACCTCCGCAGGTCATTTTCTGGACAGCAAAATGGCAAGTGGCTGTTGCTACCGAGGAGCCCTGAGTGGCAGGTCCCGAGCTCCCGCCCCAGCAGTGCCCTCCCTCTGGTTTAGATCTGAGGTCCCCCTCGCGTGACCTCATGGATTCTGACCCTGCGCTCTTCCAGTGTGGAAGGAGAAGTGGGATGCCGGGGACAGCGGTGGAGCTAGGAATCGACCCTGGGTCTGTGGCTTTGGGGCTCCTGACCCCACATCACACGGAGGGGAAATGAGTCAGCACAGCTGCTCTGGGTTTTCTCTGTGGTTTTCAATTCTGTGCGCCTGACACAGTCCAGGGCACAGGGCAGCTGACTGTGCAAATGAGGAATGACTCCTAGGAACTTGCTTCTGTCGCGGGGTGTCTGGGCCATTGGAGCAGTTTCAAGGGTCCTTTCTGCATTTGTCTGACTCAGAGTGACCTCAAAAAATAGGCTCCCGGGGACTTTCTTCCCTTTTCCAGATGGCCCCAGCACTGGGTGCTCCCAGTCCCCAGGGGGACAGCCCACTGATCCCTGGCCACCAGGCTCAGATCTGGACCCCATCCTGTGCTAGGCAAGGTGGCCCACCTCTGTCACCCCGGCAGCTCAGGAGGCTGAGGCAGGAGGATTGCAAGGTGGAGGCCAGCCTCACCACTGCCCCCAGAGCCTTTTCTTGGCACTGGGGGTCGAACCCAGTGCCAACTTCACCAGTGAACCCTATTCCTGCCTTTTTTTTTTTTTGTATTTTATTTAGAGACAGGGTCTCGCCGAGTTGTTCAGGGCTTTGCTAAATTGTGAAGGCTGGCCTCCACCTTGCGATCCTCCTGCCTCAGCCTCCAGAGTTCCAGGATTACAGGCCTGGGCCACTGTTCCCAGCAGAGACAATGGCCTCTCATTTTGCTAAAAATACAGGGTAGAAATGGGGAAGCTGGACTTTCCTCTCCCAACAGTCATGCGCAAACCTCAGTGTTCCCCACCAAAGAAAAAAAAATCACTTGTTGAGCAAACACCATCCACAAGGAAATGATTCCAGGTCGGATCCAAGATCCTGACAGGTGAGGCAGGAATCCAAGTTGGAGGCCAGCCTCTGGGACTCAGGGAGGCCCTGCCTCTAAAATAAAACAGATCCAAAACAGGGCCAAGGACCCAGCTCCGTGGTGGACCACAGCGGGCCTCATCCCTGAAGAAAAAAAAGATGCTTTGATGAACAGTGATGAAAATTCCTACAATAAGCCCCAAATCTCAGGAAATCCAGGAAGGCCCAATGGCTATTTCAGGATTTTTTAAAAAGGAAACATACATCAACAGGAAAAATAATAAGGATTAAAAAAATTCCATGACCTACAAGAGCAGGAGAAAAATCTAGTGGATATGAGGATAGAAAAAGGAGGAAATTTCCAGTTTGAAAAACAGGAAAAAATAAAAGGGAAATAAATAAGCATCTCAAAGGCTTCTGGGTCTTACAGAAGGTCTAACATCATATCGAGGTGTTGGAGGGAGCAGAGAAAGGGGGTGAGGCCGAAAAGGTATTCAAAGAAATAATGAGTGAATATTTCCAGAAACTGGTAAGGGACAGAGTCCTACAGATCCAAGGAATGGATGGATCCCCAACCATCCAGAGCAATCCACATCCAGACGTGTCTTACTCAAACTTCCAAAAATGAAAAGAAAAATCTTGCAGGCGGCTACAGACACACAGCACCTTCCTTTTAGATGAAGACCATCAAACTCATGTGGATCTCTGTGGAATATTACTCAGCCATAAACAAGGAGGCGATGATGGCATTTGCCGGTAAACGGATGGAGCTGGAGACAATGATACTAAGCAAAATAAGCCGGTCCCCCCCCAAAACCAAAGGCTGACTGTTCTGATAGGCAGAGGCTAAACAAAAAGAAAAAAATCAAAAAAAATTTAAAAGGATGTGGATTTATGAGCATCGCATACAAAAATAAGCCAATAAAATAAAAGCGTGCTGTTATCATCATCTACAGCTGCAAAAAAGGTTGAAAAAAAGGAGAGTGGAAATTTAATCCAATTATGGGGTTGAGAGGAGAGGCCTTGGGAGGCAATTAGGATTAGCTCAAGGTGGAGTCCCCACAATGGAGTCCTGGGGTTCATTGATGGATGATTGACACAGAGCATGGAACCCAGGGGCACTTCCCACTGAGCCACATCAGGGCCGCTTCTTTCTTTCTTTGTGCCAGGAATTGGACCCTCGGGTGCTTAACCACCGAGCCACATCCCCAGCCTCTGTTTTTAGATTTTATTTAGAGGCCGGGCCTTACTTAGTTGCTGAGGCTGCTTTGAACTCACCATCCTCCTGCCTCAGCCTCCCGAGAGGCTCAGAAGTTCAAGTGTGGCTTTATTTCGCATTTCCCGGGCCAATAATAATAATAATTATCATTATTTAATTCTGTGGTGCTGGGGACAAAACCCAGGGCCTTGTGCCTGCGAGGCAAGCGCTCTCCACCGAGCTGTGCAACCAGCCAATTTTTGGAACTCACCATGAACCAATCGCTTTCCCTTGAGAGTTTCCGGATATTACTTTGTTAGCTCTGGGGTGAGATTTCTTATCTTCCTTTAAACCCCAAAATGGAACCAGAGGGAAAGAGCTGAGCATCTCTTTAGAAGCTGAGAATCGACTAACTGTCACACAGGGAAAACGGAGCTCAGAGTCAGAATCCAGATCCCAGGAACCCTTTCAGCTCCTGGATCCAGCCGTGCCTGAAGCTTGCTTTGGCATTCCCTGTCCAGAGACTCTTTTTGGAGCTGGGGGTGAGTGCACTAGGATGGAGCTCGGGGTCTGCCACGTGTGCTAAAGGGCTCTGGCGGACCCAGGACCCCGATTCTCCAGGACACTGCCATTCCCGAGACCTGGGCAGCTGGAGAAAGTCGGTAGGCAGGAGAGGTGGGGGACTCCTTGACCGTCAGACTCTTTTTCCCTCCCGGCCCCCCGCCCCCCGTCGGCACCCTCCCTCATGACTCAGTGTGTTTTGAGGCTGAATAACCGTGTGATTGGTCCATCCGTCCCATCGTCAGACTTGGCAAATATGGTTTTCATAATTAGTTGGTGTTGACTTAACAGGAACAACCAGCCATTGAAGGCAATGAGCCAGGTGATGGCGGACGGGGGAGGCATGTGGGGCCTGGGGAGCAAACCCGCTTTGTTCTGGTAGGTTCCAGGCTGGGGAGCTGCCCCGGCTTGCCCGGGCCTGGGCGTGGGAATCCCCAGGCACCGCACCCCACCCACCACCCCCTCTTTCCCCTTGGCCTTTCCTCCAGGGTCTGACTGTACTCTGGGGGAGGTGCTGGGGACGGGTCCTGGGCCCTCAAGCTGCACAGAGCTCGGCCTCCAAGTCGTGCCCCGGCCTCTACAATTTTTATTTATATGAAAAATTAGCATTTTTTTATACTAGGAATTGACCTCAGGGGTGCCTTACCTCTGAGCCAGCCCTTCTAATTCTTTTTTTTTTTTTTAATTTAGAGACAGGGTCTCGCTGAGTGGCTCAGGGCCGTGCTCAGTGGCTGAGGCTGGCCTCCACCTGGCGATCCTCCTGCCTCAGCCTCCTGAGCTGCTGGGATGACGGGCAGAGCCACAGCACCCAGCTCTGCACTGGCCGCCCGTGCAGAGACCCAGAGACATGGACAGACGGACACAGGGATGCACAGACCCGCTCAGGGCACGCACACATGCAGAAAGGCCGCGCACACCCCTGCACACGCGCACACACACTGTGTGAATCCTGCAGACACTGAGATGGGCACAGTTGGTCCTTCTCTCACCCCAACCCAGATCCCCAGGAAACAGTCCAGGAGAGGACCCAATGGACCTGCTGGACTGACTCTGGTCCTCTGGGGAGGCTGAGGTTCGGGGGCAGGAGTCCACCCACGGAGGCCCCCGGCCTGGTCTGCCTGCGGGGCAGGGCCCAGGGGGAAGGTCAGCCGGGCTGGGCTCCCCCGCGGGCATCCTGGCACCGTCAGCTCCTGCGGCTGCCCTGGTGGGCGTTGTCCTGTCCCCAGCTTGGGAGGACTCGAGGCTGACACCTGGCTTGGCCTGAAGAGCCCGGGGCACAACAACAGCCCCCCACCTACTCCCCCAACAGGGCTCCATTGCTGGGAACTCCCGGTGCAAACACCAGAGACCCGGGTGCAAAAGACGAGCGGAAGGGGCACGTGCTGGCTTTGGTCAGCTTCAGGTACGGCTGGATCCAGGTGCTCAGTGACTCCACGCACTTTCTCTATCCCTTGTTTAAAAGAGACAGGGGACCACAGTGTTCCTTAGAAGCCCTGGTCACAGAGTCGCTCTTCTGCTGAGGGGGGATCTGTTGGGGGGGTGTGGGAAAAGAGGGGGGCGCTGGGGGGTGCTCTATGCCACCGGCAATTCCCAGGGCAGGTGACGAAGGCCCAGCAGGATTCCTGGGCAGAGGCTGGAGACGGGGCCTGGCATGTGGACGCTGGACACAGCCCCGGAGGCCACAGGCTGGGGGCGGGGGTCTTCAGAAGGGCTCCTGGCTCCTGGCTGGAGAACGGCTTTGATGTCACTTCCAAAGGTCACTTGGCCGGTGACCTGTGACTCCTCCTTCCAGAGGCCCTCCCCCACTGCAGGGCTCAGCCCAGGTGTCCTCTGAGTCCCCCAGACACACGCCCCCGTTTCCAGGCCAGTGTGTGACACGGCAGCTGGGACCTGGCTGTCCCTCTGCCCTGCGCCTCGGGCCCGGGAACCACCCACCCCCAGGGCAGAGGCCTGCACGCTTTTGGGGTGAGGGGTCCCAGGGATTGACCCCAGGGATGCTCCACCCCTGAGCCCCGTCCCCAGCCCCTTTTTCTATTTTATTTAGAGACAGGGTCTCGCTGAGTGGCTCAGGGCCTCGCTAAGTGGCTGAGGCCGGCCTCCACCTTGCAATCCTCCTGCCTCAGCCTCCGGAGCCCAGGCGTGTGGCTGCACCTGGCTTCTTCCCTGGTCACTGCTGACACCCACAGCCCCCAGGACAGGGGAGCTGGCCGCTCAGGCCTGGCAGCCTCGCCCTGAGAGCCGAGGGACGTGGCTCCAGGACACGGGACGGGGCTGCTTCCCGCTGAGACCCCACACGCCTCAGCCTGGTGGCCCCGAGCCCCACTGTCCCCTTTCGCCACGGACCTCCTGCCCCCGTGGCCTGTGCGCTGGGCCTCAGGGCCGAGGGCCAGGCGACCCTGTGGGAGGCCGGTGGCCGCCCTGCTCCATCCCTGGACAGAGCCGCTGTCCCTGTTTCCGCTCGTACCTGCTTCTGCGTGGCCTTTGCTGCTGCGGGTTCCTGTGCCGTGTCCCCTGCTGGGCGGGCCACTCCCGGGGGCAGTGGCCTGTGTCCCGGGGTCCAGCAGAGGGGGACAGAGCGGGCGGCAGTGAAGGACTGAGAACAAAGGCATCTGCTTTATTTGCTCCTGCAGGTGACACATGCTCTGTCCCCTGGCCCGGGGCCGCCCAGCCCGAGGCCCAGGGGGACGCCCAGCCGGGAGGGCAGGGGACAGTGGCTGAGGCCTGGGGTCCGTGGTCCCACAACTGGTCCTTTCCCCGGGGCTCCAAGTCACCTCCAGCGCCGGGCACGATGGTGGCTTCTCATCCCTGGAAAGACGGCGGCCACAGTCCAGTCAGGCTCCCTGCCCGAGCCACAGCCGGCTCTCAGGACTCGGTGACACGTCCCGGACACCACAGGGTCCCTCCGCACCAGCCGCCCCCCGAGACTTGATGCGTCTCTGCGGCTCCCAGCAGGTCAGAGGCCCTCGCGTGTCCCCACCGGCTGCCGTCCCCTTCCTCCCTGTCCCCACTTTGGCAGTCTGACGGGCACCTTGGGGGACAGCCTTGTCCCCTCTCTCTAAGCACTCGGGAGCGGGTGGTGCTTCTCCTCGGGCCAGGGCTGCCCACCCCCGAGCCCCACCCCAGCTCCTCTTCTATTCTATCTAGAGACAGGGCCTCGCTGAGTCGCGGAGGCCGGCCTCCACCTTGCGATCCTCCTGCCTCGGCCTCCAGCATTTGACCTGCCCGGCCTTTCTTCTGGGAAAGGCCCAGGTTGGAGTCCCTGGAGCTAGTGAGGCTCCTCTGGTGGCCTGTGGCACAGGGAAGGGCTAGACCCAGCCCAGAGCAGCCTGAAGGCATCACACTTGCTCCTGGGTCTGCACAGGGCAGAACCTTCTAGAAGGGAGGACGCAGCTGGCCAGGGTGGAGCGTCGGGGCTCCGGGGCTGTGTCCCAGCCCCCGGGCAGCGGGTGGCTCACCTTGTGGGCGCTCACGCAGTGCTGGTAGGCCTTCACCAGGTCCGAGCAGCGCAGCACCTCGCTCAGGTGGTCACGGTAGCAGCGGAGGATCTGGGCCTGCAGCCCCGAGCACACGGGCTCCACCCTGCGGGGCCTGCGGGGGGCAGAGCAGGGAAGGCCAGGGTGGGGGCCAGGCCTGGGCTGGTGGCCGAGGCTCCTGCCCACAGGTGACACGCACAGGAACCAGGCTGTGGGCTGTGTGTCTTCAGGGTGGGAAAGGACAGCTGCGCGTTAGAGGCCAGCCTCCAGTCAGCTGCCTCCTGAAGGCTTTTCTTCCTTTTTTAATATCCTCATTTAAATTTAATTTCATCAATCAGTTAATTGACTTTTGAAATCAGAATTGAACCCAGGGGCACCCGACCCCGAGCCCCGTCCCCAGCCCTGTTTTGTATCTTATCTGGAGACAGAGCCTCGCTGGGCTGCTCGGCCTCCCTGGGCTGAGGCTGGGACTCCAACCACGGGGTTGCCACACACGGTCACGTCAATATCCCACACTCTTTTTTGTCGTCCTCTAGGAAAATGGATATTTGCACAACAATGAGACCTGGAAACCTCTAGAAATGCCGAAGAGGAAGCCAAAGAATCTCTGACTCACATTTCTTAGAAATAACCCTAGTAATATTCCGAGGTACTTTACCATCTTCTTTTGTTATTAAAGTAGCTTTGGAAACCATGAGTGTGTGTGTGTGTGAGTGTGAGTGTGAGTGTGTGTGGGTGTGGAATTGGGATAAAATCCAGCAGCCCTGTACCACTGAGCAACTTCCCAACCCTTTTTATTTTTTATTTTGAAACAGGCTCTTGCTAAGTGGCTGAGGCCGGCCTCCACCTTGCGATCCTCCTGCCTCAGCCTCCTGAGCCGTTGGGAGGACAGGCGTGGGCCCCTGTGCCCGGCTGTTTTCTGCTCTTCTTTCCAAGCTGGTCCTCTTGACGCTGAGTCTCCTGAGGACGCAGGTTCTCTCCTGAGAAGGTGTCTGGGCTCTGCCATCGGGGGACCCCTAGGTCTGACTCCCGGCTGTCATCCCAGCAGCTCGGGAGGCTGAGGCAGGAGGATTGAGCATTAGAGGCCAGCCTCAGACAGAGGCCCAGGGGAAGTTTCTTCTCGGTCTCCACCAGGTGCCCTGGGAGGGGCACACGGCGGTCACCTTGGAGTCAGAGCTGTGACCCACTGAATGTCACAGTGGGACAGGAGGCGCACTGAGACTCACTGTGGGTTTTGAGCGAGCAGAGGAGCGGCCTGATGGCGTGTCCCCGCGCCCAGGCCCTCGTGGGGCCCTGTCCCCTGCTGGCCGCTGCTCCCTTAGTCCTGGGGCCCAGGGCACCCTCTCTTGATAGGGCAGTCCTCACTTTACAGAATAAATGGGATGTCACCAACTCGGCCTCCTTCCTCTGGTAACAGAGGCCTGGTGGGGACGGGCCATCCTGTGTCCTCCTGATGTTGAATTTCAGAGGAGCAGCAGCGGGGGACGTCCAGGGTGACGCTTGTCATTAGAGGCTGCAGCCAGGAGCCCGCGAGGGCCACCAGACGATGCGTCTTTGTCAGGCCCAATCTCCTGCTCAGAAGGGGCTTCCTCCATGCCCCGGGGCCAGCGCTGTGGCGCTCAGGGGACAGCTGGTGACTCGGGACTCAGTTAACTGGCTGCTATCGACGAGGTGTCACTCAGCCTGCGTAAGTGGGACCGGGAGATCCTGCCATCCATCAACATGCCACTCGGGATCCCCACGGGCCTCCAGCTGCCCGGGTGCGCAGGCAGGACAGGCGGCCAGCCAGAGCGGTGGCCTGTGGGAGGGCCCGGGAGGCGACCGCTCTCAGGAGGATGTGTCAGGACTCAGGATGGAGGAGAGGCTGCCTGTCTTTGTTCCTTTGTTAGAGAAAAAACAAAAGATGCCGGGCGCAGGGGCCCACGCCTGTCCTCCCAGCAGCTAGGGAGGCTGAGGCAGGAGGATCGCAAGGTGGAGGCCAGCCTCAGCCAAAGCCAGGCCCTGAGCCACTCAGGGAGACCCTGTCTCTAAATAAATTAGCAAAATAGGGCTGGGGATGGGGCTCAGGGTTCGAGGGCCCCTGGATTCAATCCCTGGTGTCCCCCAAAAGAGCACCGATCCAGCGTGCTGAGGCTGGGCCTGTGGGCGTGCCGGTTTCTGGTGTCTGTCCTCCCGTGACGCTGAGCAGGGACAGGGATCCCGTCAATCCGCTGAGCTTGGGCATTAATAAGTGCCGCCAGGGCTCTGGCCTCTTGCTGCTCCTGGGGCTGCAGACGGTACTGTGCTGATGAACTTGAGGTCACCATGGTCTGGCGAGGGTCTGGCGGGTCTGGCCTCCTGGTTTACTGGCCTCCCAGCCTCCGGGCCTCCCGGCCTGGGCCACAGTGGCCCCTCCCTCTCAGGTATCTTCAGTGGCTCACTCCTGCTCCCTGCAGTTTTGGGGTGTCTGCTCGTGGGCTGGAGTCCCTGCCAGGCTCTCCAGCCCCATGGGGGACCCACGTGCCCAGGAGACCCTGCGGGCAGCTGGTGCCCACCACTGAGGGCTGGCGAAGGAGCCACACACAGCCTCTGGGGCCTGTCCCGGGCTCTGCCATGGCCACCCCGGCAGCCACCAGTGGGGCGCATGCGCCTGTCTGCACTGTGCCAAGGCCCCAGGCCCAGGCGCGAGGGTGCTAAGCATCGTCCCCTCCAGTTGGCCCCTCGGGTGCACAAAGAGGCTGCAGGGTCACCGGCTCCGGGGAGAACGTTGTCACCCAGAGACACAGAAGCGGACCTTAACCGGTCACTTAAGGCTGGCCTGACTCCAGCCAAGCCCTGGCCACACCTGTTCCTCCCTGGTCACCTCCTAGGGCTCTGCTCATGCTGTCCCCACCAGCTCCGACCCCCCTGGACCCCAGCAGGCCCTGGGTTCCTGGTGAGGTGCACCCTGCCCTCCTGCTCCCCTGTCCCTGCTTCTGTCTTGCCGGGTCACGCTTTTGGTCATCTCCTAAAAGGTCACTGTCAAGGGGGAGGCTGGGGCGCAGCGGCAGAGCGCACGCTCCATCCGCGTGGAAATAAAGAAAACCAAAAAAATAAACTAAAAAATAAAGAAAACACGGGAATTCTGTGTTGTCCTTGACACCTTTCCAAAGGGGCTTGGAAACGATTTCCAGAAAGAGCAAATAGGAAGCCACTGGAGGGCCTGAGGCTGTGGCTCGGGGGCAGGGCGCTCGCCCGGGGCGCACGAGGCCCTGGGTTCGATCCTCCGCAGCCCAGAGAGGGACAATCAAGGCCTGTGTCCATCCACAACTGAGAAATCAAATCAGAGGGTGGCATCGGAGAGGACTGAATGTATTCAGAGGAATGCACTTCTCCCAAAAAAAGAGCTGAGCAGATTTTGCCTTTCTTTTTCCGGCTGGGAACAGGGTTGGGGAAGTTTGACAAAGTGATTCTAAATCCATCTCCAAAAACAACTTGGGAAGAGATGATCAAGGTAGGGAGCTCGTTCTGCCAGAGTTAAGTCACTGCAGCTCCACAGCGTGCTGGGGACACATTCATCACAGCTGGCACTGGTCCTGGGGCGCCCGGCTGGAAAGAGACCCATGGGGGAGGGCTTCCCATCAGTGCCCATGGGCCACAGGACTATCAGGTTGTGGGGGTTCGAGTCTTACCCCCTGGTAAATCCCAGGGGCTTCTCTGCAGCAGCAAGATCTCAAAGGCTCTGGTCCTATTTTATTTAGAGACAGGGTCTCGCTGAGTGGCTCAGGGCCTCGCTAAGTGGTTGAGGCTGGCCTCCACCTTGCGATCCTCCTGCCTCAGCCTCCTGAGCTGCTCTCCAGGTGGGAGCCACCACGCCCAGCGGGGGTTGGTAACTTTTGATCTAGCAACTTCCTGCACCAGAATTTACATGAGCTCACAAAGACAGATTGGTTGGAAATCATTATATTGGAAAAAAAAATTGGGTTCATTATATTGGAAAAAAAATTAGAAAGCACAGGGCTGGGTGGTGGCTCAGTGGCAGAGCGCTTACGTAGCAGGTGGGACACACTGGGTTCGATTCTCAGCAAAATAAAAGTCAATAAAATAAAGGTCCATTGACAACTAAAAAATATTTATAAAAAATTGGGAAACATCCAAGGATCCATCGACCAGAGACTGATCATCTATGTTCGGGCCCAATCATGTAGGACAATGGAAAGGTCACCCAACACGAAGATATGAGCCCCCTCTATTGACAGAGAAGTGTGTCCCTGGTCTGTGGCTAAGAAAAAGACCCGTATGGTGCACGGGGACTTGGGGTTCCATTGATGTGCACTTATGTGGCTCTGCTCTGTGACTAAAAGTGATGTCATCAAAATAGAAGCAGAGCGAGATTTTGGATTTTTAAAACTCTTGTTTTTTCTGTATCTTTTTTTTTTTACAATATTCATATGTCATTTTTATGATCAGAGGACAAAACCATTTTCCATTTGGAAAAACTTTAAAGACGTATAAATACACACACACACACACACACACACACTCACACTCACACTCATCTGCATATTTTGTATCTTTTGCCATTTTAAGATGCTACAGAAAAAATGGCAAATCAGACAACGGGTAGACACCCGAGCTACACCCTGTGGATTTAAAAAGTCCATTTCTTTGTGGGTGCACAGTGGTGCACACCTGTCGATCTAGCGGCTTAGGAGGCTGAGGCAGGAGGATGGCAAGTTGGAGGCCAGCCTCAGCCAAAGCCAGGCCTTGGTTCAAAATCAAATACAAAATAGGGCTTGGATGTGGCTCAGTGGTTGAGGGCCACTGGGTTCAATCCCTGGTATGCCCCATCCTCCAAAAAGTCCATTCCCCTGCCCCTGAGCCCCAGCCCTGCCAGGTCCATTCATATCACAAACAACACACTTCCTTCCTCTGCCACCAGCTACATTAGATGGAGACAGATGGACATGAAACGCACACAGTAGGAGCTCAATAAATGTCTGTTGGATTAGAAAAGGCAAACAAGGAGTCACAAGTCCATGTGCTCAGATGGCCCGAGCCCAGCTGCCGAGTGTGAGTTAGGTCAGCCGTGTTGGCCACACTCAGAGACGGACAGACACACGGACAGACACACGGAGACGGACGGAAACAGTAGGCTGAAATAAGCAGGAATTCGGGTGGACACCAACGCCACTTGCTGCCCTTGGCTTTGAGGATCATCAGCAGCACAGGTGGGACAGGAGTGTGGTGGCTTAGGGGACCCAGACACTCCTGGTGGCTGCCCAAGGCCCTGGCCCTCAGAGTCCTCCTGCTGGGGATTGTCCCTGCTGTCCCCTGGCCCGCCACGCCTGCCCTGGAGGTGGCTCCCGGAGGCAGGCCAGCTGGGTTGGGACCTTGGCTCTGTGACCCTGGGCCAGCCCCTTCACTGCCTCCCCAGCTTCTGGCCTGTAAGGAGGGACAACAGTGACAACATGTCCTCAAGGTGCCCTGGGACCCGTCCAGGCTACAGGGAAGGTCTGAGACGCACAGATGTCCCCACCTCGCTTCCCGTCTGCATGGAAAGGTCGACGGGGACCCCGGGCAGCAAGAGAAGCCAGCGCTTGGGAAGAACAGGCCTGCCGGCTGGGATCAACAAGGTGACGCCTGGGTACCACTTTTCACAGTGTCCCTTGTCATAACAAGGACTTCACTTTATAAAGTCTTGCTGGCACTGGTCGCAGGGGTGCTTCACCCCTGAGCCCCGTCCCCAGCCCTATTTTATGTTTTATTGAGAGACAGGGTCTCGCTGAGTGGCTGAGGCTGGCCTCCACCTTGCGATCCTCCTGCCTCAGCCTCCCCAGCTGCTGGGAGGACAGGCGTGGGCCACTGCGCCCAACAAGGTTTTGTTATACAAAGGGCAGGAGGGTCTGAAAGGGACAGAAGCACAGAGGGGAAGTGTCACCTCTGAGACACACTGACGCCCTTTGTGCCCATGCTGCCAAACTGGTTTTTGTAGATTCAAAACTGAGGGTGGAAGCACTTTCGAAGCCACCGTGTGAGTGTGGCTCAGGACAGAGCAGGTGACGTGGGCCCACGAGGGACCCTAGAGCCACGTGACAAGCAAGGTGCATGCTCTCTGCAAATTTCCAGACCTGACTCTGTGCTGAGCTGTCGATGGGCCTTTGTCATTTATTGGTTGACTTCCATGCAGGGCTGGGGCGGGACCCAGTGCCACCAAGCCCGGCCCTACAGGCGCGTCCTAAGAAAGGGACCAGCTGTGCTTCCTGAAACCTCCTTGTTGACAATCGACGTGGCACCTCCCCAGTCCCCTTTCCTAACCCCAAACCCACGTTTCCAATCCGCAGTTAGGAATCCGCTGTTTGGAGGCGGGAGCGGATTCACCTGACCCAAGGACGAAACGTGACAATGAAGCAGGGTGACAGCGCAGAGCTCCCGGGCCCAGCCTCCAGGGTGCCTGACAAGGCGCTCTGTGACAGTGACACAGTGCCCGTCTGTCAGGACGCATGACCCCAGAGGCGACTGTCATTAGCCAGTCCACTAATGAGGGGCCTGTTTGTACAGCTAATGGGGACGGAGTCACTGTGGGCTTAAGGGACACTCCCAGGCACTGTGTGGCCACCAGGCCCTGCATTCTGTGTCCCTGGCCCGCGGCCATCTTGGACTCCTGCGGTCCTCGTCCTGCAGCGTCCATCCCTGTCCCTCAGACCTTGACCACTAAGGAGGACAGTCCCAGATGCCCCCCGAATGGGGTCCCGAGACCCAGGAGCGGGGTCAGGTGGGCGGTGGGCCCTGGGCTGTGGCCCTCGGTTCTATTTGAACTTTCTGTCAAAGGCCGAGCAGAGCCACCAAGGCCACTAAGGGGCTGCCTTCCCCCCTCCCTGGGTCTGGTGAGACCTGGTGATGAGGGACTGTCCCTGTCACCGTCAGGAGGCCCCTGAACAAGAGCTGAAGCGATATCTGGGGATGAGGCAGACGTGGGATCTCACCTGCGCCTGTGGGATCTTGGGCTTGTCACCTCTGGGACACGATTTCAGTGTCACCTAAACTTCCAGGGCCCTCCCCAGGCGCCTGGCAGTGGGAAGAAGCTGGGGTTGGGCACAGGCCCCGCTGGACAAGTGCAGGGGAGTGGGTGGCCCTCTGGGGCGTGCGAGGTGGCCTTGGGGACAGAGGAGGGACAAGGCCCTGCTGTCCAGGATGCGGGCGGGTCCTCCTGTCCACCCAGGGCAGGAGCCCCCCAGAAGGGCCAGTCCCTTCGGTGCCAAAGAGCTCCTCAGACAGGGGACCCACCCGGGGTCTCTGGGGGGTGGGAGCAGGGCCACGTCTGTCACCTGCGTTGTGTCTGTTGTGTAAAGGAGCAGAGACCTCCAGGCCCCCGTCCCCCGTGATGAGCAGGTGTGTGGCCTGGGGCGGGCACAGGGCTGCAGGCAGCAGGAAGGCGGGTGCCCCTGAGGGACAGGCCACTGCCCACCCGCAGGCTGGGGGACAGTCTCCCGGGGCCTCCGGCTGCTCTCCAGACCCAAGGCCCCGAGGACGCTCTCTGTGCGCTGACCCTGGGAGGAGCCGAGGCGGGGCTCCTCAGTGTGGCAGGGCTCCTCTGTCCCCAGAGGCCACTCAAGGCCATCCAGAGGCCGGGTGACACTGTTGCCCCCCCCAGGGGGACTTCCGGGGAAGTGATTAATCTGTTGGCGGGACACAAGCTCTTTGGCAGCGGATCTGGGGCTCGGCGCAGTTGCTGGAGGCGATGTTGGTTCTGGGCCTCCAGGGATCTAGAAGGATCTAGAAGGATCTAGAAGGTTCTAGAAGGTTCTAGGCGATTCTGTGAGCGGCCACTGACTCAGAGGGCTTCCTCCTTGTGAAGACGGGGTCCTGGCCTGGCCCACCCAGGCAGGGGTCAGTGCTCCAGGGGAGGTGACAAGGCTCACCCTTCCTTGACTGCACAGTCGGTCCTCGGCCCTCTTTTCCAGGGGGGTAGACAGCAGCCCAGGAGCTGGGATCTCCGTGGGAATCTCGTGACGCAGATCCTCTGGGGTTGACTTGGGGAGGCATGCAGGGCCAGGGGCGTCGAGAAGAGAGGGGGACTTGGGCACGTCCACCTGACCTGGTCCTATGGGCGGTCACCAGCTCCTGAGGCCCGAGTTCGTCAGGAGCGCTTGTGGCCAGTCCTTCTGTTTCCATGTTTATTTTTTTGTCCCAGATATTGAACTTGGGGGCCCTCAGCCACGGAGCCCCGTCCCCAGCCCCTTTTTCTATTTTATTGAGAGACAGGGTCTCGCTGAGTGGCTCAGGGCCTGGCTGAGTGGCTGAGGCTGGCCTCCACCTTGCGATCCTCCTGCCTCAGCCTCCAGAGCCCCTGGGAGGACAGGTGTGTGCCCAGAGCCATCAGCCTCATGAGATCAGAGACCGGCTGATGCCACAGAGTCACCGAGGGTCCAGAAGGGAAGTGACAGGTGCATTTAGAATCTCCTTCCACGTGCGGAACCCCAGCTGCACCCCAGGGAGAGGACAGTGGCCGGGGAGGTGGCGGAACTATGGGAAAACAACTCTGAGAACCTCCCTAACAATTAGAAGAAGAAGAAAGATGGTCTGTAATCACGTCTAATCCGCAGAAGCTAATCTCAGTGTAACACTCAGAGCAAAACAAAAGTGTCACAAAGCAAAAGAGCCCCAGCTCGCGCCTTTGGGGACGCTGGCTTTATTCCCGAAGTGAGTCCATTAATAGAGCTGGGAATGAAATGCCATTTCGTCTTTGTCGAGGGAGGGGATTAACAAATTGTCGCCTCTAAGCTCAGTTTTTTGAGTCATGGATCTCTGAGCACTGAGCACGCACCAGGCGGAGGCCAGAGTGGCCCGGGGAGGCTGTGGGACGGCTGCGGGACGGCTGCCACCACTGGAACCCACTCAGCTGAGCCTTGGCTAAGGGGCATGGCCTAGGCCCTGGGGAGACCCGCAGCCCTAACTGGACCTGCCACCTCCAACGGCTCTCAGGTGGCCTCCTCAGCCCCTCCACTCAGCTGCTGGTGGCCCCCAGCGTTGGTGGGGACAGTGGACAACCCTCAGGCACTCTGGCTGGGCCTATCTCCTGAGCCTTGGTCAGGAACCCCCTGCAGGACCCACCACTCCTGTTTTTGGCACTGAGATTTGAACTCAGGGGCATGTGACCCCTGAGCCCCGTCCCCAGCCCTTTTTCTATTTTATTGAGAGACAGGGTCTCGCTGAGTTGCTCAGGGCCTCGCTAAGTGGCTGAGGCTGGCCTCCACCTTGCAATCCTCCTGCCTCAGCCTCCTGAGTCGCTGCGATTGTGGGTGAGGGCCACGGTGCCGCTTCCCTGTTCCCCACCAAAGCAACTCTTCCTGGGAGAAACACAGTGGCCACTGCCTGCCACTCAGGAGAGGAGGGGACAAAATGCCAAACGTGGGAGTGGAGGAGGTGGCACTTCTGTGGTTGGTGACACTGCGGGGGAGGAGGGCCAGCGACACCATACTCAGAGCCAGAGAAACTCAGTCGCTTCCCCTGAACACCTCCACGGCATGACGCAGGCTCTGGGGCTTCCTTTAGTAACAACACCATCATCTCTCATGGCCCTTCAGGAAGTTCTACTCTAGATCTGCCTTAAGTTGTTACAGCTGCACTTCAAGGCTCCAGCCTTCACCCCGGCACATCCAACAGCACTTCCTCTCGGGAGCTTTGGCAGAACATGGAGTGCTCCAAGTTCCCTGTCTCAAGGTGTCCCTGGTGACGTGGGGACGGAAGGCCAGCTGGGCCCTAAGAAGGCCAGGTGCTGGCCCTGGAGGGCAAGGGTCCCAACTCTCCGCCAGCGCCTAGGAGCTGCTCTTGTGCCCAAGGTCCTCAGAGTGTCGTAGGGACCCAGGCTCAGCCGTGGTGGCCCCCACCTGGAGTCGCACTCATGGGTGTCGCAGCCGGTCGAGTATCCAGGTGAGATCTCTTTGGAGCAGGACACGGCGGCCCGAGGACATTCTAAGCCACAGAGTTTGTGGCATTCAGGGACCAGGGACCAGGGACTGAGCTCAGGGGTGCTGAACCACCGAGCCACCTGCCCAGCCTTTTTTGGTATTTATTTTAGAGCCAGGGTCTAGCTAAGTGGCTGAGGCTGGCCTCCACCTGGTGATCCTCCTGCCTCAGCCTCCGGAGCCCCTGGGAGGACAGGCGTGGGCCACTGGCTGGCTCTCATATGGACATTTCAATGCAGATACAGCTGCAGTTGTCCCCTGGACCCTTTTCCTTGCTCTGGTCTCTCACTAACCTGCGAGTTCCTAAGTCAGGAGCCCTCTCGTTTACTGAGCACTTACTAAGTACCGGGCACTTAAGACTCCGCCTTGCGACATCTTCTGCACGCGCCCTGCTGCGTGCTGTGCCCCAGGAGGCCCCAGACAGCCCGGGGGGGGTGGTCCCTGCCCCCTGCCCTGACTCCCGCGCTTGGTGCCCATCTGTCACGGCCGGGTCCTGGGATGTAAAGATAAGTAGGGGACAGCAGTGGCCTCTGGAAGGGGCCATAAGTCAGCAGCAAAGCTGCTTGGGCTGGAGTTTGTGAGCCTCATCTGGAAGGGAAGGAGGGAGTCTGCTCTGGAAAGAACCAGGAGGTGGGAGGTGGAGGCTCACGGGCCTCTCTTCTGCAGTCAGGGCTAACGGCGACAGGCCCAGAGCAGACACCGTCATTGTCAGGACACACTGGCCCGGGGACCAGGGAGGTGGCGCTTCCCCTGGATCTTGGGAGCCTAGAGCCAAGGAGGAGGCCCGAGGCCACGTCCAGGACCCTGCAAGGCTGCGGGGGACAGCTGTGGGGATACAGGACGGAGCAGAGGCCCGGAGCGGAGGCCCACAGCTGGCCTCGTCATCCCACCCACACGCCTCCTGTGCCGGTCACTGGTGCCCCCGGGTCTTCTTTCCCTAATAGGAGAGAGGCACCACCTGCAGCTCAGAGCGTCCCCTGCCCCCCACACGATGGGCGACAGGCTGAGGAAAACAACCGGGTTGTGCAGAGACAGCACTGAGCGACTCAGCCTCCAGCACTGAGCAACATAGCCACTCAGCCTCCAGCACCAAGCGACTCAGCCACTCAGCCTCCAGCACTGAGCGACTTGGCTACCCAGATTTCAGCACTGAGTGACTCAGCCACTAGGCCTCTAGCACTGAGCAACTCAGTCACTTAGCCTGCAGCACTAACCAACTCAGTCTGCAGCACTGAGCGACTCAGCCTCCAGCACTGAGCAAATGGGCTATCCAGCCTCCAGCACTGAGTGACTCAGCCACTCAGCCTGCAGCACTGAGCAACCTCAGCCACTAGGCCTCCAGCACTGAGTGACTCAGCCACTCACCCCCCAGCACTGAGCAACTCACCTACTCAGCCTCCAGCACTGAGCGACTTGGCCACCCAGACTCCAGCACTGAGCAACTCAGCCACTAGGCCTTCAGCACTGAGCAACTCAGTCACCCAGCCTCCAACACTGAGCGAGTCAGCCTCCAGCACTGAGCGACTCAGCCACCCAGACTCCAGCACTAAGCAACTCAGCCACTTGGCCTGCAGTACTGAGCGACTCAGCCACTAGGCCTTCAGCACTGAGCAACTCAGTCACCCAGCCTCCAACACTGAGCGACTTGGCCACCCAGATTCCAGCACTGAGTGACTCAGCCACTAGGCCTCTAGCACTGAGCAACTCAGTCACTCAGCCTGCAGCACTAAGAAACTCATTCTGCAGCACTGAGCGACTCAGCCTCCAGCACTGAGCAACTCGGCTATCCAGCCTCCAGCACTGAATGACTCGGCCTCCAGCAATGAGCGACTTAGCCAGTCAACCTCCAGCACTGAGTGACTCAGCTATCCAGCCTCCAGCACTGAGTGACTCAGCCACTCACCCCCTAGTACTGAGTGACTCAGCTACTCAGCCTCCAGCACTGAGCGACTCGGCTATCCAGCCTCTAGCACTAAGTAACTTGGCTATCCAGCCTCCAGCACTGAGCAACTCAGCCACTAGGCCTTCAGCACTGAGCGACTCAGCCTGCAGCACTGAGCGACTTGGCCACCCAGACTCCAGCACTGAGCAACTCAGCCACTAGGCCTTCAGCACTGAGCAACTCAAGTCACCCAGCCTGCAGCACTGAGCGACTTGGCCACCCAGATTCCAGCACTGAGCAACTCAGCCACTTGGCCTCCAGCACTGAGCAACTCAGCCAGTAGGCCTCCAGCACTGAGCGACTCAGCCTGCAGCACTGAGCCACTCAGCTGATCTGCAAGAAGCTCAATCCTTGCCCTGGTTGTTTCTGAGGGAGCTACGGATCTTGGCAGGGTGCAGAAGGACAAGCTTGGACGCGTACAGACCCACGCCCAGCGCAGCCTGCCACTCCCAGGCGGGATCATGGAATCTTTGCTGCTGACTGCAGAAGGCACCACCCTGGTCCGTGTTTCCCAGACCAGGACCAAGTTGACGTTGCTTGACAGTTTACAAGTCAGCAAGTTGACTTTGGTTCTCACGTCTGGGCCGCAGGGACGGCGCTGGATCTGCCCCGGGAGTTTCTTGTGCGCGTGGAAACTGGGATCCTGAAACCGCCCCGCGTCACAGTGCTGCCAACTGCTTCTTCTAGAAAAGTCTCCACGGCATTGTGTCTGGTCCAATAAATGCATTAAGTGGGTTCTGACTGGTAGCTTCTCAAAGAGCTGGTTTTTTTTTTGGTCCTGGGGATGGAACCCAGGGGTGCTGACCCCTGAGCCCTGTCCCCAGCCCTTTTTAGATTTTATTTAGGGACAGGGTCTCCCTGAGTGGCTCAGGGCCTCCCTAAGTTCATTCCTCAGTAGTCTGGAATAGAAATGTCTTCCCAAAGGTCATCTGAGGTTAACAGGGAAGCGAGATAGAGGGGCATGTGGGAATGTTATCTGGATTAAAGAGGGTTTAGAAGGCCATTCCATTTGGGCCTTAAATAGACGCCTTTTGTTTTCATGGGCTTCAGCCAGCGGCTCACTAAAGTAGATGCAGATTGGGAGGCTCTGGTGTGTCTCCGCAGTGTTTAGCCTCTCAGGTGGGTGCAGACAGGACGGCCGCCATTTTTGCACAGAGCCTGTCCTCCCAGAGTCCGGCCTCTACATCCACATTGCTCAGGGCTCTCTGGATCAAAGTCCTTGGAGCCTGGTGACTCAGCCTCAGGAAGCTGTTAACGACCTTCTTCCTTCACCCCATTGTTCCTTGCTCTTTGAGGGTGGCCCTGCGTGGGGCTGGAGGGCTCCGACAAGTTTCCTGACAGGGAGAAGCCAGGCTCTCAATGAATCCCACAGGAAGAGGGCGATGGCCGTCATGAAAAATGGACAGGACATGAGAAATGCAGGATGTCCCCCCTGGGGTCTCCATGTCTTCCTCCAGGAAAATCTGAGCCATGTGGCCTGCTGTGCTGCGGGAGGTGGACGGTGTGCTCCTGGACAGACAGACTTGGGGTATTCGTGTCCGGGTCCCTGATGCGATTGTGCCCAAACACGAGGCCCCCATGGTGACAGGCAGCCTCTGGGGACCCAAGAAAAGGCAGGAGACGCTCCTGGGCCAGCCACACCCCCAGCTGCTAAAAGGAACAGTCTGGCTGAGGACCTCTGCTTCCAAGCTTGGGGAAGACCTGTGTCCTCCCCTGGAAGTGCGGAGAAGTTAGGTTGGGGAAGAAAATAAAAAAATCAGCAGCCAGGCACAGCAGCGCATGCCTGGCACCTGGTGGCTGGGGAGGCTGAGGCAGGAGGATCGCAAGGTGGAGGCCAGCCTCAGCCAAAGTGAGGCCCCAAGCAACTCAGGGAGACCCTGTCTCTAAATAAAATACAAAATAGGGCTGGGGACGGGGCTCAGGGGTGGAGTGCCCCTGAGTTCAATCCTGGTACCCCCCAAATACCCCCCAAAAAACTACTTATAGCATCTAAGGGCCAAGCTGTAGCACCTGAAGGCCAAGATCATGAGGAGAGGGAGCCCTACAAGTGAGTGGTCATTCTTAAAGCCATTTTTTATGTTTTGTTGAGAGACAGCGTCTCGCTGAGTTGCGGAGGCTGGCCTCCAACTTGCGATCCTCCTGTCTCAGCCTCCTGAGCTGCTGGGAATGACAGGTGCGTTTTCTCTTTTTTAAACACTGGATCTACTCCAGGCAAGGGGCCAAGAAGTTATCTAAAAGACCAGGGGAAGGCCACATGGAACTTTCCAGAGGCTCAGTGGGCTGCGGGAATGAAAATAATCGTGGTTCAGAGCTCACCAAGAGAGAGGAGTCGTGGGAGGTCACACCCTAGGGCAAGCCACGGTCAGCTGGTCCCTGATGGCAGCAGAGGGACCCACCTTTATCCAGGAAGCCACCAAGAACAGGGACGGGGAACGTCACCAGGGCCTGTGCGCCTCCTCTGCCCAGTGCCTGGCATCCATCAGGCATCACCAGGCACACAAGATGGGGCACAGGGCCAGCGGGGGCAGGAAGGGCCCAGAAACGGACCCGAGACGACTTTAAATGACTGTGACCAGAACGCTCAGGAAAACGGACAGCAAAAAGCAGAATTTCACCAGAGACTGGGAAACCTGGAACAGAAACTGTAAGAAAAGCAACGGGATGTCTATAAGGGGGGAAAGAAAGGAAGATCTTCAAATACCTGAAATGTGGAGCACAATAAATAGGATTGAGGCAAAGTTTCGCCATCAAGAGGGGACAGGGCTGCAGGATCAATACAGGTGCGGGCCACGGCTCGGGATTTTATAAAAGAGAGAGAGAGAGAGAGCGAGCGCACAGGGCAGGCACTATCTGAAGAGATAATGGCTGAGAAATTTCTAGAACTGACAAAACTCCAAGGCTTGAACCCCAAAAAGGGAAGGAGAGGGGATCTCTGTTGCTGGTGTCCCCAGAGAAAATCAGGAACCCAGGAAGAGGCTGGTGCCATCTTTAAACACCTGAAAGATGTTTCTAGACAATCAGGAACAGAATCCCCAGCAAAGCGGCCCCGAGAGAAGCCCCTGGTGGGGTGGAATGGGATCTTGGGAACAGGAGCTGATAGAAGAGTAAAGACAGGACATGCAAATGTGACCGAGTGGCTCTGCTGGTGGACACGGACTGCTGCCCCTGGTGACAGATCACGGAGAAGGTGGGCCCAGGCAGGACAAAGCCGGGTTCTAGAAAGTTCCCAGGAATCGACAGCATTTTCTCCAATCACCGCAGGTGCAACTGGAGATCCGTCACCAAAAAGGGTAACTGGAACATTGCCAAGAAATCAGAATGAAAATCCGGACATTTCTGAGTCGATGATGAGCAAGACACCCTGTCAAAACTGTCCCGTGGGCCCCAGGCCATGTGCTTTCACTTCTTTGGAGAAAGTAAGTCACCTGCCCCAGGGCCTTTGCACAGCCTGAGACTGACTGAATGTGCTTCCTCCCTCTCTGTGGCCCACTTCTGAATTGCAGGTGTCACTCTGTCCAGAGTTGGGGTTCCTCTGATGGGTCTCAGGGCACACAGAACCCGTGCTCTGCCTCTGAGTCATGTTCACAACCTTTTTAAATTGTATTTTGATTTATTTTGAGACAAGGTCTTGCGAAGTCGCTCAGGCTGGCTTGGAACCTGGGCTCCTCTGCCTCGTTCTCCCGAGTCCCTGGGAGGACAGGCGTGAGCCTGGAGTGGCCTGTGCCTTTTTATGGGTTCTCTGTGGTCACACACGACACGGGGATTGACGCCGACTGTTTAAATCACACTTTTTCCCTTCCCGGGGCTCATTACGCTGATCCAGAGTGGATCAGGAATTGTGCCATTCATTCCCAAACACTGTTCCCAGAGCGCTCTGCGCTTCTGCCGGTGGGGACCGTATTCATTACCGTGTCCCCAGGGCCTAGCATGGTGCGTGGCAAACAGCAGGTGCTCTATGTGTGTGTGTTGATGAATGAAAACACGGACCCACAGTTTACCCGCGGAGTAACCGCTCGGCTGACTCAAAGCTGCTAAAAGATGCTGCACCGTCTTGGAACACAGTTCCCTGTCCCCGCTGCCAGTAGCTGGCGTCTCTTTCTGTGACATTTACAATCTTCTGCTGATCCAAGAACCCGCCCAGAGGCCCCTGGATGTTGAAGGGAAGTAGCGTCTGACTGTGCGCTGCTCCCTGATCACTCTGTGGAGAAGACAGAACATTCTGGAAACTCGACTTATGTGGCCGATGGGTTCACCCCGGGTGAGTCCTGACGGAGCCGTCCGGGTGACAGCCACCGTGGGTGACAGTGCGGGAGGCTCCGGGGCTGCAGATGAGGTGGCGCAGGCCCGGGTGGCCCCTGCCTCTCAGCAGGCCGCTGGCACAGAGGCAGGGTATGGCCTGCTCCCTGGGCACGGGTGGCACTTCCCTCTGTCTCCACAGGGAGGAGGGACACAGGGAGCCCTCTGGGTCCCCTTATAAGGACACAAACCCCATTGCGAGGGCCCCACCTCAAAACCTCCTCACGTGGCCCAAGCCCCATTCCTGACACTGTCACCCTGGGGATTAGATTCTTGGGGTCCACAGTCAGCGGTCACCACCGGCTGAGGGTGTCCTGTCCGTTGTTGGGGGGGAAGCGGTGGCCCGCAGAAGTGGAGTGACTCACCCAGGATCGCAGACCCTGTGAGTGGAGGGCTGAGTCCGAGCCACGTCTGTGTGACTCCAGGCGGCTCCCAGTGTCCCCTGCTGCCTAGTTTGTGTGTACAAAGGGCCTTCAGGGGGCAGAGGTGACAGACACAGGAAGAACGTGGCTCTGGAGTGGTCGGAGCTAAGTGGGACCCCCAGCTCCAGGACAGCACCAGCTGTGTCAGCTTTCTGTCACTGTGACAAAGTGCCCGAGGAAATCTACTTAAAAAGAAGAAAGGTTTCTTTGGTTCGCGGTTTCAGTCCACGGCCGACGGGTCTGTTATTGGGCACTGAGGCAGCCCAGCCTGTCACGGAGGAGGGACCCTTCCCAACAGGCCCGCTGCCCCCAACAGCGGTGCCCACAGGAGGGTGGCACACAGCCAGCCCGGCCCTCGGTCCCTGGGTCCCGCGTTCTCCAAGCCCCTCTCCTGGTCCCTGTGCCCTGCTGAGCTGGGCCTTGGCCTGGTCCTGGCTGGGACACGGATTCCCGGACAACTGTTCCCTGTCCCCAAACCTGTCCTCACGCCACCTCGCTTCAAGTGTCTCCTGCTCAGGAACAAGTCCCGGGGCTCTTTCCCGTCCTCTTCTGTACCCTGGGGTCTGTCTGGTGACGTCACGGTCCTCACAGTCCTTCCTTCTGGCTCCCCACAACAATTACTTTTTTGGTCCCAGGGACTGAACCCAGGGACCCCAACCCCTGAGCCCCGTCCCCAGCCCTTTTTACATCTTATTGAGAGACAGGGTCTCGCTGAGTGGCTCAGGGCCTCGCTGTTGCTGAGGCTGGCCTCCACCTTGCCATCCTCCTGCCTCAGCCTCCCCAGCTGCAGACACGTCAGGCGTGTGCACGGTGCCCGACTCTGCGTCATTGTCACAAGTTTGCTCACCCTTGGGAGGGAGGGGTGCTGGCGGCAGCCTCAGCTCCCTGGGAGTTCAGTGTGGCCTGTCCTGCGTGTCACCGAGCCAGAGGTGCCTTATGGGAATCAGGAGTGACGGAGTTGACTTTGGGGACATGAGAAACATCCCAGGGCAGGAGAGCCTGGCAGTGTCCCTGCCGGAGCCCCTGGCCTCTCGCCCACACCAATGGCGCCAGCTGTCAGACAGGGGTTGGGTCTGCGTCCCCCACTGTCACCTGCCAAGAGCGGGAAGGACCCACAGCAGATGTGGCCCATGACTGATGACCAGTGGCTGCGTGGGTCCAGGGGACAGCGCGGGACCGATGGCTGCCTGGGATCAGAGAAATGGGAGACCAGGCCGGAGTGCCAGGCGTCAGGCCACCGAGGGACGCACGCCGCAGGCCGGGTCCCAGAGAGGCGGCTCTCACCTTATGGCGCTCTCGGCCTTCGTGGCGGCCTCGTGGAACTGCTGTGACGACAGCTGGTACATCTCGGCGTTCTGCAAGACAAGGACAGGCCCGGTCAGCGGCCCTCCAGTGCCCGGGCTCCCGTGCCACCCGGGACAAGAGGGCGCTGGGCCACCGATCGACAGAGGCCAATCTCCTGACCAGCATCAAAGCCCAAGGGTGACCAGTGCCCAGCTCGGGCTCCAGTGCCCACCGCTGCCTTGGAATGTTCTAGAATACTCGGCCCACGAGCCCAACCTGCTGCCACCTGCTCTGGTAGAGAAAGCCCTCCTGGCACCCGGCCACGTGCATTTCTGCGTGTGCCCTCCACGGCCGCTCCCGGGGCGAGGCCGGGGAGTCTGGCAGAGGCTGTGCGGCCCCCAACCTGGGACCTTCACTATCTTCTTATTCAGTTTTTGGTGCTGGGGATGGAACCCAGCAGCGCAGAGTCCCCAAGCCCCGTCCCCAGCCCCTTTTTCTATTTAATTTAGAGACAGGGTCTCGCTGAGTGGCTCACGGCCTCACTCAGTGGCTGAGGCTGGCCTCCACCTTGCGATCCTCCTGCCTCAGCCTCCTGAGACGCTGGGATGACAGGCGTGGGCCCCCGTGCCTAGTATATTGACTGTCGCTTTTTAAAAAAGTTTTTGAAAGCCTGTGGGGAGGGCAGGGAGTGGCCACAGCGGCCACCTCTCCCCAGGGCGGGTGATGAAGGTCACAGCCATGCCACACGGGGTCAGGCTGAGGCCAGACCCTTGGCATCATGGGCCACCGGTCAGGGGCAGGAGGCCTGTGAGGGCCCTGGGTGCGGCCCTGTGCCCCAGCCTGGGGACAGCCATCCTCAGACAGCAAGAGGCACGGGGCCACAGTAGCAGCCACGCAGGGACCCGGGGGCCACAGGTGGGTGGTGGGCCTTGCCCAGGCTCCCTGGGCCAGGAGGGCAGGTCTGGGCGGGAACCAGACGCTCTAGGGACTGTCCCACTGCAGCCCAGCCTCCCGGAAGTGCTGCCCGGGAGGTCCATGGGGCGGGCCCTGAGGACAGGCCCTGGGTGGGGACCCGGAGGCCACTTGGATGCAGGTCTGTGGGATTCCAAGGGGCCCCGAGCCAGGGCTTCTGGGAATCAGGTTCAAAGCCAGAGACTCTGACTTGCCTCCACCAACCCTGGGTGTCCCCGGCAGAGGTAAGGACAGAGAGGAGCCACATATTCATGTCTTTTGGTCCCAGGGATTGAACCCAGGGGCCCTCGACCCCTGAGCCCCATCCCCAGCCCTATTTTGTGTTTTATTGAGAGACAGGGTCTCGCTGAGCTGCTAGAGTCTCATTAAGTGGCGGAGGCTGGCCTCCACCTTGCGATCCTCCTGCCTCAGCCTCCCGAGTCTCAAGGATGACAGGCGTGGGCCCCCACAGACCCACATTTTAACCTCCACTCAGGCACGTGCTGCCTGTGGTCTTGGGATAAGCCCCTTAATTCCTCTGAGCCTTGTTTGCGTAACTGCAAGACAGGTGTCACCGACTTCCAGGGTGGCTCAGGGACAGGCTGGCGCTCAGCCCCCACTCCGCCCAGCACAGCCTTCTATGATGAGGCCCGGACTTTTGTGACACTGACACGTGGCTCATCCCAAGTCCCTCTGCAGATCCTGGCCTGTGTCCTCACTGCCTGAGGCTGGTCACATCCGTGGGGCCCCTGGTGTCAGGCCCGGGCACCTGCTGACGTCCCTCTGGAAGGGAGAGCCGGGGTCTAGACGGGGCCTGGCCAGCAGGAGACGCCCGGAGGCCTTGCTCTGGATTTTGTCCCACCGGGGACAGTCTGGCCGCAGCCGAGAGAGACTGCAAGCTCGGAGTGACCGTGTGGTCAGCTAGATTTGTCATCGGAAGTACCCACAGGCCAACAAGTGGCCGCGATGGCCCCACAGCAACTTCCTCTATTGTTTCTCAGAATGACTCAGTGAGACTCCCCTCCTCTGGGCCCCGCTGGGGGGACCTGGGGACCGCCACCCCGGGTACAGGAAGTCCTCATCCACAGGCCCCCCGCCCCATCTTGCTGGAGGGGACCACGTGGCCCTCCCTCTTTGGGGGTAAGGTCACTCCATGGGTCACCACTACAAGAGGGTGACCAGGCCCGGCCACCAACAGGGCTCGTCCCGAGAAGCCTCTGGGGCCAGGGGACCCCAACACACCAGCAGCCCGCTGCCTGGGCTTGTGGGGTGCACACAGCACAGTGTCACCGTAACCAGGGGACCTGGGCCAGATGGCCCTGTTGGCAGCTGGACCCTGCGCCGTGGCCTGATCTTGTTCTTTACAGTCAACAGGGTTTTGAGAAGCCATCAACTCCTGTGGCTTAAAGGACACGGACAGGAGGGCAGAGGGCACCAGCAAGGGCGGGCCTGCTGGTCAGCTGGTGCCCAGCCTGCCCTTCTGTCCCCTGGGCCCTGGTGGGCACACTGTGCAGCCAGCCTGCCCGGGGCCCGGATGTCCCCGACACCCCCCACAGCGGGTGACGTGTCCTGAGTCATTTTTCACTTCCCTGGGCCCTTACCTGTGTTCCCTCTGAATGAACCTTTCTGGGCTGGGGACCTCTCCGCACAGAGTCCTTGGCCAGTGTGCAAAGGCCCTGGGGTCCGTCCCCAGCACCCCAGAAACACACAGATGGACAAACGAATCGGCGTCTCTGCCTGGCAGAGACGTCCCAGGCCACCTGTGTTCCCCACCACCACAACAGTGCTCAGAGGAACCTGCCGGCACCCAGGACTTGGTGCCCACGTGAGTCCATCTGAGGGAACATTCTAGAAGCCAAGGCCTTGGGTCAAATGGTGTATTATTATAATTTTTTTGGTTCCAGGGATTAAACCCAGGGGCGCTCAACCCCTGAGCCCTGTCCCCAGCCCTTTTTATATCTTATTTAGAGACAGGGTCTCGCTGAGTTGCTTAGGGCCTCACTAAGTGGCTGAGACTGGCCTCCAACTTGTGATCCTCCTGCCTCAGCCTCCTGAGCGGCTGGGATGACAGATGTGCATCACTGCGCCTGCCTCCCCCTTAGACTCTATCCTCCATCACACGTCACGCAGACGTAGGGACACAGTCAGCCAGGAAGTCAGCTCTTTGCTTAGGGGTGTGTCTTCCAGGGCTCAAGCCCCACAGTCACCATCCTCCAGGCCCATGGACGGGCGCTTGCCCTTGCACCGGCCATCACACCACACACCCCAAAGCTCAGGCTTCTCTCTCTGCCCTGCGCCCATGGCTCGTGGCTCCTGCCCTGGCCCAGGACAGCAGGCCAGTCTCCTCCTCCGCCAGTTCCCGTCCCCCCCCAGCTGCCCGCCGTGCCGCCCTCACCCTCACACTCTCTTTTGATCTTGCAAATCCAGGCCCTTGGAGAAATCAGACGGTATGAAATATGAAAACCGCTTGCAAAGTAATTGAAGAAACACTGTGACTCCTGAAACCCACAGAGATAACACTCGCACCTTCCTCCTCACGTTATTTAATTTTTAATGGCAGATTTAATTAATGGAGATCAGGCCTGGCGCCTTCAGATGTGCGCCAAGCAGCTGGAGGGGGGAGGAGGGTGGCTGTGTGCAGGGTGGAGTGGGGGGCTGTCCCGGGTCGGGGGCCAGGAGTCCCGGGGAGAAGAGCAGCACCTGCAGATCATCTCTCAGGATGCTTTGATGCCATGCTTTTTAGGAGAGTCCCCCGCAACTCGTGGGGCGCCAGGGTTGCTCTACAGAAGCAGGGGTCGCGCCTCCCGAGGCCTAACTGTGGAGAACTGGGCTCCTCCTTAGCCCTGGACAGGAAAAAGACGAACCTGTGCCCCTGCGGTCCCCTCACTGAATGAGGAAAGCCTGTAGCCGGGCACAGTGCTGCACACCTGTCCTCCCAGAGGCTCGGGAGGCTGAGGCAGGAGGATCACAAAGTGGAGGCCAGCCTCAGCAACTTGAGTGCTCCTGAGTTCACTCCCCTGTTATCCACCCTCCCCCCCACCAAAAAGGGAGGAGGTGGCAGGAGGTCCTTCCTAGGTCACGGCGGGCTGGGGATGAGGTCATGCACAAAGAATGGCCGCAGTCACACCCAGTGTTTGCACAAGGCCACAAACATCCCCCACTCGGACCCACAGGAGCCAGGAGCCGTCTGAGGGGGCTGACGGGCGTCTCCCTGGGGAGGGCCAGTCCACCGAGGTGGGCTCCGGCCTCTTCTGGGCACGCGTGGACCCCAGGGTGGGGCACGGTCCCTGGCACACAGCGGTCCTCGATGCAAAGTCCCTGAGAAGCTGGGGACAGTCAGAAGCACTGAGGGCGCAGTGGTCGACTTATGAGGGGACAGGGTTTGCTGAGCCCGCCTGTCCCTAAGGGAGCTGGCCGGCTGGTGTGGAACGCAGCTGGGCACAACCAGGGAATGGGGACATGAGGTGGCCAACAAGAGTCCGAGGACTTAGGTGGGAAGCAGGAATTTGGGATCTTCATCCCAGAGTTGGGGACATGGGGCCAAATGCTTCTGGGAGGAAGGAAGTGTCCCGGGCACCAGGCTCTGGGTCCTCCGGCCATGTCCCCAGAACTCAGGTGACACAGGGACACGTCTGCTCACAAGGTGCAGCGGCCTCCTCCGCCGGGCACTGTGGGGGGACTGTCCAGCGGGCAGGCCCTGGAGGGCTCAAGGACAACTGGAAGGTCAAGGTGAGGAAACGGAGGCTGAGCCAGGCAGATCCTGCCCCGGTGTCGCCCCCTCGGCCACGCTCTGACCACAGCTCCGGGGGACTGCCACACAGGTCCCGGGTGCCCAGGGTCCCCCAGGAAGAAAAGCATCGAATCAAAAGCCACGAGAGCGGGACGCGGTGCCAAGGCCTGGGGATGGCCCTGCAGAAAAGCAGCCAGGCCCACAGTCTTGGCTGTGCCGGGCGCAGGAGGGGCTCTGGCCCATGGGGGCCGCAGGACACGGGCCAGGCCAGGGCCAGGGCCCGGAAGCCCCCAAAGCAGACTGCAGAAGGCGCGTCCCTGCCAAGGCGCTGTCCGCACGGCCAGGCCCGGTCAGCCGGCCCCGGAATCCAGCAGCCTCATTAGCAGAAGCTTCTGGAAGCTCGCAGAACGCGGGTTCCCAGGGCAGGGGAGGGTGGGCAGTCGGCGTGGAGCTGCTCCCGTGGGAACAGCCAGGCTCGAGCGGAAAGGAGCAGAGTGAGGCTCTCCAACAGGTCCACACCACCAGTGTGAGTGTGTGTGTGTGTGAGTGTGAGTGTGTGTGAGTGTGAGTGTGTGATTACGAGTGTATGAGTGTGTGTATGAGTATGTTTCAGTGACTGAGTGTGAGTGTGTGTTTGAGTGTGAGTGTGACTGTATGTGACTGTGTGAGACTGTGTATGATTGAGTGTGTGTGACTGTGTGAGAGTGTGTGTGTGTGTGATTATGAGTGTGTGTGAGTACAAGTGTGTGTTTGAGTGTGAGTGTATGTGTGATTATGAATGTGTGTCAGAGTGTGTGTCTGAGTGTGTGTGTGTGAGTGTGATTATGAGTGTATGAGTGTGTATATGAGTCTGAATGTGAGTGTATGTTTGAGTGTGTGTGTGAGCTGTGACTGTGTGATCGAGTATGAGTGTGTGTGACTGTGTGTGAGACTGTGATTATGAGTGAGTGTATGTGACTATGAGTATATGTGAGTATGAGTGTGTTTGTGTGAGAGCGTGAGTGTATGAGTGTGATTATGAACGTGTGCCAGTATGTGTGATTATGAGTGTGAGTATGAGTGTGAGTGTGTGTATCAGTGTGATTATGAATGTGTCAGAATGAGCGTATGTGAGTCTGAGTGTGTGTATGATTATGAGTGTATGAGTGTGTGCTTGAGTGAGTCTGAATGTGTGTGAGGTGTGACCATGTGACTGAGTATGAGTGTGTGTGACTGTGTGTGAGACTGTGATTATGAGTGTATGTGACTGTATGTGTGAGTATGAGTGTGTGTGTTTGAATGTGAGAGCGTGAGTGTACGACTGTGAGTGTGACTATGAATGTGTATGTCAGAGTGAGTGTGTGAGTGTATATGTGTGTGATTATGAGTGTATGTGTGTATGAGTGAGTCTGAGTGTGTGTGTGTGTGTGAGGTGTGACTGAGTGTGTGTGAGGGTGTGTTTGTGTGGCTGTGTGTGAGACTGTGATTATGAGTGAGTATGTGTGAGTATGAATGAGTGTGTTTGAGTGTGTGTGAGTGTATGAGTGTGATTATGAATGTGTTTGAGTGTGTGTGTGATTATGAGTGTGTGTGAGTCTGAGTGTGTGTGTGTGTGTGAGGTGTGACTGAGTGTGTGTGAGAGTGTGTTTGTGCGACTGTGTGTGAGACTGCGATTATGAGTATGTGTGAGTATGAGTGTGTGTTTGAGTGTGTGTGAGTGTATGAGTGTGATTATGAATGTGTGTGTCAGAGTGTGAGTGTGTCAAGAGTGTGTGGAGTATGAATGTGTGTGTGTTTGAGTGTGTGTATGATTATGAGTGTGTGTGAGGGTGACTGTGTGAGTGAGTGAGTGTGGAAGAGCGCAGTGTGCAGCCAGCTCACACTCAGTGGGCGTGTGAGAGCCTTACTCTGTGGAGTGGCCGCGGCTGGCCGTGTGCAGTGGCTCCTGCGTCCCCTTTCCTGCCCTGCCCTTGCTGTGTGTCAAACGAGGGCACAGGCCAGGGTCAGCCCGGAGCCCCCCTCGGTCCCCAGGGCGCCCTATCTGAGATGGTGACGCTCCAAAGCCCCCACAGCCGTGCCCCGTCCCCGTCCTTCTGCCTGGCCTCCGCCCCGGCCCTGGCTGGCCGCCTGGTCTCCTGTTGGCTGGACGCTGCTCTTTTGTGACAGGGTGACCTGTGCTTCCTGTCCTCCTCAGACCCCTGGATCTCCCGGCCGGGCACTGGCTCCGTCCTTGTGTCCAGTTCCGGAGCCTGGACCATCGGGGGACCTGCCTCCTCCGCCCGTGGGTGTGGGGACCCTGGAGTCCCTCAGGAATCTGTCCTGTGCAAACTCAGGCTCCCAGCAGGGGACTCTCGATGGCCTCCTTGCCCACGCCCACCAGCTGCTCCAACCCTACCCTGTCACCATGGCCCTGGTCCCTAATGCCAGCAGAGGACGAGGTCCCACCCACTGCACCTTCCTGCGGGACCAAGCGTCCTCCGCCTCTGTGTCCTCAGAAGACGCCCACCATCCATCTGTGTCCCCGAGCCCTGTGCTGACTGTGACGCGGGACGGTTGGCCACAATGGGTGGGGCAGTGCGCTGGATGAGACGCAGGGGCCTGAAGGGAGGGGAGGGGACAGGGAATGGATGGGACCTCGCTTTCCCACGTTCACATAGGAACCCATGGACCAGGGACACCCCGCAGCGGGTCCAGCCACGGGAGTGGATCCCAGTTAGCACAAGTCACACTCCGCGCGTGCACAATTTGTCCAAATGCACTCTACTGTCGCGTGCATCTAAAAAGAACCAGTAACAATTCTTTAAAAATGCAGCCATCGGGTTAGGAACACAGCTCAGCTGGTGGAGTGTCACCTGGCACGCGCAAGGCCCTGGGTTCCATGCCCAGCACCCGCCCCCCAAAAAAAGTGAACTTTAACTTGCAACACATCTGGAAATAAAGTTTCAAGAAAGGCACGCAGGGATGAATGACAGGAACTCAAGAGCGCTGTGCCCAGTCCCCTGCAGTCCCACTCGTCTCTTTCATTAACTGGACAAATATTTATTGAGGGTCTATTATTTACCGAGCTGGTTCCATTACCAGTGAGCAGTGCAGTCAGCAGGAGAGGTAACAGTGTGTGTGTGTGTGTGTGTGTGTGTGTGTAAAAGGAAGTCAGTGTTTCTATATAGTCCCAAGTGCCACTTCAAAACCCAAAGCCTTCAGGCGCAGTGGCCCAGGTCTGTCATTCTAGCGGCTGGGGAGGCTGAGGCAGGAGGATCACAAGGTGGAGGCCAGCCTCAGCTACTCAGCGAGACCCCATCTCTAAATAAAATTAAAAAAGGGCTGGGGACGGGGCTCAGTGGGTAGGTGCCCCTGGGTTCCATCCCCGGGACCCCAAATAAATAAACATAAATGAAAACCCAAAGCGGATGAAGTGGGGGAGTCACCTTCCACAGGACATAGGGAAGGGAGACCCCTGTCTCTGCTGGGTGACACCAGGCGGAAACCTGAGCCATGGGAAGCACAGCTTGGGAGGTGGAGTGTGCTCCGCAACTTCTTGGGACAGCAGGGTGACAGCGGCTGGGAGACTTTCAAGGACAAAAGGAAGTGACACAGAGCAGGGACATGCTCACGCGGAGCCTGTCCCAGGTACATCCTATTTCCATTCTGTAAGAGCGGACGCAGCCTGGCCACTGAGGCTTCTGTAGTGACCTGGGGGAGGGACAGCGGGGTCACTGAGTGCAGGGTGACAAACGAGACCTCTGCCAACGATGGTGGTGGGTGTCTGAAGTGCTCAGGAGACCGTGGGTGGGAGGGCACAGGAGTGAGGAGTGGGGTGGGGGACAAGAACTTGGTGGTCTCTGCCGCGGTCACCCCAGCGAGCCTTGGCTGAGCCCCGAGACCTGAGTGGCCCTCACAGAAGGGCACTGCGTGGGCTGTGTCCTGCCGCTGTGGGCCTCTGTCCCCTGGGGGACCCCCCTTCCAAACCCCCACCCCCTGGCTCTCATGCCTCTGCTTCCTGGTGACCGGTCACCCCACACCAGGTCCTGGACAGTCACCTGTCAATCACCACGGCTTCCTGACCCTGAGGGGCCCCGTGTCAAACTGGCGACACCTGCAGACAGCGCTGTCCCTTGACTCCTTCCTTGTCTCTCCACCATCCCGGTCTCACCCAATATGATATTTTTGGGTACCAGGGATGGAACCCAGGGGTGCCAACCCCGGAGCCCCGTCCCCAGCCCTTTTTAGATTTTATTTAGAGACAGGGTCTCACTGAGTGGCTGAGGCTGGCCTCCAACCTGCGATCCTCCTGCCTCAGCCTCCAGAGCTGCTGGGGAGACAGGTGTGCGCCACCCATCCATCTTTAATATCTCATGAGTGGACAATTACAAGGACACAGCTGACACACCCGCCATCCTGTCCCCTGCTCCTGCTTCCTCTGACTCAGTTTACCTTGGCCTCCGCTGGCGGAGGGTTGCTTAAACCCAGAGTCCAGCTGACACCCTCTAAAGTCTCCCAGTGCCGGCACAGTGGCTCCAAGAGTCTCCCTTTGGGATGGGGCGGACTCGGTAATGACCTTGGCCTTGTCCCTGTGGCCTCTGCACCTCACTCAGGGCCTCCCTGTCCTCTGGGCCTGGGGTCTGCCGGGCTCTGGGCCACTCTCCTATTTTCCTGGCTCATGCTGGGTGCCTTCTCGGCTCGACCTAGGCCTGACCGGCTTGGGGACTGTGCTGCCCTGTCACCTGTGCGGTCAGGTGGTCCACAGCGTCCCCCCAGGTGTGCCTCCTGTCCCCAGCCTTGCCTCCTCAACCTGTAGGGGTGGCCCACCCCTGCCCTCCCCAGGCTCCACACCCCTGGGAACGGCCCTGTCCTGAGCTGTCCAAACCTGCTGCGGGTGGCACACTCATGAGGGTGCTGGGCTGTGGCTTTAGGGGAGACCCTAAGCGGGTCCTTGGCGGAGGGGACTCTAGGCAGGGCCCAGTGTCATGCTCTCTGTGTTGGCGCCAGGGTTGGGGACCTGCGCTCTGTCTGTGTCTCCCGGGGGTTGGCTCAGTCTCCTGGTGTGTCCCCACTTTGGGGTGCGTGTGTCGCTGGCTGAGCGGCTGGGGGGGTTCACTCCGCCCTCCTTACAGGGGACTGAAGGGTCAGAGCCGCCAACACCCCTTCGCATGTCCTAAGGCGACACACAAATGCAGGATTGTGTTAATTAGTCATGATGCACAGGTTTTTGAAGAAAATGGATTGACACTGAATACTAACCACCAGCCGTCGCAGGACGAGAGGGGGTGACAGGTGAGAGCTGGGTGTCACCGCACAGGGCTGGGTGACAACCTCACTTTGTGGCGCCGCTGTTCCAGGCTGCAGAGGCCTGGGGAAGGTGGCCAGGGACACCCCCCCCCCCAAGAACCCATGGCTCCTGGGAACCCAAGCCAAGTGACGTGTGACAGAGGTGGCTACAGAGGAGCATAAGGGCAGCTGCTTGGCCCTGTCCCTGCGGGAGGTGGTCTAAGAATGGAAGGGAACGGCTTGTTTGAGGGTATAGACGGGGATCTGAAGAAGTGAATTCAAAGCAGTGGGATCATCCAAGCACAAGCCCACGGAAGAAGTGTCTGGTAACCAATGAAGAAAAAACGACACAGTTCCATCTGAAGTGACGTCTGAAAAAGTTTTAGGTAGGACACGGTGGCCCACGCCTGTCATCCCAGCGGCTCTGGAGGCCGAGGCAGGAGGATCGCAGGTTGGAGGCCAGCCTCAGCCACTCAGCGAGACCCTGCAAATAAGCAGCCAGGTCTCCTACCTGGACGCTCTGCTGGAGGGGTAACGGGCACCCCAGAGGTCAAGCAAACGGCCAAACAGCGTCTGAGTCTCAGTTCTGCCCAGGAAGCGCAGGGTGGTGTCCCCCAGCCTGATGGGACAGTCCAGGGGCAGCGAGCTGGTGGCCTGGTGCTGGGCCCACAGACCCAAGGGCCTCAATGCCAACAGGCCTGTGCGGATGCCAGCAAGAGGGGAGGTCTCCGTGGAACCCACTGAGCAGAACTCCCAAGGGCCAGGCGTCTGTGGGGGCCCCGAGCCACCCCCAGGCCTCATGGAGCCTGTGAGGCAGGACCCACAGTCCCATCGTCTAGGGTCCCAACCCCCAGGACCGTCCCTCAAGGAAGACTCCTGATCTGGATGCATCCAGCCAAGACCTCAGAGCCGGGGTGGCTGGAGGAGAGGAAGGGGAAGCGCATTTCAGAGAGAGGGAACAGCATGTGCAAAGGATCTCGTTCAATTCCACCAGCCAGCGAAGTCGGAACGGCATCTTTTTATAGATGAGAAAACAGATTCGGAGGGAAGAAGAAACCCACCGGATGTCACAGAATCAGTGAGTGGCCGTGTTGCTCTGTTAACAGCGTCGTGGTTGAAAGACGCAGGCTTAGGAGGCTGAGGCAGGAGGATGGCAAGTTGGAGGCCAGCCTCAACCACTCAATAAGGTTTTAAAAGAACTCAGAAAACCCCTGTCTCTGAATAAATATAAAAAGGGGCTGGGGATGGGGGTTCAGTGGCTAAGCACCCCTGGGCTCAATCCCTGATATCAAAAGAGAGAAGGATCATTCAATTAGTCAGGCTAATGTGAACCAAAGGTACGTGAAAGAAACTCTGAGGGTCCAGGAGACAACTGAGCTGGTCTGGAGCAGAGACCCAGGCGTGCAGCTGCCCAGGGACCTCTGTTCTGCTTCTAGGCTGTGAACATCCTTAAGATAAACTTGTACTTCCTGAGAAAACCAGCCTCCTCTAACCAATGCACTTCCCACCAAGTCCCCAAGCGCACAGGGGAGAACGCGTACCCTCCAGGGTCCAGGGGTAATGCCACAAGTGGCCCGAGGCAAGGAAGGATAAAATTGCTTTGAGATTGCCTCTTTTATCTCGAAACACAACTGGAATTTTCCAAGCTATTCCATAATATCAGTGTTTGCTTTAATATAAAAATAGCATTTCTCCCCTCGACACCTCATGTAAAATTGATGACCGGGAAGAGGTGGCTTTCCTGTGCACTGCCTGGTAGGTGAGGGGCACCCCTGGGGGTATCCACTCTGAGGGTGCTTATCCTGGGGGATGGGGTGCTAGGGCTTGGGGGGGATGGTTGACCTCTAAGGGCCTCCCAGCTCTGAGCTGCGGACTGGGCGCCCAGGGCTAAGTGGCACGTCCAGCCAGATGCAAGTCCTTTAGAAAAGACTTTTCTCCTTCCTACCAACCTACATCCGATGGTGGGACGACAGAGGGACAGTCTGTGTTGGGGACATAGTCAGCAGATGCGGCCAAGGAAAAGTCTGGGGTCAAAGAGGGCCCCGTCTAGCACTAGGCTCTGCCATTCCGTCCTCCCTATCCCAGGCCTGGGGAGCTCTGCTCTCCCTTCCCAGCTGACTCAGGGTGCCCTGGGGCAAGTCGCCTCACCTCCCCGGCTTCTGGCAAAATGAGGCAATTAGATCACGCTGATTGGAAGGTGCTCTGCGGCTTGGGGATGTCCGGTGTCAGCGCTGCAGCATTAGCAGGAACGGGAAGGTTGACACACAGCAGAGGAGCGAAGCATGGTGGGTTATTAAGGTGGAAGAAAGCAAGCTTCACACGGTGCAGCGTGATTCCGTGTGCAGAAAACACACCCTGCAATACGCACTCAGGTTCCCTGAAGGGGTTTAAAGACGCGTTGGTAGCGGCCACTCTCTGGTGAGGGGGACAAGGAGCGGCGGGAGAGGCGAGTTCGATGTTGCATTGACTGTAAATGCTTTATCCCAGGCATTGGGGACTTTTTAAGTGGAATAACTAAAGGCCTAGGAAGCTGTGGCAGCACCTCTGGATCCCTGCTGGGCACCATTGGTGCAGGAAGAATGAAGGCCAGGATCGCTCCGCCTCACCTGTGTGGCGGGGCCACCTGCACCTTGCTAGTCAGCAAACAAAAGAGGCTTCTGGGTGCATCGCAGGACCTTGGAGACCCCTCCCAGGTGGCCTCTGTGGGCCAACCCCACCCTCACCTGGCCAGCTCCCTAGCGCAAGGGCACCTGCGCACACGCACCCTGCCGCTCCCCACCACGGGCATGCGCGGTGCTGATGGGGAGATGGGCACGTGGGCCCAAATGGAAGGCACCTGCCAACTCTCTCTTTCAAAGTGCAGCCTGCAGTCCTCCGGTCCCCTCCACAGCTCCCTGGTGGCCTCCCACCCATCCCCTCTGCGCCTCCTGTCTCTTTCTCCCTGAGTTTAATGGCTGCCCTTGTCTTGGAAAGGCACGAGCTGCCTCTGGGCCTGGAGTGGCCCCCAGGTGCAGAGGCTGAGTGGCAGGTGCTCTGGGCCCTGCTGGCCCTCAGCCGACCCCTGTGCCCCTCCAAGGCTGGTCCTTGCTCCTCTGAACCCCCTGAGGACTGGCAGGTTCCTGGGGACAGGGTGCTCTGTGCTTCCTGAAGTCCCTGCTGGCCTGTCCCCGCTTCTGTCTAAAGGGAAATGTGTCCAGAACCAGAGGACCCAGGAGAGGGGGACTGTGGGTGCCTTGGGGCCACCTCCTCCCCACACCCCACCAGGGGCCACCAGAGGCCACCAGAGGAACCCAGGGAGCCATTCCCTGCCAGGGTTCAGGCCTCACACCCCTCCCTCCTCCTCTGGACCTTCCTGCGTCCCTCCCAAGGGGCTCTGGGTGTAGTCAGGTCAATCGGGTTCTTGGGGAGCGGCCCTGGAGGCCTGTCCAACCCCTGGTGCTGAGCCAGGTACCCGTCAGTGCACCCCACGCCCTGGACGGAGCCATGGAGCAGGCAGCCGCCTGCCTCTTGGCACAAGGAGGCACCAAATGGCCCTGCATGTTCCCCTGGAGCGGGCCACTCCTCCTACTCCTTTAAGGCACCAGGTTGGTTTCTGCCCTGGGCCATGGAGCACACGAGGTTCCACGCCACTTCCACTCAGGGAGCGTGTCTGTCCCCAGGAGGTCTGCGGGCCCTGGAGGCTCCCTTCCCAGGCCACTTGATCTCCCTGGGACTCCGTGCGTTATGGAGCCCTGCTCTCGTGGCACTGGGACCATTTTATGTTTTTGTGATAAAGATAAAGAGCTGGGACTTGGGCTGGGGAGGTGGCTCAAGCGGTAGCGCGCTCGCCTGGCATGCGTGCGCCCGGGTTCCATCCTCAGCACCACATACCAACAAAGATGTTGTGTCCGCCGAGAACTAAAAAATAAAATTAAAACAAACAAACAAACAAACAAACAAAAGAACGGGGACTCCCTGGATCAATGGCCTTTCTAGCAATTCCTGAGCAAGAGATGGGGACAACGAGGTAGGCTCCATGTGTGTCCTGACCTGGTTCAAGGCAGGCAGAGCTGGGAGCTGCCTGCCAGTCCCCACGGGAGGACGGAGACAGGCGGGAATGTGAATGAGCTCCTCAGTGACAGACAGGCAGGGAAGGGACCTCTCTGTCCAGCAATCCAGATGATTATACGCGCTCCGATCAAGGCTTGGCGACCACTCAATTAAAAACGAATCAGCTCAAGTGACTTTCAGGCGAGAAGAGCTATCGCAGGCGGGAAAATCACTTCCAATCGGAGCGGCTTCCCCAGCGACAGGCGCGACCCAAGACAGCGTCAGGGACAGGGATGGACCTTCCGCGTGACGGGGAGGGACGGTTCATCCCCAGGTCTCTGATCCCAGAGGAACAGGGCGTGCGGGTTCCTGGTGAGGGGTGCCCGGGATCTTGGGGTCTCCAGGGCTCCTGTCGCCTCTGGGAATCAGGAAGCCTGGGGCCGGAGCAGGGGCGACCCGGGTCACCTCCACAGTCTCTTTGGGATGCTGCATTCGAGAACCTGTGCCTCGCTGCGCAAGTCCCCGGCTCGTGCACACACGGGGCCCAGCGCTGGGGCTGAGTCCTCCAGGGGCACACTGTCCAGGTTCCAGTGCAGCTCCACGTGCCCCTCGAAGGCCGTGGGCGGTGCTGTGGGCGGTGCTGTGGGCGGTGCTGTGGGCGGTGCTGTGGGCGGTGCTGTGGGCGGTGCTGTGGGCGGTGCTGTGGGCGGTGCTGTGGGCGGTGCTGTGGGCGGTGCTGTGGGCGGTGCTGTGGGCGGTGCTGTGGGCGGTGCTGTGGGCGGTGCTGTGGGCGGTGCTGTGGGCGGTGCTGTGGGCGGTGCTGTGGGCGGTGCTGTGGGCGGTGCTGTGGGCGGTGCTGTGGGCGGTGCTGTGGGCGGTGCTGTGGGCGGTGCTGTGGGCGGTGCTGTGGGCGGTGCTGTGGGCGGTGCTGTGGGCGGTGCTGTGGGCGGTGCTGTGGGCGGTGCTGTGGGCGGTGCTGTGGGCGGTGCTGTGGGCGGTGCTGTGGGCGGTGCTGTGGGCGGTGCTGTGGGCGGTGCTGTGGGCGGTGCTGTGGGCGGTGCTGTGGGCGGTGCTGTGGGCGGTGCTGTGGGCGGTGCTGTGGGCGGTGCTGTGGGCGGTGCTGTGGGCGGTGCTGTGGGCGGTGCTGTGGGCGGTGCTGTGGGCGGTGCTGTGGGCGGTGCTGTGGGCGGTGCTGTGGGCGGTGCTGTGGGCCGGCCCCGCCCCACTCTCATACCCTCCTCCCCACGTGGACAGCCCAGGACAGGGCGGCGCCATGCTTCAGCCAGGGCATCCCTGCTGCCAGAGTTGACCCCTGAGTCCTGGTCCCTCCACCCTCCTCCCACCAGGGGAGGCGCATCCAGCCTCCCAGCTGCTCTGCCCACCGCCCAACCTGCCCCCCCACCACACCAAGGTCCTCTTCCAGCCACCATCTGCCATCTCCCTGAGTCTGAGTCACCCTACCTACAGCCGGTGTGACTCAGGTAGCAAGGTCCACACGCAGGGCCTCCGCCCGCCTCTCCCCTCCCTTGGGCTTGGGTGCCAGTGGCCACCTCCCTGCCCTGGGTCACGCAAGCTCTTCCCTACCCCAGGCCCTTCCCTGCCAGCAGCTCTCCATCTGCTAAAGCTCCATCTCCCGAGCTCGGACCCAGATTTCCCGAGACCACCCCAGAGCCCTGACCCAGGTCCACGTACCCCCTACACCTCCACGGCTGCCACTCCTAGTTTGGGTTCCAACTCAGACGTCACTCTCCTAGGCAAGCTCCGGGGCCTTTCTAACACTGCACAGCTGACGCATGCGCACTGTCTCATTTAGATGCTCCCAACCCGAGTAGTCGGTGTCTGGGACATAGTAGCTGCTAAATAAAACCACTCCTTCCATCCCTGCCCGTCTCCATCACGACCCCACTGGACACGTCCCACGATGTCCCTCACCTCCCTTTTCACTAAGAAGCCCAGGGCCACAGCTCTGTCCCTCCTTGGGAGCCCCAGAGAGAATGGACACTGAGCCGCAGGGACGGGACGTGCCGGGGGAGGATCACAAAGTCTCAGAGGGTCCAGAGGACACAGGGGCTCTCCAGCCCAGGCTGAGGAGGCCCTGGGCCGCGGCCACTCTTACTCAAAGGCCAGGTGTGCCTCAGGAGCTTGGGTGGTGACAGTCCCCACGACATGGGGTGTGAACCCGATGTCGGCTCCTATTTCCACCCCGACCTCCTGTCCTCCTGCTCCCGCGGGGCCTACAGGGCCTGGGCAGCCTCACTGGCTGCCTGGTCTGACTTAGCGACACATCTGGGTCGTGGTGGAATGCCACACCCCGTTCCTCGCTCTGCCAGGGGACATCGTGCGCCTCTGTGACCCGCCCAGCAGTCCCACCCCGTCAGCAGGGGAGCCCCAGCTGGCCCTGGGCCGGCCTCTGGTGCACGCGGGGATGTGCACATGGGGACATGGCCGTGTCCCCAGCTCCTGTCCAGCTGTGACTCTATTTCCAGTGCTGACCCTCCCAGGTCCCTTGCTGGGGCTGGCTTCTCTCAGAGCCACAGCCCCCTTTCTGAGCCGCAGGTGCCTGAGCCAGGGAAGTGCCACACAAGCTATGGGGCCTCTGCCGTCACTGGAGTCCCTCCAGCAGCTTCTCTGTGACGGCGGGACAGGCTGCAAGGTCAAAGTGGCAATTGTCACAAGCCTGGTGTCCCAGAACAGAGGCTGCCGGGCTGGTGACTGCTGGCCTGGCCCATGGTCAGCTCAGGGCTGCGGGTCCGGCACTGTCACCCATTCCTCCAGCATGTGACCCACAAACCCCGAACACAGAAGGGGCCCAGCCGTGGCTCTGCCCTCCCCCCTGCCAGAGCCTTCTGTGGGCCTCGTTGGAGGCCGCTGACTGGCAGCAGGCCGGCCCTGGGGTTGCCGTGGCAACAGCCTCTTCATGGAAACAATGTTCCTGATGCTCATGGAGGCCTGGCTCCCGAGATCTGGGGGACGGAGGGACAGAGGCAGAGAGAGAGGCATGCAGCCGGGGTGCAAGGGGGCAGCCAGCGGAGAAGGGTGCTGACCGGCGACAGCCACTGACCAGCGACAGCCTGGGAGGCACCTGGTGCACAGGACCGGGGTGATGGGCACGGTCCAGCCAGTGGGCACAGGGCGAGGCAGGAGCAGGCAGGGCCACACGCCTCAGTTGAGCACGGTCACGGTCACGGTCACGGTCATGGTCACTAACAAGCACGGGTTCCCAGGGCGGCAGGTCCCTGAATGGCTGGAGCCCAGGGCAGGCCAGCTCTCTGGGGCCAGGACAGAGCCCAGGGTGACGGCTGTCTGGGCTCTGCTTCGTCCTGTGCTGGACGTCGGGGACACGGGTTCTGGTCTGCGGATTCCAGCCTGGCCCTCCTCCCAGCATGCCCAGCAGCTGGCACAGGGACTTGTTGAGGGGTTGGAGCATCAGGGAGTGAACCCAGGGCCCTCGTCCCCTGAGCCCCGTCCCCAGCCCTGTTTTGTATTTCATTTAGAGACAGGGTCTCCCCGAGTTGCTCAGGGCCTCACTTTTGCTGAGGCTAGCCTCCAACTTACGATCCTCCTGCCTCAGCCTCCGGAGCCACTGAGATGAGAGACGTACGCCACCGTGCCTGGTACACTGTGACCTTCATGACCCACGGGGCTCTGAGGACACCCAAAGGCCCGGTCACAGAGGGCAGGCACTGCCCAGCACCTGGTGGGGACCCTGCGCAACCTGGGGCCAGGCCCAGACCAGACGTTCCTTTACGTTGACTCACTAGAGAACGGGGACCTGTCCCTGGGTGTGACCGGGGCAGGCAGCATGGCTTCCTCAGTAACCTTCAGAATGCCACCTCCGCGGGTCACTGTTGGGTCTGTCCTGTGGGGGCTTCCCCGAGTGCCCGAGTTCTTCCCAGCCCTGCTGGGGGGGGGGGTCACGGCGGGGACAAGCCTCGAGTCTGAGTGACAGAGGTCTGGTGGCCAATTGCAGACTGACCCCGCCGAGGGCCTGTATCTCACTTTCAGATAAAGCCACCTGAGTGAGGCTGCAGACCGAGTCTGGCAGGGCCAACGTGTGACACCCTGTGTCCACCGACCGGGACTCAGGGCCCCATTCTGGCTCAGAGCTGGACTCCCCTGGGCCAGAGCCTGCGGATGTCCCCTCTTGACAGCCAGGGCCCTGTCTCCTTCGCTGGCTCCCGCTGACCCCACCTCTAGGCTCTGAGCCCCACCCAGGTCCTGCGGCATCTCAGGGCAGCCCAAGAGGTACAGGCAGGATCCAGGGGACAGGCCACCGCCCAACAGGCTCATGGATGATTCCAGCACAGTGACCTTCAATGGTGCCCAAAGCAGAGAGAAAGCCTTTTGCTGGAAACAGTCACCTTCTGAACCAGAATCTAGAACTTTCCAAGCTGCGGATCAGCTGCCTTTCAGACACGGTTTCAGATCCATTTCCACCGAGGGGTCATTTTTCGCAGGACTCGGGACCCGGTGCAGCCATTGCGACTGTCGGCACAAGGAGCTCCTTTCTGATGAGCCGTGGAAGGATCCAGAACAGCTGGGCGGCGCCAGGGCAGGGCACAAAGGGAGGCGAGGAGATGCCAGCCTTCTCCAGGCGTGGAGGGCACAAGTTGGACCAAAGAACAGGTTCTCAGGGGACACATCAGAGCAGTCGTGTCTGGACAAAGTGCGCGTCACTTGGAGGGCCACAAGTCCACAGCGACTGCAGGCAGAAGGGCCAACTGGTCTGTCACCTACTCGCTCACAGGTGGCGGCTCCCCTTTCCAGACAGACTCGCCAAGGACGGGGGGCTCTGCACTGGGCCTGCCAAGGTGTCCTGGGGTCTTTTTTTGGTATCGGATTGAATTCAGAGTGCTCAACTCCTGAGCCCCGTCCCCAGCCCCTTTTTGTACTTTATTGAGAGACAGGGTCTCGCTGAGTGGCTCAGGGCCTCACTAAGTGGCTGAGGCTGGCCTCCACCTTGCGATCCTCCTGCCTCAGCCTCCCGAGCTGCTGGGATGACAGACATGCACCACAGCATTTGGCCTGGGAAGGTGTCTGGAGACTAGCTCTCTGGGCAGTGGCCTTGGGGCAACAGACAAGTCACACAATTGGCCTGAGTGTCAAGGAGGGCTGCCTGTGACGTGCTCCTCTAGTCAGCAGAAGGGACAGAGGTGAGGGGAAGCAGATGGCGGGCCCTCCCAGGAACCCCGTGGGACAAAAGGGCAGTGCACAAGTTCTAGACAAGCCCACAGTCTCTGGATAGACCCTAGGTTCATGTCCCCAAGGGCCACTAACTTTCAAATCATGGGACTTCCTATTTCAAAATTGGGAACAACAGTGGGACATCGTAATCTGCTCTGTTGTATACAGTTTCCCACCTGCTTGGGATTTTGCAGTTAAATGTATGTATATGAAGAAAGTCAGAGGGAGAGATTTCTAAAAAAGGACAAACAAAACATCTGTCTGTTGGGGTCCGCCAGCCGCCCAGGCCTGCAGCCTCTTGCTGCCCCCAATACTCTGAAGCCACTTTGGTTCCTGCTGCTGATTCTCAGAGAAGAGAACAAATTACTTTGGCTTCTCTTTTCCTTCACACAGACATTTTCTTCATGGATTGTCAATTCTTAGGAATTCCAATTGCTAATTTTAGAAGTTTCAAATCGTGGGGCGACTGTCGGAGGGTTGGGGATGATACAGCTCAATGTGCGCCACCAGAGTCACTGTCCAAGATGAAGTGACTCTCCTTCATTGACCAATCATCAATACTAAGCATAATATGTATATATTTTTGCTAAATATTTATTAAATGTAGTGAAAGACTCTCCTAGGAAAGATTTCCTTTCCTGCATGATGCTCCGTAACCAAGCAAGAGAGAACTGGGGCATCTACTGTAGGCTGTCCCCAAAGGCCTCTGTCACCTTACAAACAGAACTTGGCTTCGACCTGGCCAGTGAGGTGACCAGGACTCAGATCCTGCTGTCTTCCCTTTCTCCACCAAGAAGTATTTTTAATAACTGGAGCTAGGGTGCTTTGGTGCATGCATGACTGTCCTCTCAGCAGCCGGGGAGGCTGAGGCAGGAGGATTGCAAGGTGGAGGCCAGCCTCAGCCACTTTGCAAGGCCCCGAGCCACTCAGGGAGACCCTGTCTCTAAATAAGAGGCAGAAAAGGGCTGGTACCAAAGGGGAAAAAAAAAATTAAAAAGAACCAAAAGTAAAACTCAAAGAACAAACCAAGCCACCCCAGAAAACTTGATATCAAGAAAAGTGATGGATTCAAGTTAGCATTTTGCTCCCTCTACAAGATGGATGCTCCGATGAGCTAAGACTTGAACTACAGGAACGAGAACAGAAAATAAATCTGTAACCCCTGCGTGTCTATTTGCTCTCCAGCTGTGCAAATGGAAACAGGAAATGTCACAGGACCGAGAAAACCTCGAGGTTTTAACATAATCCTAATGTTTGGGGGTTTAGAAAGGTCTTTGCTGAAAGGTTCTGTTTTCATATCCACAGACTCCGCTCGGCGTCGCAGAGACAGCCAACACGCACCGTCTCGTGAATAAACCAGGCCTGGACCCAGAAGCCACGGCCCACGGGTCACGCGGGGCTGTGTGGCCCTGTGCTCCCAGGCCAGGGCAGCAGGCATGTGAGGTGGGGACGGCAAGGCTGGCCGGATCGCGAGGTTCCAAGAGACCTCTGAAGACTGTCCCCATGGACAGCCAGCCTACACCAAAGCTGCACGTGGCCACTGTCTAGTCAGTGAAAAGTCCCCGCTGTCCCTGGGTTTCTGATGGTGCCTTAGAGGGCCAACCTGCTCAGGTCTAACACAAGGCCACCTCTGAACCGACGCTGTGAGGAGTCAAAATTCATTTGTAACGAATATGTCCCTGACATGGGGCCTGGCAGTGACAGGTGTGAATGGACCGCAGCTGTCGTGATGGTGGCCACCAAACAAAATTAACTTGTAAGTATCTGAAAAAAAATGGATTCACAGGCCAGCTACGATCGCGCACACCTGTGACCCCAGCAGCTCAGGAGGCTGAGGCAGGAGGATCGCAAGGTGGAGGCCAGCCTCTGCAATTTAGTGAGGCGCTGAGCAGCTCAGGGAGACCCTGACTCTAAATAAATACCCAATAGGGCTGGGGACGGGGCTCAGGGGTTGAGGGTCCCCCTGGGTTCAATTCCCTGTAACTGTCCCCACTAAAAAAAGAAAGAAAGAAAGAAAGAATCCTGAGTTGAGGCCAGGGTCAGGGGGGCACCACGAGGTGGACGGGAGATCTAGTCCACAGCACCACGACCCACCGAAGCAGCGCTCTGGGGGAGATGGTGGCGCTTTCTGCCTGCAGGGACCTTGACAGTCAGGTACCCATCTCCTGTGACACAGGCTGGCAGCCACCTACAGATAAAGGGGCACCTGGGGGCAGGACCAACAGGACCATCTCACGTCCCACCCCGCTCCGACCCTGGGATCTGGCCGTGGGCTAGCCTTATGTTCCTCGGTTTCCCTGAGATAGCCCAGTGAGTCATGATCCACATGGCTCTTCCAGAAGGGGCCACACGGTCCACACCGCCTACCTCGGCACAAACGGCTCCCTCTGCCTTAAGTGCCCCACTGTGTCCCCCACAAACCCAGCTGCACAGTCGTTAGCGCCTCCCTTGCTGATAAATGACTGAGAGACTCCGGATCAGACTCTCGGCAGCACCATCCATCACGGCCAATCCGGGAGACCCCAGATGGGTCTCGCCCATCAGAAAATGACCAGGAGGAATTATGAAGTCAAAATGTCAGACAGGGACACGGCTGCTCCTGTTGACACCCAAGGAGATGAACACCCACCGTGGTAAGAACGGAGTCTGCGGGATGCGGAGGCCAGGAGAGGAGTCTGTGCAATATGGAGGCCAGGAGGGCTGCAGCTGCCTCTCAGGCCCCATTGCCTCCTGCAGGCAGCCCTCCTGGGTGGCCTCAGGGCCTCTGCCCGGGGCTTCTCTGAGAGAGCACTTCCCAGCCTCACTGGGTCACAGAGTGGGGGCTCCAGATCCCCCCAGGGACTCTGACGGCCGATCAAGGGACCCCTTCAATGCTACACCTCCAGCTCCCAGAGAGAGGGGAGTAACTGTCCCCTGTCCCCACCCTGATGACAGCCAGAGGGGAATAACTGTCCTCAGGGAAAGAGGGGGCAGTGGACGGAGTGCATAAAAGGGAAGGAGACCACAGGAGCAACCGACTCAGAGAGTCTGAGTTGCTAGAGATTTGCTAAATTGCTGAGGCTGGCCTCCAATTTGTGATCCTCCTGCCTCAGCCTCCGGAGCTCCTGGGATGACGGGCATGCGCCACCACACCTGGCGGGGCCAGGGACTTTATTAACAGCCAGGGCCAGTGGTTCTCTCTGCCTGAGGGCAGAACTAGGACCTTGCTTAGACCAGGAACAGCCAGGACACGGGATCTTCCAGTAGTGGGGACAGCAGGTCTTTGTGTCAGGGCCTCAACCCATGAACTTCACTCGGAGGCTCCGAGAGCAGCCTCAGCCAGCGCCCGTCTGTGGGCAGGAAGGAGTGGCCACGGAGTGTGCGGCTGGCACTCGAGCACCTTGCCCTTGACCTCATCAAACGACTCTGTGCTCTTTGGAGGAGGCCTCAGTAACAGAGCTGTCCCAGTTTCTAGCAGGTGGCAGGGCGGGCAGGACACCTAGCTGCTGCCACTCGCCTCCAGACTCGGGGCCCAGTTGCCAGTGACCTTGTTCTTTGGTCAGAGTTTCCATTAAAAACTTTAGCTGGACGCGGTGGCACACACCTGTCACCCCAGCAGTTCGGGAGGCTGAGGCAGGAGGATCGCAAGGTGGAGGCCAGCCTCAGCGACTCAGGGAGGCCCTGAGCAGCTCAGCGAGACCCTGTCTCTCCATAAAATCGAAAAAAGGGCTGGGGACGGGGCTCAGGGGTCAAGTGCTCCTAAGTTCAATCGTGGCAAAAAAATGTCCTGTCCCAATTTTCCTGTGTCCAATCCTCCAGCCACACCTACTTGTGCCTGGTAAAGTGGCCCACCTGCCACCGACACTCTCTCAGGGTGACAGACTCAGATACCCTCCTCCAGCCATCCCCGTTTTTTTTCAATGTGCTTCAGTGTCAACATCACTTTCTTGTTCGGGTGTGATTTCCACGAGAAGTGACAGAAAGCTCTCACCTCCGTCTCAGTCCCCGTCACGGTTCTCGGCTGGCCTGGGTGACTGCTGTCTGGTGGTGGAACCTGCTGCTCTTCAGGAGCCAGCGTCAGGGGGTGAAAGTCGGGCAGCGAGAACCAGGGGCCTGCAGTCCCAGAGCCACCCCAGGCCACTCGTACCCCTTTGTCTGTCCCCTTGGTCCGATTCCTTGGCTTGTCATTCAAGACTCTCCCCAGTCAGGCTCCCACGATGGTGACCTCCAGGATTCACGTGCTCTTTGTCCCTTGGAGCAGGAAGGAGTGAGGCCCTGCTTCCGCCTGGATGTCCCCTCTTGCTCCCAGGGGCTCTGGGGACTCCATTTCCCAAGGCGGCTGGCAGCATGGTTGGCAGAGTGTGGGGCTGGGCCCAGGCCCCGTCATCCTCCTGGATGGCGCTTTCTCCACCGCGGCTGGGACAAGTCACCACACATGCCATGGCTCACTGCAGCAGGATTCTTCTGTCACCCGTTCCTGCAGTGGATGGGGTCCCCTGGCCCGTGGCTTCTTCTTCCACCCTCAAGGCGCATGGTGACGGGAGTCTCTTGCAGCACGCCCCCTCCCCCACCTGAGCCGCCCTTCCAGTGTTGGAAGGACCCTGTGACAGTACTGATCCCTGGTTCATCTGGATAAGACATCACCGAGTCTCAGTTTAAAAACGCAGCAGGGCCGGGCTGACTTGAGGCGCCATGTCATCCTAGCAGCTTGGGAGGCTGAGGCAGGAGGATCGCAAGGTGGAGGCCAGCCTCAGCAAAGCGAGGCCCTAAGCAGCTCAGGGAGACCCTGTCTCTAAACAAAATACAGAATAGGGCTGGGGATGGGGCTCAGGGGTTAAGCACCCCTGGGTTTGATCCTTGGTACCAAAAAAAAGGGGGTGGAGCGCAAAGCAGCCCCCAAGGGTGAGGCTGCTGACGGCACCGCCCTAGGAGGCAGCTCTGCAGGAGAAGGCGCCACCTGCTGGGCATCGCCTAGACACAGCTTTTCTTCTAGGACTTTTTTGAATATTGCTTTTGCCCATTTGTTCCGGGGCTTCTTTGGGAACACTGTGACCCACTGCTCTCAGATGGACCTGCTGTCCCCCAAAGCTAACAGCCGCCTTTGATCATTTTCATGATTTCTTGTTCCATGGCTTCCTTTAATTGGAGTATTTTTTCCATCCAATTTTTTAAAAAAATAGGATGGCTTTACCCTGAGCGCGCTGGACCTCTTCTCTAACGCTCTGCATTCACTCACATTTCTGCTTTTCCCTCGGATCCTTGTTTGCTCGCGTTCCAGGATGACTTTTTGATTTTGTCCCTGTTTTTCCGGGGGAAGAGCTGACTCTCCCCGGGTGGGGTGGTGCACGCCTGTGATCCCAGTGGCTCAGGAGGCTGAGGCAGGAGGATCGCGGTCGAGGCCCTGAGCAACTCAGGGAGACCCTGTCTCTAAATAAAATATAAAAAGGGGCTGGGGACGGGGCTCTGGGGGTGAGCAGCCCTGGGAATCGGTGGTTGATGGATTTATTTTATAGCACTTAAAAAATTGGCTGTTTCCTCCCGGCCTCCACAGCACTACGTGACAGATCTACTGTCACTCAGCGCTCTACTGTCACAGTTAGATGTTGGTTTCCACTCATGTCTTTCAGAATTTTGTCCTGGGTGTAACTGAGCCCAGGTGTGGGAGTCTGTGGGCTTCTCTGAATTGGATGTTCAGGGCTCTGGACTCAGAGTCTTGGTGAAGGGCACTGCTTTGGTGTCCCTGGGGCCCCGGTGGGTGCCCTGTAGGGACAGGAAGTGCTCCTCATGAGCTGCTCACTGTGGAGAAACCCCTGCCAGGGCCAGGGCTCCCAGTGTCCCTTGGTGGGGGAAGGGGGCACCTGGGGCAGGATGGCCCTTTGCTGGTGCTGGTGGCCACCGACGTCTCCAGATCCAGAAAGGACTCTCTGGCCCACGGGACGCAGGCCGCAGCCCAGGCCAGTGCGCCCGAGCCACTGGGGTTTGTGGGTGAGAAAGGGAGACCCTGGCCCATGGGGACAGTGCGTCTCTGGGCCTCTGCCAGCAGCTGGGCCATGTCAATTTGTTGGGGGGCCCCATTTCCATCCAGGGGAGGCGTGAGTCTACTGGAGCGTCACCTGCTGCCATGCTGGGGGCTGGGGGGTGCTGGGCCTGGGAACAGGGTCCTGGCCCTCACAGGTGCGAGGCAAGCTGTCACACTGTCCCTGTCCCACGCAGGGGCGGAGCATGTGGGAGGCTCTGGGTGGATCCTCAGCACCAGATAAAAATAAATCAAGGTATCGCGTGCTAAAAATTGAAAAAATGCGTCATCAGGGTTCAAAGGTCAACCCGCGTAGGACACAGTCCACTCCCTGTGGCTGCCACTGGTCCCTGCGGGTGACAGTGACATTAGCCTTGTCACATTCCTTTTTGAAAGATAAGCAGAATCACACAGTCCTGTCCCCTTCCCGCCCCTCCTTGTGACAGAGGCACATCTTGGCCACAGTGTCTCAGTGAGCGTTGAGGATTCCCAGCCCAGGGACTCGGCTGCCGCCGTCGTCATCTGGGTGCCTCTGGGGTCCCCGCTCAGCCCGTCCCTCCATCCCGCTCCCAGTCCCAGTCTGGAGTCACCTGGCTGCTTTCCCTCTCCGTATTTTATGACGTGGGGCTTCTTTTCCAGACTTTTCTTGTGACTCTGAGTCTTCATTCAGTCACTGTCCTATCTGAGCATCTGTCGCCAAGGACAAGGGACCTGCTGTCTTAATGGCACTGATGTTTCCTATTAGAGTCGGGAAAAGCCAGTCTCTGAGTGGCGAGTCCCATTTTCTAATCAAGTGCAGTCGGGTCTAGCGAGGGAGAGTGGTCACGGGACACAATGACACCACACAGGCAAGTGCCACCTACGTCCCGTGCTCAGGAGGGAAGTGAGATCCTCTTGATAGGACACTGCGACAAGACGGGACAGGTTCACCTCGATTCCTTGCCACACTTTTTCAAATGTCACCGAACACAAGCACCACGGGAGCACAACACGGTGGTTCTCCCAGGCCACGCGGCCACCTCCGCCACACTCCTACTGCACGGGCAGCCGTCCCTAGAGTCCTGGCCACGACCTGGTTTCTTGTCACCACACTCAGCCACCTTTGTGGGCTCCTCTCTGGCATCCCATGCGTTTGTATGCGTGGTGGCCTCCTGGGCCCTGGCCTGAGGAGGCCTGGTGGAGGCTGGGGAGGCCTGGTGGAGGCCGGCCTCTGTGGTGGCCCATCTTCTCGACTCCACGCGACGAGCCAGGGCTGAGAACCTGCTCAGCAGAGCGTCTGGCACAGGCTGGGGACGCGATAAATATCAGCCATTATTCTCAGGCGGGCAAAGTCACTGGCTAATGGCCAACCGCCACCAGCAAATTAGCAGATTCCACAATCCTCCCTCTTGACTCTGCCCATTCTCATCAGATCCATGAGGATATCAGTGCCACTTGCCAAGTCTGGCCACTTTCACGGGAGACAATGGGATGACCTACATTCCTCTGCAGAGAGCCCGGGAGCCGCTGGGACTTGCATGGTGACATTCCTTAGGGAGGGTCGGGTGCTGTGTGCACTTGCTATATTCCAGATCTTCTTAAATCAGAACAAAATGCACCGTGGTGCTGGTTACAAGTCCCTTCAGGGCTGCGTGACCTGGGTACAGAACTTACCCTCCCTGGGCTTGAGTGGGAAAACTGGGTTCGCAGGAGTGTAAGGACACCGAGACGCTTTTTGTATTTAGAGACAGGGTCTCGCTGAGTGGCTCAGGGCCTCACTGAGTGGCTGAGGCTGGCCTCCACCTTGCGATCCTCCTGCCTCAGCCTCCCGAGCTGCTGGGATGACAGGCGTGGGCCACGGTGCCTGGATGAACATGGAGACACTTCTAAACTGATTTTTGTGTATTTAAAATCGAACAGAGATGATGCCACCCAGAGTCCTCATGAGACACCCTGAGGTGTTTGATTAAAATATTGTAATACTTCCCCCTTTAATCAAGTGTTGTCCGCACTGTCCCTGTTCATGGCCCGTGTTCTAAGTGGACCAGGGAAGGCTCTCCTGTGGTTTTAGGTGCTACTGGGTCCCTGCACCCTGGGCAGGGTGCGCCCAGCCAGCTGGGGGCTCCCCACACAGACGTCCAACGCATCCACACTGGTCCCCATGTGTCCAGTGACGGGCTGGGCTGCTCCCTCATGCCCCTGGGATCTGAACTGGCTGCTAACTACTCTGCAGGTTGCCCGCTCTCCTCCCTTGTCCTGTCCCGGGGAGTCTGGCACGTGGTGAAGACTCACTTCCTGGCCTGGGGAGCTCAGCTGAGGCCAGGGACAGAGCAACCTCAGATGTGGGGACGGGGCACTGTGAGCTTTGCCGGTGGAACCCAGAGAGACTTCCTGGAGGAGGCAACCGTTGGGCTGTGTAAAAGGGGACGCAGAACTGGACGAGGACAAGCCGGGGACAGACACTCAGACAAGGCCCTGGAAAAATCAGAGACTGGACGGAGCACCATGGGGACTCCGGAGTAGCACGGCGGGTCCTGTGGGCAGGAGAGGCCACAGGGGCCACATGGACAGGTGGGAGGGCTTGTCACTGTGGCCCACTCACCTGAGCCCAGCCTGAGGTGAAGCAGTGTCCCTGTCTCGACAGAGTGACCACAGGGCAGGGCCGGGCAGGAGCCGACAGGCACTTGGGGATCCCTGACCTTGGACCACGGGGCCTCCCCTCCTGGCTGTGGACACGCAGAGCAAGGCGGGGACGAACCTGGGGGAGGAGGGGAAAGGATGGACTTGGTCTTGGGCACTGGAGCCCTTGCCGGGTCTCGGGCCAGCAGGAAGAGGGGACGCCCGTGGGCCTTCCTCGCTGCTGCGCCGTTTCCCATCCAGAGAGGGCGAAGGGCCTTCTGGAGCTCGTGTGTCCCCTCTGGACACCCCAAAATGCTTGGTGCCCGAGATGTTCCGTAGGACAGGAAGTGGCCACTGGACACAGGCGATCCACGCGGGCACTGTGGCCCCTGACCAGCTGCGCCCAAGAAGGCAGGAGGGACAGCCACCCCGGTGTCACCAGCACTCACAGTCTTGCCTCCGATGGGACAGCACAGGTCACTTTAGAACAAAGAGAAGAACTGACGGAAATGAGTGGCCTCGAGCGCCAGGGGGCACTGGGTGACCCAGAGGAACAAGGTGCTGGGCCCAGGGAGGAAGCCAGCCCGAGACCTGGGTGTCCTGGGGGCCAAGGACAGGAGGTGGGGGAGGCCGCAGGGCGGGCAGGAGGAGGCGAGGGTTCAGGTGGCTTCTCAGTGTGGCCCGAGCTGGCCCGGTGAGTGTCCCCTGTGTGTGCTCATTTAAGTGTGGATTTGGGGGGCCCACCTGGCCTGGACGCTCCAGAGGAAGCCTGTAGCTGTAAGCAGGGTACCCCAAGAGATTCTGCGGGCCACAGAGTGGCCCTGCGGTCGGGGCCTTCGGCCTGGACACTAACTCCTTGCTGTGGGGACATGTCCCTGGCTCCACAGGGCAGACAGCAACCTCCCTGGCTCTGCCACCTGGTGCCCACGCACCTGCTCCCTCATCACAACCAACACTGCTGCCCAGGGAGTCCTGTGGTGGGCAATGTCAGCAGGGACAAGGCAGGGCCTGCCCACCACGACGTGCCCTGGCTTGCCACTCACGGCAGGGACGGGGGACAGGGCTTCCTCAGAGGGGCCACCTCAGGTCTTCCCGGGGAGGGACGGAGGCGCACGTCTTGAAGAGCACAGAGGTGACTCGTTCCCCAGGTTCCAGGAGGGAGCTCCCGACTCCAAAGACCCCTGAGCAGAGAGTCTCCATGTGCCCACAGGAAAGCGTCCAGGGACCCAAGTGGGGACATGACGGCGTGGCCCAGGCCTGGAGGGGGACAGGCCAGGAGAGCTGAGGCCCATGAGGCTGAGCTTTTTGCAAAATGATCAGGATGGGGGGAAAGGAAAGACAAGAAAAGGAAACAAGAAGCTTTTGAAAGTGGATCAGGAGCGACAGGAACAAGAGCAGGGGCCCACACTGGGGTGAAAGGTGGGCAGCCAACAGGACGTGGACAGGGCGACGCTCCACTCCCGCTTCCTACCAAGGAGGAGGATCCCCAGGCGGCAAAGGGCGAGTGGAAGGCGGGTGGGAGGGAGCTGGAGCGCAGTCGGGGGCATCTTGTCTCCCAGAGGAACCCCAGCGGCTCCTGTGTTGTAACAAGATGGAGGTGAACAGGGCACCGTGAAGGTCCTGTGGTTGGGCCCAGAACAAGCGCTCTGCTGGGCTACTCCAGACACGGAGGCAGGAGGAGTTGGAGGCCAGCCTCAGCCACATAGAGAGGCCCGGTCTCAAAACATGACGCATCAGGACACCAAGGGAACACGAAGCCCAAGTAGCAGGCCCGGGGCCATGTGGCCCAGGACCACAGAGGTAGCCATGGGAGCCAAGGCTGGACCAAGAAAACCCCCAGACAGACCCCAGGAAGCCTGAGGCAGGGCTGCCAGGAGACCCCCGCCCCTCACAGAGGGGCCTCCACCTGGCCCCACAGAGTCCCAGGAGGGATGGGAGGACACCAGGCGACACCATGCAGAGGGTCAGCGGGTCACTTCCTGGGAGGGACCCCTGAGAGCAGGGGATGGCGGTTCAAGGGACACAGAGAGGAGACTCTTCAGCTCTGTCACACGGCAGGCAGGCACACTGTGGCTCGGGGACAGGAGCTATGGCCACAGGGCGGGACCAGAACCTAGCAGTCACAACCACATACAGGAAGAGAGCTCAGCTCAAGGTAAAGAACAACGACAATGTCCACCTACGGGATGGACTTCCTTAGGCCGAGGCAGGACAGCTACTGAACAGCTGTACACATCGCAAGAAGTCAGACGACGTGGCACCTTATTCACCCCGAGCGACAATCAATAAGGGAGTTTTGATCATTTGCTTAAGAATGAGGCATCTAGCAGGACATGTGACACACGCCTGTCATCCCAGCAGCTTGGGAGGCTGAGGCAGGAGGATCGAAAGGTGGAGGCCAGCCTCAGCCACTCAGCAAGGCCCTGAGCCACTCAGCGAGACCCTGTCTCTAAATCAAATAGAAAAAGGGCTGGGGACGGGGCTTAGGGGTGAGTCACTCCTGGGTTTAATCCCAGTACAAAAAGAAGAAAGAAATGGAAAAGTCAAATTGATCTAAAGTCAGCCAGCAAAGTTAAGGAAAGGAGTCAAATTCGAAAGAGAATCCAAATTCAGAGTTTTTGCCACCTGGGGGTTCTAGCTGGGGCGACAACAGCAAAACACCCTGGGTCAGGTGACAGACGGTGACCCTGACCCATCAGAATGGACAGACGGGGTTTCTAAAGCCACGAATGTGACCGTTTGTAATAAATAAAAATTTAAAATCGTGTTCTTTAAGGAAGAATGTAAATGGGGAAGGGGGAGATTTTTAAGTTTATCAGAAAACACACAGAAGTTTAAATATCCCAATGTCAGAAACTGCTGGGCATGACGGGAGGCGCCTGCCATTGCAGCCACTCCCAAGGGGCCAAAGGCTGGGACGAGGGGACCCTTGAGCCCTGGGGCCCAAGATCAGCCCAACAACACAAGGCCCATGGCAAAACGTCAACAAATAAAAAGCCAAGACCAAGATCTATAAAATGAAAACACACCAGGAAAATACGTGGTGTTTTGGGTACCAGGGATTGAACCTGGGGTGCTCAACCACTGAGCCCCGTCCCCAGTGGTTTTTGAAAAATTTGGTTTTATTTTATTTAGAGGCAGGGCCTCGCTAAGTTGCTGAGGCTGGCTTTGAACTCTCGATCCTCCTGCCTCAGCCTCCTGAGCTGCTAGGATTCCAGGCGTGTGCCACCTTGCCCAGCTAGACTTATGACACATGTGATAATTGGTAGTAAAAACCACAAACCAGGACAGTAAATCTGTAGTACACATTATTCAGAGGTTAATATCCATATTATGTAAAAACGACCTATAAAATAGTAGTGACATGGTGACAGGAGGTCTGCAGAGGCGATTCCCAAAAGCAATACAAGGAGCCCAAGAGCTTATGAAAAGATGCTCAGCTATGTTCGTAGTTTTAAAAATATTGTCTTCAAGAAGTGGATAAAATGGAGGGGAAGGGGCTGGGGCTCAGGGTAGAGCGCTTGCCTTGCAGGAAGTCCCAGGTTCCATCCTCAGCACCTCATAAAAATAAACAAACAAACAAATAAACGTATTTAAAAAAAAAAGACCCAGGCACATTGGTGCACACCTGTCATCCCAGTGACTCTGGAGGCTGAGGCAGGAGGATCGCAAGTTGGAGGCCAGCCTCAGCAGTTTAGCAAGGCCCTAAGCAAGCCCAGGCAGCTCCCACAACGGTCACAGCCTACAGCAGCTCCGTGCCTGAGGGGTGCCTGGGAGATGGCGGCAGACCAAGGAGCAGCCAGAACTGATTAAGTCCAGAGAGATCTGACATGTTGAGCCCCAGCGTTCACAAAGCAGTCCCGATCCTGTGGCCTGCGGATGCCATGTTTCAGAATGTCAGTTTTGCAGATATTGAGACATTCTGAACATTCCCATCGCAGGCACTGGACGGGATGTGTGCACGCTGGGGTCAACATGGTCACGTCTCTCAGTGTGGGAGGTTTCAGGCCAATTCTGCTTTATTTTTTGGGCTTATCTGCATTTTTTCTCCTATGAACCATATTTTACTCAATAAATAAACACGAGCAATTATAAACACGCGCGCACAGTGCTGCCCCGTGGCTGGATAGGCCACGGCACATGGCTGAGCACATGCAATACCAAGGCCTCGTCCCCAGGTGCTGTGAGGCGACTCTCACCTGAACTTGGACTCTCACGTGGTCCGTGCTAGAGTGGCCTGACTGCAGAGTGGACTCTAGGGACAGAGTGAACCATGTTAGGCCACCATCTGTGGTAGCTCTGCCAAGAGGAAGCGGCAGACTGGGCACAGTGGAGCCCATCTGTCATCCCAGCAGCTTGGGAGGCCGAGGTAGGAGGACTGCGAGTTGGAGGCCAGCCTCAGCAACTTAGCGAGGCCCTGAGCCACTCAGGGAGACCCTGTCTCTCTATAAAATATGAAAAGGGCTGGGGACAGCAGAGGAACGGACAGTAGTCCACGGCTGAGGCAGGAGGACAGTGTGGCCAAGTCAGAAAAGGCACATGCGTTTTAGGATGTGCACCGAGGTCCACAGGAGAGATGTCACGGTCCCTGGGATTGGCTTTGAAGTATTGAACAAAGGGTGGAAGGAGAGGGAGAGCAGGTCCCTGGAGTTGGGGACATGAGACCATCTTCACATGGGGTCACAGGGACCCCTGAGAGCAGTCAGCCGCTGGGTGGCGGGTCCCTGACTCCACCTGTCAGGCCTCTTGGCAGTGAGTCTGACTGCATCCTCTGCTCCCATCACTCTGCGGAGGTCCCCATCTGTGCCTGTGGGGACCAAGAGAGGCCCTGGCTCCTGGGCGCACTTGGGGCTGTAACAAATCATGCTCAGAACACGAGGCACACTCGTTGTCACTGCTGTCACCCAACCTGGGGGGCATGGTGAGGTCACAGAGGCAGCCCAGGAGGGTGCCCGGTGAGTGCTCTGCACTTGGGACACGGGCCCTGAGCGTCAGCGACTGGCACCAAGAAAACCAGCTTTGCCCAGGGAGAAGGGTGATGTGTTAGCGCTACTGAATCCATTCATTCAGTCCTTCAAGCCACCTTAGCAGGAGCTGGGGCTGGGCTCCGGGCTCAGAGCGCTTGCGTCCTGTGCGTGAGGCCCTGGGTTCCATCCTTGGCACCATATAAAAGTAAATAAATAAAGATGCTATGTCCCTGTACAACTAAAAAAATAAATAAATAAGCAAACCAGCAAACTGCCTTAGGAGATCACAGCTGCGGTCATTCCTGTTTTACAGAAGAAAATTCAAGAAAGACCCCGTTAGATCTCAGATCTGCGATGTAAGAACTGTGCAAGTTCAGGCTGTCTCTACGCCTCTCTGCGCCCTCATTTTTATTTTTCTATTTATTTATTTTAGTATCTGAGATTGAACCCAGGGATGCTCAACCCCGGAGCCCCATCCCCAGCCGTTTTTAGATTTTATTTAGAGACAGGGTCTCGCTGAATTTGCTTAGGGCCTTCCTAAGCTGCTGAGGCTGGCCTCCACCTTGCGATCCTCCTACCTCAGCCTCCCGAGCCCCTGGGATGACCAGTGTGGGCCACCATGCCTGGCCCCATCCCTCCCTCTTAAGGACAGTGTCCCCTCTGTGATGAAACTTCTTGAAAGGATGGCCAAAGCCTGTTTCTTCCACTTCCCCCGAGGCCCTGCTGATCCACAGAGAGCTCTGGTCTCCACTGATGGCCTGGGCACACTCGCTCAGCACGGCTCACTTTTCCAATGTGACCCACCAAGGGGGAACCAAGGGGCAGCGCTGGGCACTGTCGACCACATTCTGTTGGCGAGGCCTCTCTGCGAGCCGACCCGGACAGGCAGTAGCACATACTGGGAGCAGGGAGACGCCACAGACCTGCCCGCATCCATCAGCCGCGTGGCTTCCGGCAGCTTGTTCATCCTGATCCGAGTTTTTTTCGTCTGTAAAACACGTGTAACGTGATCTGCCTCGCAGGAAGGCTGCAGGATGGCAGTGACTTATGTCAAGGGGCCTGGCACACAGCACAGGCTTGCAAAATCACAGGGACTGTCATCGAGGGGACACAGAACTCCCTGCCTGACAGCTGTCAATCACCGGCTGGTCATTTTGGCTTCCCATGGAAAAGGATGTCTGGAACCAGACTCAGACTTCTCCAAGTGCAGCGGCTCACGTGGGTTTTTCTTAATGGAATCCTCATTCTCCTGGGCTTGTAAGGGCAAATCTCTCTCCAGCTCCCAGCGCCCCCAGCGCCCCCAGTATGACTCTCAGTGAAGGCCACACTAGTGAGCCAGGCCCCTGGCAACGTCACACCAGCCCATTTGGGTAGCCCGGCCACTGCCTGCCTGCCTTCCCACGGGACACCTCGGCCAGGCTGAGCTGGGCTCCGGGTCCAGACGCCCCCAGCCTGTCCACATCCTGCCCCTTCCCTTGGGCTCCTGTGGGCATCCGGCTCATCCTCCAAATATCTTCCGCCAGGAAGACCTGTGGCCAAGAGTCTCCTTCCCCTTCCCGGAACCCCAGTGCATCACGGCCTCCTGCTTGCACACACGCACACTTTCCTCTGTTTCTCCTTGAAAACGTTTACTGAGCACCTATTCTGTGCCAGACACTGTGTCCCCAGCCCTTGGCGATGAATCACCTTTTGAGTCAGACTCGCGAGGACTCTGTGCTCACAGACCTTCCCAGCTGGGAAGACAGCCACCGACGCTAATAAGCACAAGGCAATGTGGCATGTGCTAGAGTCCAAGATGGGGTGCCAGGCTGCAGGGGAGTATGGGGGGGCAGCCATTCTGCTGGTGCCTGTGGGGCAGGCCGGCCCAGCCGCCCCTGCACCCATGTCCCCTCCCCATGGCACCAGACAGAAGGGGAAAGAGACATGGGGTCCCACCGGTCACAGTGCGGCTGCTCAGAATTACAGGGACCTGGAGGAGACGGGTCCCAGGGGACTGGGCACAGGCAGATCTGGGCTGGCGGCTGGCACTTTCGAGTAAGGCACTTGACCCCTCTCGGCTTCTCTGCTCTCCTGGACAGTCCAGAGGAGAAGAAGCGCATGCGCAAGGCCTGGAAGCGTCCAGAACAGGGAACTCAGAACCTTCAGGCTCCCTGGTGCGGGGCACAGGGGTGTGGGCGGAGGAGGACACTGGGCACTCCCTGCTGGCCCACCTTCCCCTATCGCCTGCTCTGTTTATGAAGTTGGAGGCCCTTTACTGACAGGCAGGTGCACAACCAAGTGCACAGTCAGAGGGCCCTCAACACTGAGCACATCTGTCCCAGGTCACAAAGGAACCTGACCTTGCCAGTATTTTCCATTTTCTTCTTCTTTGTCGTTTTTTATTTTCGGTACTCGGGGTGCTTGACCCCTGAGCCCCCTCCCCAGCCCTACTTTGTGTTTTATTTAGAGACAGGGTCTCCCTGAGTTGCTTACGGCCTTGATTTTGCTGAGGCTGGCCTCCAACTAGAGATCCTCCTGCCTCAGCCTCCCGAGCCACTGGGATGGCAGGTGTGCACCACGGCACTTGGCTCCGTTTTCTGCCTTTGTAGGTCTGTCGGGCTGCTTTGGAGCAGCAGGCAAATGAAGTCACACTGTCTCAGGCACCCATGTCTGTCTGGCCCCTTTTCCTTAATTGTCACATGTGTGGGGGGCTCTCCTGCTCCTGGTGGTTGGCCCAGTCGGAACGACACTGCGGGGTCTGAAGAATCCATGCTGGGACACGGGGCCTGTCAGTTCCAGTGGCTTTCCAGGGGGCTGGGCCCCGGTTTTCCCCCAGCAGCAGCATCTGCGATTCTGCATTAACCACAGCGTCACCAGCGCTGGGTGCTGTCCGTCTCCTCCACTTTGGCCACCCCCTGCGTGGGCAAGAGCACCAGCTGTGGCCGTGGCCTGCATTCCCCAGACACGTGAGGACGCTGATCCCTTCTCACGTGCTGTGGGCCACCCGGAGGCCCCTCTTATGAGGAGGAAGTCCCAATGACTCCTCTTCCCCTACGCCCAGGGTGCAGCTTCTGCTTCCCTGATACAACACACAGACTGGTCCAACTAGGGAGGGGCCACTGTGCCTGGGACAGGCGGGCTCTGTGGAGTGTTTTTAGTGAGACGACCTGTGGGGCTGTCAGGGGCTGATCACAGTCTTTCCTGGAGCAGGCCTGAGCAGCCAGGGTGGTGGCACACGCCTGTCATCCCAGTGGCTCAGGAGGCTGAGGCAGGAGGATCGCAAGGTGGAGGCCAGCCTCAGCCACTTAGCGAGGCCCTAAGCAACTCAGTGAGCCCCTATCTCTAAATAAAATACAAAAAAGGGCTGGGGACGGGGCTCAGTGATTGAGTGCTGCTGAGTTTGATCCCCAGTACAAAAAAAAAAATAATAATAATAAAAAAGAATGCCCAAGCATCCAGGCTGGTGGCTCAGGCTGAGGATCCCCAGGAGGCTGAGATAAGAGGATGGTGACTTAGGGGCCAGCCTCAGCAACAGCAAGGCGCTAAGTGACTCAGTGAGACCCCGACTCTAAATAAAATATAAAAAGGGCTGGGGATGGGGCTCAGGGGTTCAGTGCCCCTGATATGGGGGGAAGGGAGTCCAAGCAGAGAGGAAAACAGGGAGAAGGGCCGATTGCTCACAGAGGCAGTGAGGAAGGCTGTGTGGTTCTGAGGGGGGCGGAAGGGAGATGGCATTCTGGAGCAGGAGCTGAGACTCAGAAAGAACACACCCACATCTCCTCGCTCTCCCGTCAACCCGCTTCAGCCTCTACAGCTAGCTCTGAAAACGCCATCTGCCCTGGCAGCTGCTGAGCTGGGTGAAGGTAAGACGGGGCTCCCGCAGAACCAGGAGCCTACTACAGGAGCCTGCCCTGGACATCCTCTCCTCCTTTGGTGTCCTAAGCGCCAACATGTCCCTCTCTCTAAACCACAGGGGTTTCCTGGGACAGGAACCACAATGGGGCCAGCACTCTGTGCCTAGCGGCTGGCACGATTTGAGCAAGGCGGAAGTTACCCAGGGCTGTGCGTCCACTAAAGAGGAGGAGGAGGGTGGGAAGAACATTCGAGAGAACTCAACAGGCTGTCCGGGTTCCCTGTGTGCTTTACCCCAACTATGGCTCACCCCCAAACGACTGCACGTGAGTCTTCAAGTCCCCCCTTCAAAGATCAGGAAACTGGGGCTGAAGGATACAAGCGTGGCGCTCAGGGTCCCGCGGCTCTTCATCACTGAGCAGAATCAGGCCCGATACTTGTCCTATCCTCCTGCTCCCGGTGGCTGACCACAGAGGACAGGTGCTGGCTGGCCACAGCTGTCAGTGCCGCATGCTGTGAGGGCCAGCTGCAGAGCCACTCAGCGGACAGATCACCCGCAAAGGGCCCTGCACAGAAACCTCCGCGACCAGGGGACCCCGTGCCACATGCAGGGCCTAGTGTCCGCCCTCTCCAGCGGGCCTGGCTCTCTGCAGCCCCCCACCTGCTCTCTCTCCACCCCAGGGTTGGGGGGGAGGCTCTGCACCAGCCTCCACTTAAAAGGAAATAGGAAAACAGGAAAAAAATAAAAAATAAAAAAAATGGAGAGGCGCTGACGGCTGGGGAGCCGGGGCGTGCGCAGCGCTAGCAATGTCAAGGTCCAGAGTCTCCGGCGAGCGGAAGCCGAGCCGTAGGAAAGCAGCGGCTAATGAAAGAGATGGTTGGATGCTGCGTTCTCCCTCCTCCCAGCCATTACAGGGATAAAATTACCCCCACGGAAAAGATCGAAAACCTTTTTCAAAAACTAACACAATTAGGCCTGGTGATTCGGCCTCTCTCGCGCGCCCCTGTGCGCTTCCTGGATGTGGATGGTGGATGGGGGTGCTGTCTTTCTTTCTCAGCGCCAGCAAAACGCTGTGTTTAAGAGTCAGAGAGGAGATGGTGTTTTCTGCACCTCCTTCTGGAAGCATTTAATAACTGTTCACCAGCAAGGACGGAAAAGCCCTGGTAGTGTAAGCTCACATCTGCCTGCTGTCAGGAGCCTGGCGCAGGAGACCTCCTGTCCTCTGCCAAAGCCAGGAGTGTTTTTAACAAGGAGAGATGGTGGGGGGAGGTTAGAGGAGGAATAAAATGCGGGGAGCCCCCCACCCCCACATACACACACACACACACACACACACAGGTGAGTGCGCTCCAGCAGCCAAGCGACAGCAGCAGCAGCGCACAGCAGGAGACCAAAGCATCGCGCTCACCACCAAGAAAAGAAAAAAGAAGAAAGAATGAAAAGAAAAATCTATGCCGAGGAACATATGGGCAACTGTGGTAATTAGAGCTAGGGATGGTGGATTTTTTTTTTTTAACCCACCCTTTCCGGGATCTCAAATCACAGTCCTTGTCATGACAAGCTGCAGTCCAACCTGTGTGTGAGGCTGTTCTGAGACTCGCCGGCTCGTTAAGGGCGACTGTGTGCGCAGCTCAGGGGGCACGGCCGTCCCCAGACTGCGGGAGGTCATCGCCAGCGATCCCTGTTCTCGGGGTGTGGGCTCTGGGTCTCCCCGAAATGCCCTGCAGAGTGGACGCGTGCAGGTGGGCGACGGGTCCCTGCGCCTGGAGACGCCCAAGCCACCTCTGCCAGGCCGCACTGCTGCGAGCCACAGGAGACGCCCCGCGGAAACCAAGCCCCAAGAGCAAACTGTCAGCTTCAAAGCTCCAAACCGTGACCAGGGATTGCAAAGACCCGCCCGCCTGCCCGCGAGCTAGCTCAGGCCCGGGCGGGGAGCAGGGCTTTAACCTCCTCATGTCCCTCCCAGGTTCAGCTGTCATGATCAACAAGTCACTCCCCCCCCCCCCCATAAGCAAGTTAGCCGCTGAGTTTCCGCGGCTGTTGGCCTTCCAGACAGCGTGAGGAGGTGTCTTTAAGGCTCATCTGCACAAGAGGGAGTGAGCAGCCTGCTGCACTTTGATCTTCCCGGCTCCCCCGCTCCCCCGCTCCCCGGGCTCCGGGAGGGATCGATAATACAACTTTAATGCATCCGTGGGCAGGACCTCAGGGTTGTTATTTTTACCCAGGGCCGCTCAGCTCCGGTGTTAAGGCAGACTGGGTCTCAGCACCGCCCCGTGGTCACAGTGAGGGTTTTTTTAGAGCAGAGTCGGCCGCGCTCAACCCCAAACGGGACAATTAAAAACCAATTATCTCCCAAGGCAACTTGTTGAAAGGCTGGGTTTGCCCGGGGCTCAGGAGAGCGGACCTGGAGGGGGCGGTCCTAGGGAGAGGGCGTGGCCCTGGGATAGGGCGGCCCCAGGGAGGGCGTGGTCCCTGGGGCGGTCCTTAGGGAGAGGGCGTGGTCCTGGGGTGGGGGCGGCCCCAGGGAGGGCGTGGTCCTGGGGCGGTCCTTAGGGAGAGGGCGTGGTCCTGCGCGGTCCTTAGGGAGAGCACCGGTGCCCCCAGGGCCCGCGGAGCCTCACCTTCTTCCCTATGCGCTCCAGCTGCTCACGGTAGAAGGCCTCCCGGCGTCGCTGCTCGGCCTCCCTGCTCTCCAGCTCCCGCGCCTAGGAAAAGGGAGCAGAGCCACGTTAGCCGGCGGCGGTGGTGCCTTTGAGGTCGCTGCGGGGAGAGGACACCCGCCATTCCTGCTCCCAACCACACTCGGGAGGAGAAGAGCGGGAAGGCACGGAGGACCCCGTGCTGTGGCAGGCAGCTCCCAAGTGTCATGCCCCAGGCTCACAGCGGCCCTTCCAGGTGGGTACCTGTTAGGGCCATTTTGCAGATGGCGGCCACAACATTGGCTCCTGCAGGTCATCTCCTCCCTCCTTCCAGCTCCTGGGAATGGGCACGAAGGGGGTCAGGATCCCCACCCTCTTCACAGACCAGGACACGGACACAACAGAGGGCCGGGCCACTGCTCAGCTCACAGTGACACAGAGAGGAGCTGGTGGGACTGTGGTCAAGGCAGACAGGAGCCACAGGGCCCAAAAGGGCCAGAGACGGCCGCTGGCCAGGCAGCCCTGACACTGGGCACCCTGTCATGCCACTGTCCCGCTCTGGGCCCTCGGGGGTAGGAGTCCCTGCAGGCAGAGAGAGAAACAGAGACTCCACAGGTGGAGGGGCGCTGGCCCTGTCCCCCTGCCTGGAGGTGGCCTCGGGAGGCTTGGCTGGCCAGGCTGAGCTCTGGCTGGCTCACCCTCCCCCCCGCTGGGGTCCTGGACCTTCTCCTCCAATCCAGAGATCCAGGTTGCTCATCAGTGTCCCTTCCTGACCCGTGGGACTGCCCAGGAGGCTAAGGGAACACTCCCCAGCAGAGCAGGGTCCTAACAAGCCTCCACAAGGGGTCCCCAGTGTCACGACACAGCAGAAACACATGCTCTGGCTGGGCGTCCCACATCCCCAAAGCCTCTGACAGGCTCTTCCAGGACCAGGTCCTAAGTGCCACACCCTTGGTCCTCCCTGGGAAGACTCAGCCAGCATCAATGAGCCCAGAGGCTCAGCACTGCCATCAGGAGGATAGCACCTGCCCACCGCCTGCCCCGAGCAGGGGCTGAGCACCGCTCGCTCCCAAGGGCACCTGGTTCTCACTCTCCCCAAGGGCACAAGCCAGCCACCCAGAGAGGCCACTGTGACTTCATGTCCTAAGCTTTTCTTCTTCAATCACGCTGTGCTGCCACCACCCGGGTGTGTGTCACCCCACGTACAGGGGAGATGGGAACCCACGGCCTGCCAGTGCCCTTCCTCTGCCCACGACGCTCCTGCTGGTCACTGAACCTGTGGGCGCTGCCGACAAAGTGGTCAGTAGAGGGGCCGATGGCACACCAGGATCCCGCATGCGCAGAGAAGCAGATGAAAATAAACTTGGGGGGACCGCCATCGTGTTCCCAGGGGACACTGGGATCCTGAGCTGGGAGGCGGCCTGCCCACTGGGGTTCACGCTGGTCTGCCACCAGGGCTGCAGCAGGCTGGAGCAAGCGGCCTCCTTCTCGTTTCTGTCTTACCTACAGACGCGGGGAGGAGCAGTCCCCCCAATCTCACCCCCACCACGCTGCAGACGATCTAAACATGCCAGGAAGGCTCTGGAAGGACCCTGGAGGGCCAGCGCTCAGAGAAGCTGAGCCCTGGGACTGAGTGTGGGATTTCTCCCAGGACCCTGCAAAGCGCCAGGCGGCTCATCTGGGCGGCCTGACAGCAGCCCGGCACTTAACTGTGAACGGTCCCCAGTGCCATCGGCGGACAAGCTCGTCTCATGCAATTAAGCAGCCCGTCCAGGAATACCTCCCAGGGCTGTGGACCTGCCATTTCCTGGCCAGTGGTCCCAATCAGGAAGATGGCAACTGAAAGCAAGACTGTCCCGGGGTTCTTCAGCTGTCACTCACTTGGGGCAACGGGCCAGGGAGGGAGGAGGCGGCTCATCCATGTGTCCAACCACTGTTCAGCTACCCCACTGTGATGGCCCCCGTGGGTAGAGGCGCCCCCAGAACACTGGGGCTGCAGCTTGCGGGCCTGTGCCAACAGTGACAGGTCTACGTCAGGAACGGGACGTGCAGAAAAGAAGTGCTTGGCAAAGAGGCCCACCCATCGGGCCCCTGAGAGATGGTTCACACACAAAAGGAAATACTGGCTGGGCGCGATGGCACCCGCCTGTCATCCAGAGAGCTCCAGAGGCTGAGGCAGGAGGATCGCAAGTGTGAGGCCAGCCTCAGCAATGCAGAGGCGCTAAGCGACTCAGTGAGACCCTGTCTCTAAATAATACAGAAAAAGGGCTGGGGATGGGGCTCAGGGGTGAGGCATCCCTGCTTCAACCCTTGGAGGGAGGGAGGGAGGGAGGGAGGGAGGGAGGGAGGGAGAGAGTTAGAGAGAGAGAGAGGGGGGGGGAGGAGAGAGAGGAGAGGAGAGGAGAGGAGAGGGAGGGAGGGAGAGAGAGAGAGAGAGAGAGAGAGAGAAAGAGAGAGGAGAGAGAGGAGAGGAGGGGGGGAGGGAGAGAGAGGGAGGGAGGGAGAGAGAGAGAGAGGGAGGGAGGGAGGGAGGGAGGGAGGGAGAGAGTTAGAGAGAGAGAGAGAGAGGGGGGGGAGGAGAGAGAGGAGAGAGAGGAGAGGAGGGGGGGAGGGAGAGAGAGGGAGGGAGGGAGAGAGAGAGAGAGGGAGGGAGGGAGGGAGGGAGGGAGGGAGGGAGAGAGTTAGAGAGAGAGAGAGAGAGGGGGGGGAGGAGAGAGAGGAGAGGAGAGGAGAGGAGAGGGAGGGAGGGAGAGAGAGAGAGAGAGAGAGAGAGAGAGAGAGAGAGAGAGGAGAGAGAGGAGAGGAGGGGGGGAGGGAGAGAGAGGGAGGGAGGGAGAGAGAGAGAGAGAGAGGGAGGGAGGGAGGGAGGGAGGGAGGGGAGAGAGAGAGCACCCGCCCTGCGAACACAAGCTGAAGCCTCCTCTTCTATACATGGCGCGGCTGGGCGTGGCAGTGGAGGGCGTGGCCAGGGGGCGTGGCCGGGGGCGTGGCCAGGGCGTGAGCAGCTGTCAGAGAGGCAGGTCTGCCCCACAGATAAGCGGAGCTCTGGGCCACCCCATGTCCTGGGGCTCCAGCCACAGTCCCTGCTCAAGGAGGCCTCATGACCGACAATGGACAGGTGACAGATGAAAAGGGGTCCTACAAAGTGAATGTGCGGCCCAGAGCAAGTACTCAGGGTTTGGGGTGGATGAGGTCACCCAACAAAGGGGCTCTACAGCCCTGCGTCTGCTTCCCGCAGCCCCGGGAGGTCCCCTGTGTGCAGCGCTCAGCAGGTGCCAGGCGGAAGGGCACAGGCGGGTCTCAGTGACTGACTCAGGGGCTCACCAGCGAGTACCCAGTGTCTGCTCGGTGACAGACGCTACTGTGGAGGGACTGCGGGTACACCAGGGAAACCAGGACGCTTCTGCATCCCGGGGGAGAGCCAGCGTGTGTGCACATGAAGGGGCTGATGCTGAGAGTGACATGTGCTGGGGACCACGGGGGACCGCGGGATAGAGTGAGCCGCGGGGAGCCGCGGGGGGTGCTGTTTGTCTAAGGAGTTTGCCAACAAAGTCTCTGGGGGACCACACTGAATTAAGGACGGTGTCTCTGGGTGAAGGCGACCATCAGCACTGTGGAGGCGCGCTCAGCCAGGGCCACCTCTGAACAGGACTTGAAGTCCGCGGCCAGTGAGCCGAGGACCTCCTCCAGGCAACACGGCACCCTGAGCTGGCCTTTGAAGCTGGCCTCCGCTGCTCCGTGCACCGCAGAAGCCAGGTTCAGAAAGCAGATTAAAGTGTTCAACGCAGAACAGAACCACAAAGCAGTAGGTGGACCTGGAGCCACAGGCCTGCTGGGCTCTGGGTCTGCTGTGGGCCGGACCTCTCCTTAGATGCTGCAGGATCTGAAGCCACTGCGCTCTACAGAGGCAGGGGACTTGGAGCAGAGGGCTCTCCCTGATATAAGAAAACAACATAAAAAATTCCTGAAGCCGGGTGAGGTGGTGCACACCCATCAGCCCAGCAACTTGGGAGGCTGAGGCAGGAGGATCGTGAGTTGGAGGCCAGCCTCAACAAAAGTGAGGCTCTAAGTAGCTCAGGGAGACCCTGTCTCTAAATAAAATACAATATAGGGCTGGGGTGTGGGTCAGTGGTACAGTGGTCCTCAGTTCCATGCCCAGGACCCCCATAAAAAGACTAGAGAAGTCAGTCAATCAGTTACCACAATACAGGCAAGGGAGGCAGCCCCTGCTCCCGGCACCCTCCCCAGTGTGTGGCTGGACCTGGGAACTTGGAAATAAAGAATATGGCAGAAGTGGTGGGATCGGCATCCTGAGACCTGGTTTTCAAAGACGGTGGTCTCTGCCTGCCTCTCTGCCACCAGCTCTGCTTACTCAAGGGGTGAAGCGGGCTTCTATTTGAAGAGCTGCACATGGCCATGAACTGAGGGCGGCCCCTGGCCAAGAGGCAGCTGTTGTCCAGCAATTAAAAAATGCAAAATGTGAACTGACTCATCTTTCCTTTAAAGGAAAAAGACAACCACTTTGGATAAAAGAAACACAAAGAAAACCCAACTATATGCTCTTTTTTTTAAGACACCCAACTCCCCATAGTGATGGTCTTACAGAACAAGAAACCCGTTCACTGCAGATTATATATATGTATGTATTTTGTACCAGGGATTGAACCCCATCCCTGGTCCCTTTTATAATTTATTTACAGACAGGGTCTCACTGAGTTGCTTAGGGCTTCTCTAAGTGGCTGAGGCTGGCCTCCAACTTGCGATCCTCCTGCTTCAGCCTCCTGAGTCGCTGGGATTACAGGTATGCACCATGGCACCCGACTCACAGATATATACTTTCTGTCAAATGTTTTATGTATACAAAAGATTGAGCATTCACTTAAAAGTTTAAAAATATAAACATGCCAAAAAAAAAAAAATTCCAAACCAACAACAACAACAAAACACAATGACCCAATATGGAGAGAGAATATATTCACCAGAACCCGAGCACCAAGGGCTCAGATGTTGAAATCGACACAGAGAGAGGTTAAGTGACTATGATTATTAAGATGTTAAAGAATCTGATAAATAAGGCCACTAGCATGTGTGAAGAGGCAGAGGGTGCCCGCAGGGTGCCGGACATTGTTTATGATAAGAAATCAGCAGATCGTCTCAGGAGGATTCCTTACATGGGATGAGTCACTTCTCTCTGTCACTTTCAAGATCTTTCCTGTGACTCTGCCTTTTGACGGCTTATGATGCCTCTGGGTCTTAAGATCTTCCTGAGATCTCCCTGTGCACAGCCCTGCCTGTTGACTGGACCTAGATCCCGGGAACCATCGGAAGTTTTCAAAGCCTTCAGTGGACATCTCAGGCCTCAGATTTTCTCTCTTTTGTAATTTTGTTTTGTGTGTGGCTGTGTGTGTGGCTGTGTGTGTGTGTGTGTGTGTGTGTGTGTGAGAGAGAGAGAGAGAGAGAGAGAGAGAGAGAGAGAGAGAGAGAGAGAGCGCCTTGCTAAGTGGCTGAGGCTGGCCTTCCCCTTGCGGTCCTCCTGCCCTGAACTCCCAAGTCTCTGGGACTGGGAGTGTGCACCATCACACCACCCTGTTGGCTTTTTTCCCCAAGATTTCTGGTTACGCCGTGGTTTGGCTTACCTGCTGTCAACCCCAGGCAGCCCTAACATTCAACAGCTACCTCTGGTCGCTGTGACAAGTGCGCCCATGGCAACAGTGGACTGCCACCAGCACCTGCTGAGTCAAGTCACATAAACAGTCTTGCAAGTGGGGCGCTGCAGGAAGTCACCAGAACAGTGGTGGCCATTCCCTGGGAATTGTGGCTGGGAACTCCATACCCTCTCTGCCCCCTGCGGTGGCTGGCCCGCTGTGGGCTGGCACCTACCCAGGGGAGGCTGGTTTCAGAGACGGTTGTGGAGCAGTGGGAAAGGAGGGTAAGTTCAAATGCCTGGTGCTTTGCAGAGAGTCTTCCACTTTCCCTGAACAAATGCTCCTGGATTGCTGCAAGCCTTGGGTTGATTATCAGAGTTCTGCAAAAGTCGATTCTGTCAGTATTTTCATTACTTTTATGAAAGGGGATTTTCAGAGGGTTTTAGTGCACTCTTTTTACCAACATGCAGGAATGGTATGGTATGGAGTCACGGTTATTAACATACTGGATAGAGAGAGAAGAGGAAAGAATGAAATCCAAATCAAAACATTAAGAGATAAAAGACTGAGAACTAAAGCCTGGTGTGATGGTGCAAGCCTGTCATCCCTGCCGCTCGGGAGGCTGAGGCAGGAGGATTGTGAGTTGGAGGCCAGCCTCAGCAACAGCGAGGCCCTAAGCAACTCAGGGAGACCCTGTCTCTAAATAAAATACAAAGTAGGGCTGGGGATGGGGCTCAGGGGTGGTGGGCCCCTGCATTCAATCCTTAGCACACAACCCGCCCCCCCCAAAAAAATCTACAGGATCATCTCAAATGTCCGAAGCCTACGTTCAAGTGCAGTCCCAACATGAGAAGAAACAAAGGGGGCAAAAGAATACAGAGATGAATCCCAAGAATCCTCCAGAATCACTTAAAGACAACGAATTACACATCCCAGACGCTCAGAAAAATTCCAAGCAGGATGCTTTTGTGAGGTTCTGAAATAATCCCTGAAGTAATGGCATATTTTTGAACACAGACAAGCATCAGCTTAAAAAAAAATGCCATTTCTACAGCAATCTTAAAAAAGGAACCAAAAAAGCACAAATGAAAAGCCAATCGAGGAGGTCATGGCATTCTGAATATACTGGTTCATCCACCCCGATTCCCCCAAAAGAAGCCAAGAAGAGGCAAAGGGGAGAAAGGAATTGGTGGGACCCAGACATTCAAGAGGACGGATTTGAGTCTGATGCTATAAATAATCCTGTTAAATGTAAACCAACTGAAGCCCCCTGTCAAGTGCCCATTGCTGTTATATGAAATGGCCCACACAGTAGTCAAGGCCCAAAGCACACGGACGCACCCTCCCACGGCTCTAGAGATGGGAAATGCTGGCTGTTTCGTGTGACTCAGATCACAGGGGTTGACAGGTGGCCACCCTGGCTGGTGGCTTTGCAACAGCTCACCTGCCCACACTCGCAGCACCTGCCTCCCTCTCGGCCTGGGCATGGCCTGAATCATGCTGACCCCATCTGGACAGTAAGATGCGCTCCTGTCACATCCTCAATGGATCACACCTGCAAAGTCCCCTGTGCCACACAGGTTTCAGGGGATGAGGAACCGGACCTCCCAGGGCTGGGCAGGGGGCGGGGTTCAAGTCTACCATGGCCCAACCCTGACCATATGGTGTGGACGAGATGGTCCACTTTACTCCCCAAACACTGATAGAGCAAGCAGACAAAGCACCCATAAGGATATGGAAGACCTGAACAACATTATCGTTCAATGTGACTCCAGTGACATTTACAGGACACTATAAATGTCCAACAACCGCAGATCCTGGAGTAAAGTGCCCCTGGAGTGGTCAGTAAGATTAACTGGAAGAAAAGTCTTGAAGCAGGACCAGGCTGGGACCAGGGCCAGGGCTGGGGCCAGGGCCCAGTGGTGGATCGCTCGCCCAGCACATGGGGGGCCCTGGGCTGCATCCTCAGTGCTGCATATAAATACATAAATGAAATAACACGAAGATGCACCAAAAAGCATGAAACCATTCAAAGTATGTTTGATGATCACAGAATTATTAAGTCAGGAACTAGCACCAGCAAGACAGCCAGAAAATTCTCGAATGTTTGGAAATTCAACACATTACGCTGTGACCTGTAACTCCTCAGCCAGGAGAAAAATCAGTCCTTAGAAAGAAACTTGGAGATGACAGAGATGCTGTGTTTAGCAGACAAGGACTTTCCAACTGCCATTACTGATGTTTTTAAATATTCAAAGCAAATGTAAACACAGTGATGTTAAGTGGAGAGACTCAGAAGGGTCAAATGGAATTTTAGGAGCTAAAAAGTCTATTTGAAATCAACGGCTGAAAGAGGAAATGCTACCTCAGTGACTAGGGTGACAATTTCCGACTCAAGTGGTCTAACTTGCAGGTGATTAAATTCTTGGGACAGGTAGTGGCAATGGGAAAACATTTGAAGAATAACAGATGAAAATTTTCCAAATGTGTTAAACAAAGAAGCTCAACAAACCAACGCACCAATAAACACAAGGTGATTAATGCAATAATAAAAATATAAAAACCATACGCCTGATGATTTTTAAAAACCTAATTTTCCTTGATTTATAAAACAAAACAAAAGGCTTTCCCTACAGGATTTCCCAGATGTTTCACTGATTAATCCTATCAAATATTTAAGGAAGAAATACCATTTCTAAGCAAATTCTTTCAGCAAATAGAGGAGAGAATATTGCCCAACTCATTTTAGGAGGCTATTACAAGTATTACACCAAATAACACAAGGACATTACAAAAAGAGAGATTTACATACTGATATTATTCAAGAAAAGAGATGTCACTGGGCATGGTGGCCCACACCTGTCATCTCAGAGACTCAGGAGGCTGAGACAGGAGGATTGGATGTTGGAGGCCAGCCTCAGCAACTTATCAAGGGACTAGGCAACTCAGCAAGACCCTGTCTCTAAATAAAAAATAAAAGGGTTGGGGATATAGCTTGGTGGTTAAGTGCCCCTGGGTTCAACGTTCAGTACCAGATAGATAAAATTCCTTTACAAAAAAAATTTTAAAAAAAGGAAAATGAAATCTGCCGAGATGTAAAAAAGATAATACCCCATGATCAACTGGGGCTCCCACCAGAGGTCTACGGTTGCTATAGCATAAAAAATTAACCAATATACTTAATACATCATCAAATGGAAGATGGAAAAGCACATGACCCTTTCAAACAAACGCAAGAAAGTCGTGTGATAAATAAAACCCCCCTTTATGAAATCAAGCAAACCAGAAACAGATAATTTCCTTCACTTGATGAAGGCTATGTTAATAAAAAAATCTTTATGCAAAATCATGTTTACTAGTGAAATAGTTAATGCTTTTCCCTCAAGATAAATAAAGTTAGTAAGATTGACTAATAAAGTTAAAAAGATTGATTTAATAGACGTATCTGTAGAATCTCTACTTCCAAAATTTAAAACTGAGTACACCATCTGCCAAAAATTCATCATTCTTTTAGGTCAGATTTTCTCTCTTTTGTAATTTTGTTTTGTGTGTGTGTGTGTGTGTGTGTGTGTGTGTGTGTGTGTGTGTGAGAGAGAGAGAGAGAGAGAAAGAGAGAGAGACACACACACACACACAGGGCCTTGCTAAGTGGCTGAGGCTGGCCTTCCACTTGCGATCCTCCTGCCCTGGACTCCCAACTCTCTGGGACTGTGAGTTAAGTGCCCACCAAAAAGGAAAAAAAAGAAATAATGAAAAACTTAACAAATGTAACCCAAAGGACAATATGCAACATGTCCTCTGAAATAACCTCAGAGCTGGGAGAAAATAATAAGATCAATTTCAGTTATTCCACATCGAATACAGGTATGAATGCATCATATGGTGCTTCATGCATATGGACAACTTTTGTGTCAAATAAAAATCGCAAAAAAAAATTTTTGGGAGGAACATTAAGGGCCTTAAATGCATTTATATTAAAAAACTGGGTTTAAAAGAGATTCCTCATTTCATATACAAATAAAATAAGCCTCCAACTAGGTGAGGCTGTGGTGACATGACGTGTCCCCCAGGAGCTCATGGGGAGGCCACGCAGGGATGACCCGAGGTGCCTGATCAGACCATGGGTGACGTGACCCCACCCACCCCGGGATCACCCTTGGATGGACTCAGGACAGGAAAGGACTGAACTGGGTGGTGACTGGGGGGGGGGCGGTGAATGGAGGAAGCAGGTCACTGGGGGCCTGCCCCTGGGGACTGTGTATCTTGTCCCTGGCCCCTTGTGCCGTGTCCACCTGAGCCTGGCAGCTGTCCTGCACGCACGCCAGCCACACTTCGCCACCACGTGCTGCCTCCCCTTGGGCTCTGAGCAATGGGTCGGCTGCCCAGGAACCGGGCCTCTGAAACCGTGGGCCACGTACACTGCTGTCTAAGTTGTTCCTGTCAGGGATTTTAATCACAGTGACGAAAAGTTAACCGAGGTGACCAGGTTACACAGACACAGGGCTATGAAGACAGGTCCCATGTCCCAAGGAAGCGACCTCCCAACTTTCAGGGACTCAGTCATCCTATCTGAGCAGTGTGGAGCGATGATGGGGATCACTGTGGTCCAATGGGGCGCCTCTGGCATGGGCTGTCACAGTGTTTCTCAAACGTTGAGGGTGCATTTGATTCTCCTGAGACTTTGCTAGAAGACAGACTGGGTCAGGAGGCCTGGGGCCGGCCCCAGACTCCACATTGCTAACGGACTCCAGAATGTCACTTGAGCATGAAGGCCCAGGTCAGGCCTGCCGAAGGACAAAGGATGGTCCTCAGGACACTTGTCACCTCCTGTAGACCCACAACGCGTCTACACTGTGTGCCTCAGTCTCTCTGGGGTCCAGGACAGTGTGCTCTGACTTTAAACCTACTGCAGGACGAGGCTTAAGGAAGCGGGCTCAGAGGGAGGGAAATGCAGCTCTCAGGGCCAGACCTGTCACCCCTCCTTCAGCAGCCGGTGCACGCCTCTGAAACCCAGTCTCCTGCTCTAGGCCATGGGGTGAAGCCCACCTCTGTTTGTGAGCCTGCGGGACGGTGATTCAGTGAGGCCCACAAGGCCCTGATGGCAGGATGTGCTACTAGGGAGTTTTTGCAAGTTCAATGTCAGCCAAGAATCGTTTTCACGATCATCAAGTGTTATTATTAAACGTTCAATCAGAAAAGAAAACATACCTGTTCGTAACCGTCATGGATAACAGAGATTTCAAGGAAAACTGCAAATCTCAAAGACAAATATAACTTGGAGATGATCTGAGATAATCTCTACTTGGAAGTGGCGTGCCATTTCTCTGTCTCATGACCCCTGGGCTGAGCTGCTGATCCTGAATGGAGACGCCACCAGAGATCTGGGGTCTGTCCCCCACTCTCCAAATCCACCCACCTGTGCCCGGAAGGGGAGGGGCCAAGGTGCCCTGGAGAGGGATGGGCAAAGTCTGTCATGGCCCCCGCACAGGTGTGAGCGATCAGTACAGATGGCCTCCCAGGCAACCTGAGCTGGCTCCTCCAAGGGGCTGGGGGAAGGAGACGGCGCAGGGTTCCTGGGGACGCCCAGCTCTTTGTGGCTGACATTTCATCCAGCCCTGCCAGCTGTCTCCCTTCCTCTTCGCAACACCCCAGTATGAGTCAGGGCAAGAAGCACCATCTTGAAAACAAGGATCAGAGGAGTCTCAGGAAGCAGGAGCAAAGGCAGCCGTGGGCACTCATTAAGCACCAATTGTTTATTACGCACGTGCTCCTTTAAGGCACACGTTGTCCCCTGACATAGATAATGGTTATTATTATTATTTTGGGGTACCGGGAATTGAATCCAGGGACACTCGAGCCCTGAGCCCCGTCCCCAGCCCTGTTTTATATTTTATTTAGAGACAGGGTCTCGCTGAGTTGCTCAGGGCTTTACTTTTGCTGAGGCTGGCCTCCACCTTGTGATCCTCCTGCCTCAGCCTCCCGAGTTGGTGGGATGACAGTCAAGTGCCATTGCTTCTGGCTTAATAACGAGTATCAAACTCACTTTACAGGCAAGGAATATAAGTCTGAGATGAGTGAAATCACCCAGGGCTACACAATCACCAAAAGGGCCTAGCTGAGGAGCCAGAGCCACGCAGTCTAATTTTCCACGCAAGCCTCCCTTAAGAAACCATGAAATCGCCTCTGCAGTTCTGATCAAGTTCTCGGGCACGGACACGAGGAGGCTGGAGATGACACGGGCTGCTCTGTGCGCAACTCCCTTGGTGGCGGGCTGGGAAGAACCCCAGATCGCACAGCTGGGTCTCATGGAGATCAGCAGGCAGGTGGCCTGCTCCCATGCATGCACCTGTCCTGTCACGCTGCTCCCTGTCACATGCTCAGCATGGGGCCTTTCTGGTCCTGTGAAGTGACACCGGTTCTCCTGAAGCAGACGGGGCTGGCCCAGGCAGGGTGGCCAGAGCTGGTCCACACGGCCAATGCCCCGTCTCCTCCAGGACGCCCTCTCCACAGGACAGAGAGGCCACAAGGATCCGGGGAGGCTCATTCCCAGCAGGGAAAACAAATGCTGAGGCTTCTGAGTGGGAGCGAGTGTGGCACATCCAGGGGACAGCGAGGACACAGCTAACCCCATGACAAATAGCTGGGGGGGAGTGGGCATGAAAACCAGGCCGTGGCCCAGAGCAGGGCATGCAGGCCGGGCAGAGCGGCTGGCAGCAGCCTCTGTGAGCGTGGGGAGTGGAGGGCGCTGAGCAGAGACCGATAGGATCTGACTTGTTTATTTTTTAATCCAGTTCACAAAAGCCGGGCGGGAAGGCGGCTGCCCAGGAGGACGGCCTGTTACCTCTCCCCGCACCGCGCCCTTGCTCCCCGTGCGCACACAGAATCCTGGACGCGGTTATGACAGCTGGAGCTGCACAAAGGCGGCAGGGAGAGGCCTTTCAGGGGAAAGAATATGCAATTTCCTAGCCGAACACCTTTTAAAAGGCAATGCTGGAGAATCAGATCCCGGCCTGGGAGCGAGGCAGGGCCGTCTTTGGGCGCAGGGCAGCACCACGCTACTTAAAATGAGCAAGCGTCAGGCGGAGCGGAGAGCGCGCAGCGCCCATCTCAGTTTGCAGGCGGAAGGGGCGCAGGGGGTGGGGAGAGCCAGGAATTCTGCAGCTCTCATGCACTATCCTGGGGGTCACGGTGACTCTGGAGTGCAGCCGCCGCCTGGGCCCCTGGTCAGAGAGAGATTCAGGAACTGAGCTGAGTGGATCAGGGGCTCTCACGCTCACAGGAGCCAAAGCAAACCCTTCCCCAACCTGGTGGCCGCGTCAAACTGAGGGTCCTGCGTGCTGATGAGTTGGAAAGGGCCTGTGGAGAGTCACGAGGCCAAGGGAGCCGAGGAGCAGCCACTGACCAGCCAGGAAACAGGTGGCACGCAGGAGCAGCTCTGGAGAGATCGGGGGCTCTGCAGGTGACACTGTCTACCCTGGGGCTGAGGTGACGATGCTGGAGAATGTGGGGCAGCCGCCTGGAGCCAGTGTGGGCTTCCTGGGCCCCCCCTATGATCTCCAGGCCCATGAAGGAAGCTGATCCACTTGGGGACTTCAGGAACAGTCAGAGAAGCCAGGCGCAGTGGCGCACACCAGTGGTTCCAGTGGCTTGGGAGGCTGAGGCAGGAGGATCGCAAGTTGGAGGCCAGCCTCCACGAGGCTCTAAGCGACTCAGTGAGACCCTGTCTCTAAATAAAACATAAAATGGGGCTGGGGACATGGCTCAATGGTCCAGCACCCCTGGGTTCATCGCCAGTACCACTCCCCACCCCCCAAAACCTAGAGACCTGCTCAAGCTCTCTCTGTATCCGCCCAGAGCCTCTACCCAGGCTGCGTCTTGAGAGAGTGGCTGTCTTCTTTCTAAGAGGGGGGCAAGGTGTGCCCCTCTGCCTTGGATCAGTTAGGGCTAGGCCCCAGACTCGGACGTAGACGGTCACCCTCCCACAAAACGACCCTGAAGAAGTGTCAAAGAATGGAGGCTGACTTGACGGGGACCCCAGGGACAGAAGCAGGGGCAGGAAGAAGGACCCAGGCAGCAGGGCTGCAGATCTCAGGCCCTCCTGGGCGCTCCCTGGCGTCCAGCCCACTCCCCGAGCCTGGCCCTCAGCCCCACGTCCAAGGGGAGCCTGGCAAGCCTCAGGAAGCCCCTTGATGCTCACAAGAGCCGGGCAGATTCCTACGGCTGCCAAGTCCCACCAGCCACACGCTGTCATCACTCTATTACCACATGAATCCTCCCATAGCTATCGATCCCCCGCAAACACAGGGGCTTCAGGAGAAACGGGCCCTGAGTCACCTGTGTGTGTGTCCCCAGGTCTGGTGGCTGGCAGGTGACATGCTGCATGACTCCACGGTGAACAGGATCTAGCCTTCTAAGCTGCACTAATCACTTCCCACACAGGAAGGATGGTCATTAGACCACGGTGTGGGTGACTCTGACAGAAGCCTCACTTGGTCACCTGTCAACAGGTTATCACTTTTGAAACGATTCCTGGAGGGGTCATGTGTTTATTGTCCAACAATTAACATTCACCACTGTCACAGCCACTACCTACGGACAGACACTGGATGCGAACCTTGGACCGAGGCAGAGTGCAGACACAGGTCTGTGTGACGGGGACACCTGTGTCCTCCCCACTCACCATGCTGTATTCCCAAAGGTCTTTTGTTTCAGGCGAGGTGGGGTACTGGGGATAGAACTCAGAGGCACTGACCACCGAGCCCCATCCCCAGCCCTTTTTGTATTCTATTTAAAGACAGGATCTCACTGAGTTGCTTAGTGTGGAGCCATTGCTGAGGCTGGCCTCCAACTTGTGATCCTCCTACCTCAGCCTCCTGAGCTGCTGGGATGACAGGCGTGGGCCACTGCACTCGGCCCAAAGGTCTTTATCAAAGAGATCCCCTGTGGAAATCATTCTAACAAAGCTGCTGCTCGAAACATTGTTCAGAAGCTGTTTCAAAATCAACGCATGAATGACCCTGGTAACATGCTATATAAATGACACATATCCTATCTTTAAGGGATTTATCAAGTTTCTGGAAAGAGCCAGGTTTCCGACTCTGGGCCACGGCGGCATTGGCCCCACAGGGACAGCCGTGCAACTCCAAGGGCAGGAGGACAAGAGGCCCAGGGAGGTCCTCCCAGCCCTGCCCAGGTCAGGAGCCCCAGGGTCCCTGTGTGTCAGTGCGGTGATGGCCCTGATTCAGTGGGTGCTGGTCTTTCCTGGTCCCACGCCACCCTCCCCTGTCTGGGCTCGACTCCTGGAGGTGCGCCTGCGGCCCTCCCCCTTTTCCTATGTACCCTGCGATACTCCAAGGAGCTCCTGGTAGCCTGCTCCGGGCAGGACGCCCAGAGGTGCTGGAGATGGGCACACAGAGGCTCAGGGACGCACGAGCCAAGGAAACCAGTCCTGGTGGCTGAGTTTGGTGGCAGGCTGTTGGGAGATGGTGCAATCAGAGAAGGAGAAGAGGACAGGAAGAGGCAGAAGAGGCTTCCTCTGGTGGCCACAGAAGGGCCCTGCACACGTTCGATTCTTCATTCAATGGGCCTGGTTTGGAATTCCCCAAGGCCATGGGGGTGCTTGCTGTGTCCTCTCTGTGCTGTGGCAGGGCCCTGCTACCAGGAATAATGAACTCCCGGAGCGTCCTCAGACCTCGGTGGTCAGAAGTGATTTCTCCTCCATCTTTTATGTCCATATATATATATTTAGCTGTCAGTGGACCCTTACTGGCCAAGTGTCTCGATGCACCTTGGAAAAGCACTTCTCTTGTTCTTTCCAGCCCCCTTTTGCAGGAAGGGCCCCCAAGCAGCAGCAGCTCCGACGTCCACAGAGCATGAGTCCCCCCAAGACTCAGCACGTGCATCACAGGCCCGTTCTTCACGCGAGATCAATGGCGTGGTCTCCTCTGGACGCTGAGCCAAACGGGGCTCTGTTTTGGTGGGAGTGGGAGGAAAGGTGGGCTGCGGAAGTGCTGGCCCGTGGTCGTGGAGATGGATGGAGTCTGTGCACATATGAACATGAACAGCGCCTGGGGTGGGGCACACCCGCTCACACCTGCTGGTTCCAGGATAACCCAGGACAGGGGCTAATGGTGGCGAAGGGCTGGGGCCACCCGGGGCGGAGAATAGGTGAAGCTCGCAGATCCCAGTGGTCAGGGGCTCTGCTGTGGGCAGATGTGGTGCAGCGTGGCTGGAGCCCAGAGTGGGCAGAGGAGGAGCAGGACATGCTGGGCAGGAAGGCAGGCGGGGCCAGAGGCCAGGGGACCCCAGGCTCCACAGCCAGAGCCCTGGTCCCGCTCTGCAGGAGGTGGAGAGGCGCTGAGCATCTCTGTCCACACAGGAGCAGGCCACGAAGGCGAGGGCCCAGGTCAGACAAGATGTTGGAGGCTGGCAGCTCCTTTATCAAGAGGAATTTAAAGGACAAAGCCTGGCGGTGGCGGGGGACCCTCCGAGGGCACTGGAGGCCAGAAGATGGTTCCAGAGCCAGGACTCCTTCCAGATGCATAATCTTCTTGGTGGTCAATGGCATCTAGTGACATCAGGTGGCACAACACCAGCTGGTGACACCGCCTGAAGGAGACCCGCTTCCCAGGTGGCAGAACAGTTCCCATCAGACTAGCTCCTGGGCTTAGTGTGGCTGTGACACCAACACCACAGGCCAGTGGCAAGCCTGTCTCTGGACTCAACAGCTCTGCTTCCTTGCAGCTCTGGGGGCTACACGTCAGGCTCCAGGTCCAGGGGGTGTGTCCACGTTTGTAATAGCCACCTGCTTGCTGTCCCCTCATGGTGGAGACAAGGCAGAGTTCTGGCGTCTTCCTCTTCTGATGGGGACACTAACCCCGTGCCGGAAGCCTGTCCCGTGACCATGTCTACTTGGAATTCCCACTGGACCCACTGCCCCGCAGGTAGGGCCACTGTGTGTCTTTGGGGAAGACGTGAACATTTGGTCCAGAACACTCCCTGCACAAGACAAGTGATAGATTCTGAACAAAATATCAAGCTACAACCCTGTGAAGGCCTTGGAGCATGGCGGAGAGCAAGCAGGTGCTGGAAGACAGTCAGTGTAGAGGGAGAAAGTGGCACTGGATAAGTCAACCATCTCCACGGGTTTCACCCAGGAATAGGTCCCAGCTGGTGCTACACCAGGAGCCTGCAAGTCACACAGCAGATCAAGAATGAATTGGAACACAGTAGGAAAGACAGCTCCAAATCCTGCACATCCACTGCCCGAATCTTGGATAACTCAGAACTACTGGCATTGGGCAGAACGTGTGTCGTGCAGTGACAACTGTCTGTCCTGGGTAATCTGACAGGCGAAATCCCTTGTGTTAGAAAATTGGTGCCAAGCTGCGTGTGGTGGTATATTCTAGAATCCCAGTGACGCAGGAGGCTGAGGCAGGAGGATGGCAAGTCTGAGGCCAACCTGGGCAATTCCGTGAGGCCCTGTCTCAAAATCAGAAATTAAAAGGGCTGGGATGCAGCTCAGTGGGTAAGCCCCTCTGAAAAACAGAAAAGTCCATCAGATCCGTGGTCCATACACGTACTTTGTTTGTTTCTCGGTCCTGGGGACTGACGGGTGCTCCACTGCTGAGCCGTCTCTCTGGTCCTTGTTATTTTTTATTTTGAGGCAGGGCCTCGCTGACTCGCCCAGGCTGCCCTTGAACTCGTGATCCTTCACCGCAGTCCGAGTAGCTGGGATTGCAGGCGTGCTCCACGGTGCCTGGCTTCTAGATCAATTTAAGAAGCTCAACAAACAAAAGCAAACCAACTAATTAAACCCCAAATAAGTAGAAGGGGAAAAGTAATAAAAACAGGAGTGGAAATCAATGAAATAAAGCAAACAATAGGAAAAAAATCAACAAAGTCAAAAGTAAGTTCTTTGAAAAGATCAACAAAATTGATAAAGTCCTAGCTCGGCTGATCAAGACGAAAAGGAAAACACAGATGATCGATGTCTGGGATGAGAGCAGGAGTGTCACCGAGGGCTGCCGACAGGGCAGGCCACACGATCGTTATGTGTCAATTGAAAATCATAAAAAAGTTTTTGAACATCACGCAGGCTCCTGGGGTTCAGGAGGACACAAGAATGGAGTGGCTGGGGACAGCTTTGAGAAGGGCCTCTTTGGGAGGCAGGCAGGGCCTGGATAGGAGGGGACTGGAGTAAACATGTTACAGGTTCTGATGCCACCACACCCTGCCCCCAACAGAGCGAGCACCCTTCTTCTTGCCAAAGGTCACCCGTGGCCCTCTGGAGTGCACTCTGAGTAGGGTTGACAACGGCTGGCACCTGTCCCACCCAACAGGACAGGTATGAAATAGAAGTCCTGCTTCCCAGTCTCCTGCACGACCTCGTTCTGGGTCTGACTGTCAGCCGCCTGCTAGGTTCTGGTTCCCAGACACCTCCTTTTATTTAATCAACCAGAGCTGGTTTCTCCTGCTTCATTCAGAGTCCCAACTGCTGCCAGAGGCTTGGGCATCCCCAATCAGGACACATGGCAGGTACCTGGGGATGGCACTGCAGCCAGTGGGAAGGGACAAGCCACTTCCCTAGGAAAGACCCCAGAACCCAGGCCAAGGTCCATATACTTTTGCCAAGAAGCAAAGAGAGAAGCAGTGATAAGAATTCTCTTGGGCTGGGCACGGGGGTGCACACCTGTAATCCCAGCCACTCAGGAGGCTGAGGCAGGAGGATCGCTGAGCCTCAGCAATAAAGGAGGCCCTAAGCAACTCAGTGAGACCCTGTCTCCAAATAAATACAAAACAGGGCTGGGGATGAGGCTCAGTGGAAGAGCACTCCTGAGTTCAATCTCTGGTTACTCCCCCCCCCAAAAAAAAAGAATTCTTGTGGGGCCAGGAGCCAGGAAATGGAGAATCAGCAATCCTTGAGATGTGCCATCTCACCAGGAGATGGCAATCCTATCTCTGGACCCAACACCTGCCAATGTCTTGGCTGGGCACAGAATCACGAGCCACCACACACCTTGTAGATTCAAACAGCAATTCTTTATTCCCGAACGCCAAGGTCGCGGGTTCGTTCCCCGTACGGGCCACCAAATGCCAATGTCGATGCTGAGGGCCATTGCCAAGTAGGAATGACGCATCAAAATTTCCTTGCCAGCGTACCCCATGTTAAATGGAAATTCGCTGTGACATTCCTACTTGGCAATGGCCCTCAGCAAACACCTGTGAAGCTCCTCCTCCCCCCTGGCTTTCACGGTCTACCTTCAAAGTCTTGCAAACCCACAGATAAGGACCCCAGCACCCCTCCTGGCCTGGCTGTCGCTCAGTGGCCGCTGCTTGCTGCCCGCAGGGAATGGGGCACTCTGCTCGGTCCCAGGCATTAGCCAGGAAGCCCTGATGTCACAGGCTGCTGTGTGCAGAGAAAACCCTGCCAACTTGTCTAATTAATTCATTGCTTATCTATTAGGGGCTGGAGGCAAGAGGGGTTCTCCCTCTTCAACAGACTTGGAAAAGAAAGGAAGGTAACCTACTTAACAAGTGGATGACGCAGGATGGAGCGAGGGGGAGGAGGGAGCAGACTGGAGGCCTAGCTCAGCAGTCTGCTCACTCTTCCTGACACTCACCCCGTCACGCCAGACCCTGAAGCGCAGAACTCATCCCCTGCTCTCAAGCTGGCAGTTCAGCTGATGAGAACGGCAGGCACACAGCTAGCTCATCCACTGAGGCCCTCGCTGTCACCTGGGCAGAGCGTAAAGAAGCCCCAGAGCCAGGGTCTCAGGCAAGTCATAGAGCAAGGGTGCTTTGATTTTCCGAGGTGCAACTGGAGAGGCCCCGCTGCTCCTGTGGGGACCACTGTGGTCATGGTGACGGACACCTGGCCCACAGCAAGCGCCTGGTGACTGTCTACTCCGTCCACCTTGTCATTCCCAAGTTCTGGGACAAAGCCTTGAACTCCTTTTGCACAGGCTACGTGTTCATCTACCTTTGAGCCCAGGGACCCCAAACACAGTGATCGCCACACCTCAGAGCTCCCTTGAACAGGCGAAGTGGTTATCATCACCACTAACACAGCTGGGCGACCCCTCCCTTGGGCCGAGCCTGGCTACGCATCAGAGCCTGCGGGCACTGTCATTTATCGGTTCTACCACGTGCGGGTCATCATAGGGAAGAAAGGGCCTTGAGCAAGGTACACAAAACAGGTGACAACACCAAGGAAGCCCTCAAAGGGCTGCGCTGCTGAGTCTGCAAAGTGACAAGTTTTCATCCTAGCAAGGGGGTGGGGGCCGAGGGGCGGGAACACAGGAAGGCGGCAGAGACCAAGCCAGGTCCTGAGTTCAGGCACCTGCAGAGCGTCCGGGAGGAGGTCAAGTGCATCTCCTCCACAGTACCACCTCCTGAATCATGCTGCCTGTATTTCCCAGGACCCTGGTGGCTCAAGCCACATACACTGCCTCGTGGTGTCCCCAAGCACCGGGCGCTCCCTCCCGCCCTCCAGCTTTGTAACTATCCCCCCGTCACCCCCCACCCCGAGCTGCTGCAGGAATCAGCTTCCTAAGACACAAATCTCTTCATGTTATTGCCCTGCTTATAAAGCCTTCCGTGGATTCATAACCCCCCTGGAAAGAGCCCTAATCTCCTTAACGCAGACTCCAAGGGCCCGAGTGACCTGTCCCTGCTCATCAGGTCGCACCCTCCCATCTTCTCCTCCGACACCAACCATCCATGCTCTTACTCCTGGGGACTGGTCCCCTTCCTAGTGGGCGTCCCTTTCCCCGCCCCTCCCGGGGTCCTTCACCTGTCAACCCTATTTTTAATTCCAGTGTCAGGTCTGGTTTCCTGGGGAAGTGTCCTGGCCCCTCAGGCCGTAGTGTCCCTTCTCAAGGACCCTCAGCTCCATCCACGCAGCCCGTGGCTGGAGCTTGTCCTAGTCCTGTGAAAACTGGCTCCAGTGGAAAAACGGGAGGATGTGGAAGCAAAGTCACACGATGGAGGGAACTTGCTAGATTGCTACTGTCGGCCTACTGGGTGGACGGGCACCTGTCTAAGGTCACAGGATGTCACTCTGAGTGTCTATTTTTTATTTATTAGATATAAGACCTGAGATAACTGATGGTCCCGCTGGGTCTCGTTTCCCCTTCTAAACTTGGGTTAAAATGAAGCCCCCCTCACGTCAACCCCAGGGTGTGATCACGTAACCCCCAGAGCACATGGCGCGTTGCTGGTGACAGCAGGGCAAGGCCTGTCGGTGTCCTCTCACACCCATGGGAGAAGGCAGCCAGCGTGCAGGACCCGAGGACTTGCTATTTGCTGAATCACTAAGCTAGAAGTTGTCTCCTGGTCCTCGCTGCCCAGATTGTCACTCCCCAGGTGCTGCGGGCACAAGGCTGCCACCAATGAACTCGCCACTTACCAACTGGCCTTTGATCAAGTTCTTCGCCCTGAATCAAGCAGCCGTTCTGAACTGGGGTTGGTGCAATTCCATCCAGGGAGAACACAGGAGCGAGACCTGATCGACAGGCCAAAGCCCTCTTGTGACATGATCCCAGCTTGCCTGCGGCCTGGACTCTCTCAAATAAAGGCTGGGCCTGGCGACCTCAGGCAGCCCTGGGAGACGGTTCTGCGGAGGCTATTTCCTAATGACGATCAGGAGTGGGGTGACTGGCAGCAGAGCGCTGCAAGAGGGGACAGACTGCAGGACGATGCGTCTACCCAGAGTACTCTTGGGTGCTATTCTTCCAATTCTTCAGTGTCAAGGATGATCTTAGACGGAAGCAAAGTGACACGCAGTGGGAGGCCCACGCTGCAGTAAGTGAGTGAGAAGGGCACAGAGGTTGCAGGACCCAGTGAAAGAGAAGAACAGGACCAATTTCAAGCTGTTTATAAGAGACATATCTTTAAATATAAAAAGACTGAGCATGAAAGGGTGGAAAGAGACACACCGGATGCTGAAAGGAAGCGAGCGGAGGTTAAGAACAGAGAAACTAGAATTTAGGGCAAGACGTCTGATGCAAGATCGCTTCCCAGAGAGGAAGAACCGCTTGGCACATCAACAGGCCCAGCTGAAGATGCCCACTAACTATTTAAGTGTTTCTCAGTTAGTGTCACTTAAAGTCAGGATCGACGTGTCGAGTGGGAGGAAGAGAAACACCCAGCCTAACTGGAGAGGGGACACTTGGGGACTGATGGACAGAGGAGAGACATGCACAAGGGACGAGGTCACACGGAGGCCTGAGTGACACAACCCACCAGCCTGAGCCCTCTGGAACACGGATATCCCAACCAGCAACTCCCCAAAACAAAAGCGAAGCCCCACCGTTTTCAACACAATCGAGCATTTTCCAGAGCCGCCCAGAGGCCATCAGCAATAAGTTTCATGGATGGAAATCACAAAGTACGCTCCCTGACCACCAAGAATAAGGCCAGACAGCCACAGCACAGAGACGGTGAGATACCCAGGAAATTCCCCAATGTCTGGAAGCAACATGAAAGAATATGCTGGATGGGTGGGGTGTGCCCAGTGGTGGAGCACCTACCTGGCACGTGGGCGGCACTGGCTTCGACCCTGAGCACCACATACGAATAAATGAATAAAATAAAGGTCCATCAACAATTAAATAAAAAAAGAATATGCTAGAAAAGAACAGTTTAAAAGAAAAAACTTCAGATTCCACCTCAAGAACAGAGAAAAAGAAGAGTAAAAGAATCCCAAGAAGAACAGAAGATACTAGGAATTAAAAACAAATGGATGAAACAGAAAATAAATGTATAATTTAAAAAGCCAAGAAAGTCAAATACTGGTTCTTGGAAAACAACTGGTATTCTCAGCAACTTAGGAACAGGAATCAGACCGAGTGTTGATAAAAACCCATAGCCAATGTCGTACTTACTGGGGAAATGCTGAATATCGTCCCTAAAAGTCGACAATTAAGAGAAGAATGCTGATATGATAATTTCTATTCAAAATTGTACTGGAGGCCTCACCAGAGCAACAAGCTAAGAAACGAAGCGAAATTTAAAAAAAAAAAAAAAGAAAGAAAGAAATCCCAACCTTTAAACAGGAAGGAAAAAGTAAAATTGCCATGAGTCTCGGATGGCAGCACTGTGTATGTAGACCTAAATCATACATTAAATAATGAGCAAAAATGTCAAGATTGCAAGAATTAAGGTCGACACATAAAAAGTCAATTCTATTTCTATATATCAGCAATCAGCAAAATCCCAAAACAAGAAAACAAAATTGAAAGCAATAGCATTTTCATCAGCAAAAGTAAAACACCTAAGAATAGGTCTAACAAAAAAGACCTAAGAACACTGCAGAGAAACAGGTGAAACACTTCTAAGAAGGTCTGAGCAATAGATAAGGTGCAGCAGACAGACTACGGGTGGAAGGTTCCAGAGGGTTAGATGCCAATCCTCTCTAGGATCATCTGCAGATGCTAATGTGACAAGCTAATTCTAAAACTGGTACAGAAACTCGAATGATCTTAAAAAATTAGGGTAATCTTAGAAAACAACTAAAGTAGAGACTCAATATGCAAGATAGCGAGACCTACCGTAAGACTAAAGAGTAATTCTGGCACAGGAAAGAAATATGGACCAATTTAACGGAATGCAGTTCAGAGACAGCGAGTATGTAGTCAAGTGATTAATGGCAAGGCCTCCTGCAATTCGGTGAGGGAACAATAATCTTAATGAACAAGAACCCGACCTGATACCTTGCCCAAAATTTAATTCACGGTGAATCACAGATGTAAATGAGAACAATTAAAAAAGCTGACTTCCAGATTCAGTGTAATCCCTAGCAAAATCTCAGCTGCGTTTTTTTTTTAAATAAAAAAAAATCAAAATTTCATATTAGATCCCACAGAACCCCCAAATAACCACACGACATGGGAAAAAGAACAAAATTGGAAAACTCATACCTCTTGACTTCAAGACAGTGTGGCACTGGCATAAGGGCAGACAGAAATTCATGGAATGGACTTAGCATTCAAAAATAGCACCTTATACTTACAGTCATTGATATTCGCTCAGGGTGTCAAGGCCTCACAATGGGGAAAAGAACAGTCTTTTCAACAGATGATGTGGGTACAATTGAATTTCCATTTGCAAAAGAAAGCACTTGGCCCCCTACCTCCCCACACATACAGAACCTAACTCAAAATGAACTAAAAATCTACGTGGAAGAGTTAAAACTAAAATTCTTAGAGGAAAACACAGGAATCCATCTTCGCGATCGTGGTAACAGATTCTTCGATTTGACACCCAAAACACACGTGACCAAAGATAAAATGAACTTGGTCAAAATTTAAATCTCCTAGGTTTTGTTTCAGTCGCCTTTTTTTTTTGCTGCTGTGACCCAAAGAGCTGACAAGAACAATTTTAGACAAGGAAAGTGTATTCGGGGCTCACTGTAAGCCTCAGGCCCACTCTATAGAATGGTGGAAGTATTTGCAAAGCACATATCTCCTAAGAGACTTGTGTCCAGAATACATTAAAGATGCGTCAACACAAAGGGCAAATAACCTACTATGGTCAATGGCCTTGAACAGACATTCCCTCCAAGAAAATAGACAAATGGGTAGTAAGGACATGGGAAGAGGCTCAGCATCACTGATCATTAGGGAAATGCAAATCAAAGCCACAGAGAAAGATCACTTCACACTCCCTGAGATCACATCACCAAAAGGACAGACAGTAATAAGATATAATTATAATATTATATAAGTAATAAGACAAGAAGATGATTCAGTTGTTCTGCGAGATGCTGGTAGTTCCTCAAAACACTGAACCCAAGTTACCATGGTCAGAGTCATTGCAGTGAGAGTAGAATTAAAACTACACAGTCCAGGGGCTGGGGATGTGGCTCAAGTGGTAGTGCGCTCGCCTGGCATGCATGTGGCCCGGGTTCGATCCTCAGCACCACACACAAAGATGTTGTGTCCGCCGAGAACTAAAAAATAAATATTAAAAGTTCTCTCTCTCTCTCTCAAAAAGATTTAAAAAAAAAAAAAAAAAAAAACCCCAAAAAACAACTACACAGCCCAAAATGTGTTTGTGGGGTTGTAATCAACACTCTTCATGGAAACCAGACCCTGGAAACAAGCCAAATGTCTACGATTGATCACAGATAAATACAATATCATTTAATGGAACACACACGTGGTACAACACGGATGAACCGTGGAAACAGGAAGCTCAGCCGAATTTGGACCAAGCCAGACACAAAGGCTTCGCTGTAAGAGTCTACCTGCAGGACCTGTCCAGAGCAGGCCCATCCACAGGGACAGAGAGCAGAACCATGGCTTCCACGGGTGGCGTTGGGGGATGGGAGTTACTGCGGACTGAGAGGCATGGGATTGGGGGGAATGGGGTGGAAATATTCTGGAATTAGACAATGAAAATTAAAACAATTGAAAATCAGAGATGACGATTAAAATATGGAACCCAGGTGCAGGGGCGCATGCCTGTCATCCCAGCAGGTCCCACAAGCTGAATTTTGACCACGGATGCTGCCTTTTGGTGCACCTTATGCCAGTAAGACTCCGAGGGTTTATGGACTCCGCCTCCAAAAGCCAAGGCTCTGGCGTGTGTGACAGTCCCCTGCTGAGGGAAGGTCCCTGGTAACGAGGGCCACCGCCTTTCAGGAAGAGACTTGCTGCACAGAGGACCTGGAGACGGTGGCCAATCGGCTCAGCTTGTGTGGGCAGGAGAGTTCATCTTCTTAACTGGTGAAATGTGAAGGCCACCCTGTTGCCATGGCGATCTGCATTAGAGACCGCGGCCCACACGGCAGGCCGTCGCTCCATGTACCTTGGCTTATTTTCTGGTAAAAATACTTTTAATACAGAGTCCAGACCAGTGCAGGTGAGATGCAGTGAACGGGGGAGAGGCGGGCTGGCCACCCGGGAGAGGACGCAGAACTCTCACAAGCCCATAGGACAAGGAGTCCAGGGAGGGATGGACGGGGCTGGCTTGGTGAAGACAGGAAGTCACATGATGCCAGGACACCTGGGTGTGGGGACAAAGAGAAGCTCACCTGCACAGTCCCAGGGAAGGCGGAGAATGCGGATTCCCTCCCCACGCACAGGCTTCCCCAGGAGGGCAGTGCCTGCAGTTGGGAGAGGCTGGGAGAACCATCTAGAAGGTCAGCAGAGAGGAAGGAAATGTTTGGAGAGAGAGGCTCTGCAGGGTGGCTGGACTGTCCCCAGAGCCAGGTGAGCAGTGGCCAAATCAGGATTCAAACCCAGGCCTCTCTGACTGCCCTCTGCACATTCCACAGCTCCGGGTGGCATGGGGCCTGGAGAGACTGTGACAAGTAGGGATGCGGAAGAGACTCTGAGGAGGACACCCAGGGGTGGCAAATAAGAGAAGGGAGAAGCGGGCCCGCGGAGGGGGGAGGGCAGGAGAGGAGGAAGGTCAGAGGCAGCCAGAACGGACCCCAGAAAACCTCAAAGTTGTAAATGATACACTAAGAAAAGCAGATGTCATGTGTGACCCAGCTGTGTGTGACAGAGCCATCCTAATACCACAGGATCCACCAGGTGACACAGGTAGCTCCAGAGCAGGGCTTCCAGCCTATTTTGAAGGTCCTTGTTTCAATTCTGATGAAATATTTGTACAAATGGAAATTTGGAACCTTGTTCTTTTAGTTGTGGATGGACACAGCACACGTGCTGGGCGAGCGCCCTACCACTGAGCCCCAGCCTTAGCCTGAAAACTTGGCACTTCATGGGTAGATCTACTTGGCAAAAGCCCAACACACTCGATGGTGAAGGGGAGACGACAAACTGCGCCCGTCCCCTCTGCAGGCCCCGCTGCCTCCTGACTCTCAGGCCCAAACCCAGGCAGGTGGCCACGGGAGCCAGCGCCCTGCGCTCACAGGCCAGGAGCCGCCCAGGAGGTGGGAGGTGACTGTCACAGAACAGGGCGCAGCAGGGCTCCCTGGAATGCCAGGTCCCCGAGGGCACGTGAAGTGAGAGTCCCCTCTTGCTCCTGCCACTGAGGACGCATCTGTGGACGGGACAGGCCCCCTGTCCCTCTGCCCAGTGCTCACGGAGGCCAAGCAAACTCAGGTCACTCGTCACCACCCGAGTCTTGTGGGGTTTGGGACAGAGTCACCAACTCCCTCCTGTGTGTGCTTCCGCGGAGACACACAAACGCCCTTGGAGGCACAGAGGGACAAAGAGCCACCACCAACCCTCAGGAGACACACCCAAGTCTCCTCCCGTCCTCCGCAGGTCTGTGTTCCCTTTCTGGCCACCTGTGTCTCAGCAGCCCATGGAGAAGCCACTTCAATCCAGAAACACAGAACCTAGCACTGCCAAGCCCCATCCTGGTACAGGAATCCCAGCGATGCCTTGGGGAGACACCCCCCCATGTCATTCTCCATCTGGGTGGACACTGAGATCTGAGGAACAGGTTCCTGGCAGGTTTCCCAAGAGCGTGGGTGACTGACAAGTGACTGAGGCTTTGAGGGTCCCTACAGGAACAGCCTCCTGTCTCGGGCCTAAGGGCTCAGGGTCTCGACCAGAAAGGGAACAAAGCAGGTAAGAGGAGTGGGCCTGGGCTCCAGGCATGCTGCCCAGGTCAGGAGCATGGGACCCCATGCCAGCCAGCCCTGGGTGTCTGGGGGAAGCCTGTACTCAAGTGAGGCAGCTTCTGGTTTCTTAGTCCGAAAGCAAGCAGTCAGTGGTGCACACCTGTCATCCCAGTGGCTCAGGAGGCTGGGGCAGGAGGATCGCAAGTGGGAGGCCAGCCTCTGCAACTCAGTGAGGCCCTAAGCAACTCAGCAAGATCCTACCTCTAAAAAAGAAAAATAAAATCATATATATATTTGTATATGAATATATGACAAAGGGCTGGGGGTGTGGCTCAGTGGTTAAGCACCCCTGGGCTCAAAGGTGTTTGTGATTCAAGGAGCTCACGCTGGGTGACAGCACTGCGGTCCGTGCTCAGGACCTAACAGATGCTCTGCCCTGGATGTCTCTTCTGCTCCGTCCTCTCCCCAGGGATCACAGTGTAGGGAAGTCCCAACACCACCTCGTATCTTCTCAAAACACAAAGGGCCTCAGCATGTGTCAAAACAGTGACAGCAACGTGATTCACTGACGGTAATTTGGAACACCTGTTCACAGTCTATTTGATCTCCTACATTCCCTCTCTCCTGGTGAACAGGGTGGGGACAGCGTTCCTTCTACAAGATGAAAAACCCAAGATTCAAAGAAAGGGCCCCGCTTACCCAAAACCACCCAGCCATAAAAGGCAGAAGGGAGTTCTGAACCCCAAATTTCAAGGCCCACAGAACTACTGTTCACGATATAAAAGGAATTTCATGCAAAATATCTGAACTATTTTTCAGATTTTAAAGTCTAGATTTTTCCACAACCCCATGTTGAGTCCCTAAAAAAAAGACTCATGCTTATACTTTCATTTTTACAGATCTAATCAGATTTATAAGACATCAACAAAATTATGAACACAGAATTTCTCACTGTAGGTTCCCAGGCGGCCCAGAATCCACCAGGGAAGAAGACAAGTCACAAACACCAGTCCTTCCAGGAGGACACGTCCAGGATCAGGAGACCACATGGACTGGGACATCCGTAGATATCCCAAGGTGACCATCAACAGGGAAGAGAAGAAATAGTCTTTACAAAAAGTAGCATCGTAAAAGTTAAACCGAAAATGGAGACGCAGCTCAAGAGGCATAAACAGGAAAGCATTCTCCGGCTGTGCCAGAAGCCAGAAAAGGACGCTGCTGCCAACTTTTAACACAAAGCTGATAACTGATCACGTGCAGAGCGCTGGTGATGCTGCTGTACTCCAAACTCAAAGTCAGATGCAGACGAAACATTTGGACGAGGCCACACAGAGAGAGCGGGGAGGCAAACCAGATCTGTGCCCGCAAATATGCACACTGGGACCCTCAGGAAAGTGGCCAATCATATTCCAGGAAAGCGAGTATTCCTAAGACTTTATGGAGGACGGATGATAGGCTCCAACGCCTTGGAAAAGTGCCACTGTGATGTTTGGATTTATAAAAAATTGCAAAGATACAAGATTGGAAAACTGTAGCTCCATAAACTTCCTTATAGGCTTTGAGTTTTTCTCTTCTAAGATACTAAACGCCAGGCTCTGCCAGGTGCGGGTGCGCACAGCTGTAATTCCAGCGAGTATGGAGGCTGAGGCAAGAGGATTGCAAGTTGGAGGCCGGCCTCAGCCACTTAGCAAGGCTCTAGCAACTCAGCAAGACCCTGACTCTTAATAAAGTTACTGTGTGTGTGTGTGTGCGTAGAATATTACCAGTGTTCTTTACATGATAAGTTATCAGCTTTGTATTAAGAGTGGGCAACAGCGTCTTTTTCTGGCTTCTGTATATATATATGGCTGGGGATGGGGCTCGGTGGTCATGCGCTCCTGGGTTCAATCCCTGGTACCAAAGGGTGGAGGGAAGCCATGTTCTTTCCCCCCCACCACCAGCAGGACAGGGGTAGAAGTAATGGCTAGATTCACTTGCAAACACCAGAACAGATGAGTCTTCTAGGCTAGAAGCATCGTCTATGGGCCGCCATGTCACAGGGCCGCATGGTCTCACTTGGAAGGCTCCCCATGACACGGTCATTAAAGACAAAGAACAGCCATGAGATCAAGTTCCTTGAAGCAATGAACTGAATGTCCAGCGGCTGCCTTGCGTTCCCATCCACAGGCCAGTGACTTCTGGGGTACGGGGATTTCCTAAGTGGGACCATGCAGGCATACGTCCTTGGTTCACATTTGTCAACAGTCTCATGAGACAGCTTGCTGCGACTCTGCTGGGCAGGGCACCATCACGCACACAGAGCAAGGTCTGAGACCCGTGAAGGGTGGAAAGTGGCCACACTCACAGGACTGGGGACCAGAGAGAGATGAGAAGCAAGTGGCTTGCAGGCCAGCTTTCCTCGACAGACCTTAGGAAATGATCAGCTACCAACAGTCAAGACCTTCTGGATTTCTGATCTACAACAATAAGACACTGTGTCACCTACACAGCGATGCACGGAAGCTGGATGATCCTCTCCCCCCCACACCCCGGGGCGCAGAGCTCCCACATCCTTGCTATAGTCCACACTACATGCAAGTCCCTGTCACATGCAAGGCAAGGTGCATCTGGCACTGCACGGCTGCCAGAGGATTCTGAGCTCAATATTTTATTTTATTTTTAAATTATTTTAGTTGTTGCTGGACCTTTAGTTTACTCATTTATCTATATGCGGTGCTGAGACTGGAACCCAGTGCCTCATGTATGCTAGGCAAGAGCTCTACCACTGAGCCCCAGCCCAGCCCCCTTGGGAGCTCTTGGTTAGAATTACAATAACATTTCAAAGCACAATAACATGTTTCATCCAAAATTAGTGAGTCGATACAAAGAATCACAGGCGTATCACAGAGAGATTGTGGTTCGGTTCCAGACTTCCATGATAGAGTGAGTACCGATCAGGGAAGTCATGTGAATGTCTGATTTCCCAGTGTGAACAGAAGTTATGTTTCCACTACACAGTGATCTGTGAAGTGTGCCTAGCATTTTGTTACCCCCAGACTAATGCCCATACCTCAATCAAAAATGTTTTATTGTTGGGGGGCACGGAGGCACACGCCTGTGACCTCAGCAACTTGGGAGGCTGAGGAAGGAGGATCATGAGTTAGAGGCTAGACTTAGCAACAGCGAGGCCCTGAGCAACTCAGTGAGACCCTGTTTCTAAGTACAATACAAAATAGGGCTGGGGATGGGGACTCAGGGGTTAAGTGCCTCTGTGCTCAATCCCTGGTGCACCCCCACCCCCCACCCCCCAAAAATGCTTTATTGTTAAAAATGTTAATGGTCATCTGAGCCATCAGGAGTCACAATCTTCTTGCTGGAAGAGGGTCCTGCCTCAGTGCCAATGGCTGCTGAAGACTGGGGTGGCTGGGGCAATTTCTCAAAATGAGACGACAACAAGACAACAACAAAGCCTGTCGCATCAAACTGATTCCTTTCACAAAGGATTTCTCTGCAGCATGTGATGCTACTTAGTAGCCTTTTACAGTAGAACCCCTTTTAAAATTAAGAGTCCACGCTCTCAAACCCGGGCCCTGCTTTATCAGCTGAGTGTCTGCACTGTTCTACATTCTTGTTGTCCTTTTAGCGATGACCACAGCATCCTCACCAGGGACACTCCCATGTCATGAAACTGCTTTCGGCAAGAAGCACCCCCTCACCCACTGCAGCTCCGCCGTGAGCCCGCAGCAAGTCCGTCCTGACCTCGGGCTCCGATCCAGTTCTCCTGCTGCTCCTACCACTTTCACTCACCCCTGAAACCCCCACACCCCAAGTCACCCATGAAGGACAAAATCACCTGCTCCCCAACTCCTACTAACGGCGGTGTTCTGACCGCCTTCCATGAATCACAGAGGCCCTTAACGGCATCGACAATGGTGAGTCTTTGCCAGAAGGTTTTCAGTTTACTTTGCCAAGATCCATCAGAGAAGTCGCTCTCTGTGACAGCTGCTGTCTCCTTAAATGTGTCTCTTCAATAAGACTTGAGCCGGGCACACTGGTGCACACCGTGATCCCAGCAGCTCTGGAGGCTGAGGCAGGAGGATCGCAAGGTGGAGGCCAGCCTCAGCAACTGAGCAAGACGCTAAGCAACTTGGCGAGCCCCTGTCTCTAGATGAAAACATAAAAAGGGCTGGGGACAGGGCTCAGTACTTAACCACTCCTGGATTCAATCCCTGGTACTCATGGTTTGCACTGGTGATGGGGCTAACTGTTTGGTGCCAGGCCCAGCTCCCAGCATGCCCTCCTCTTGAGCCACCTCTCACTTCTGCTTTAGAGTGACCCACGCGCATTATCACCCCTTCACTTGAACACTTGGAAGCCACCACAGTGTTATTAATTGGCCTAATTTCAAAACTGTTGTATCTCAGAAAAGAAGGAGGCCCGAGAAGGTGTCTGTGTCTGTGTGTGGGGGTGGCAGGTGACAGGGAAACGGCTGGCCAGGTGGTGGGGCGATCCAAACACACACATTTCTCTATCAGGTCCGCTAACCTATGTAGATGTGGCTCAAGACAACGGCGAGCCTCACATCAAAGACGGCTGGTGGCAGGTCACTAAAACAGACACGATGTTCCAAACGCTCGACATGCTGCGAGAACTCGCCACCACGTGACACCAGGACAGGAAGTAATAAGCGCACACTGTTGGGAAAACACTGCTGATAAACCTGCTTGGCGGAGTTGACACAGACTCTCGATTTGTAAAAACACAGTAAAGCGGAGTGCGACAAAAGGGGCCGCCCGCCTTGCAATCAGGAGCCGGGAGCAAGGTGGCACTTACCCCCATGTTTAGGGTGCTCGTTAGTGCTCTGTCGCGGGTCCTCTTCTTGTCTCACATGCATTCTGCAGCCATAGCCCATCTGCTCCGAACCAATTATCCATGGCTGGTGCCTGACGCTGCCTGACCTGGGGTCCGACCCACGGGCCATCAAGTTCAAAGGGGCCTCTCCTCCGCCTGCACAGGAAGCACCTGTCATCCGTCCAGTAGCTCGAGAGCATCTATACGGAGCCTCTTCCTCCGGTCTGTTTTTAATTCTGTTTTATGGGTGCATAATAGTGGGGTGCACCTTGAAATGAGCGATCACGCAGATGACGCTCTCCACTTGGTCCCCAGGACTGCCTCCTCTGTCCCCTCCTCCTTCCCCTGGTCTCCCTTCTACTTATTTAATTGGTGCAAGATGATTCTATATAAAGTGACATTCATTGTGATATGTTCGCGCACACCGCAAAATGTGTTTTGAAATCATTTTAGAGTTACAAAAAAAAAAAAGAAAAAGAAAAAGAAAAAAAAGCAAGAAGAATCCAGAGCTCCTGTGTGCTTCTGGCAGCTTCCACGAGGATCACGTCTCACTGGCCCACGATGCCTTTGTCACGACTGAGGAGCTCATTTTACTATTACTATCCATGAAGCTTAAGGCGATTCCAAATTCCATCTGTTTTTCTACTATTGTCCTTTTTATTTTTTCTTCTGGCCTTCAAGTCAGGATACCACACTGTATTTAGAACCCATCTTCCTGCTAAAAGAAAATTTTGGGGGGTACCAGGGAATTGAACCCTGAGGTCCCTGACCCCCGAGCCCCGTCCCCAGACCTATTCTGTATTTTATTTAGAGACAGGGTCTCCCTGAGTCGCTTAGGGCCTCAAGTTTGCTCAGGTTGGCCTCCACCTTGTGATCCTCCAGCCTCAGCCTCCCAAGCTGCTGGGATTATAGGTGTGTGTCACTGCGCCTGGCTGCAAATTTTCTTTTTACCAACATCAAGTAGTACATAAAGCCCACTGCCACGAACTATAGTGTGTGGCTCATCTGTCCCTGCTGCCCAGCTCCAACTTAGATTTTTTCTGCCATATGTGCCGCCCTTCTGAGTCTCCAGCTCCTGAATCCTTCCCATGAAAGAAGAGGATTCGCTTCCATACACTCATCTCCGTCCCCTGCCATCGCTCTGGCTTGATCACACAATTTGTAGAGCTCAGGGTTTAGTGCTTAGGGTGGGACTGTGGCAAGATTATTCACTGTTGAGCCAAGTTGGTAACGAGTACCTGTATTTCCTTTCTAGAATAACGTGTTTCCTCTAGAATTAATGATTATCATTATTTCTGGAATTTTAAAGAGGTTGCTCCACTGTCTGGTGGCTTCAGGATTTCTGCTGAGGACCCCGATTCTCTCTAGAGAACCTGTTTGGCTTCCCCTTGAGTCACGCAGCCTTCTAAGATGGCCCTGAGATCCCCGTCACTGGGTATTTGTATCTTTGTAGTGGGGATCCCCTGATGTCCATATTTAAAAACACAATGTGGTAAAAGGGAAATCCCATCCACGATGAGGTGGCCCCAGACTGGCTTCTGTCACACCCATGCTCTCCTCTCCTTGTGTTGATAGACCTGCTTTATGGACAGAGCCAAGTGCCAGGGACCGAGACCCTCTGTCAGACCTGCAGCCCCTGTGTGAGGAGGAGTCAGACTGTCCTCTGGCCAGCCATGCAGAGGACAGTGGCCCTAACCTGCGTCGTGGCTGAAGTCTGCTAGAGGCCCAGAGCCACCGGCCCAGCGGAGCCCACAGACACCACGAGACCTCCATGTCCTCAGCCAGGGCTCAGTGACCCGCGGCTCTGGCCTGTGCTTTATTGGAACGTGGTCACCAATGTTAACATGGTGAACCCTCGTTGGTCCTGTTTCCAGGACAGTTTGACTTTCTTTTTTCTAGTCTGGCCTTCTGAGCCACAGTCTCGCATTTTCCCGCACATCTCTGTATCTTGTGTCACTGGGTTCTGACTGCGGGGAGCGTTCCTCCATTCCAGTTTCTAGCCCTTGTCGTGAATTGCCTGGCGTGGTATTTTTTATTTCTAAGAGTGCTTTTCTCTAAGCATTATTTTTGACAGCTTCCTGTTCTTATTTCATGGATACAATGTCTTCTCTTATCTGAGGGTTTGTGCTCCTTCTGCTGCAGCGTGTTGTTCATTATCTCTGCATCTGGAGCTACAGGGGCTGATGTCTTGGTCTGTATTTATATTGGTTTATACTTCAATTTTGTTAGCGGAAGTTATCAAACGGTCCCTGGATGAGGCTGTCACCTCATAGTTAAGGATGGAGCGATAGCCAGCCGATGGCAGGGCTGGTCTCTCTGGAATGTTCTGCCGACTGGCCGGGTGAGCGGTCAGGACACTTACCGAGGAACTGCCAGCTTTCAGTGTCCGGGGGGCTTGTCCCCGTGGGTTCTTGAACCTCCTATAACGAGACCCGCTGCCTGCTGTCTGGAGGAGTGAGGTGCAACGCTCCGGGCAGGGCAGTGTCCCCATCTTGCGTCTGAAGCTCCTGCTCCCCACGATGCCTGCAGAACCCTGGGCTCCTCATCTCCTCAGTGATCACCTGAAGGAGACGCCATCGCCCCACACAGCTGGGACAGGTATCTGGCTGCTTCTTAGACAGTATGAACCCAGAGGCTCCCGTCCTCTGGTGCACCTGCACCCCAACTTCCAGAGAAGCCTGGGCCCGACTGGGGACTCCCTGATGTGGTGCAGCGTGGTGATCCCACGCGCAGGCCGCTCAGCCTGCTCAGCCTGCTCAGCCAGTTACCCATCTGCGGGTCCCCTGCAGGCTCTCAGGTTCTGCTGCGTCACCCCCTCCGCTGTCTTGGCTCTCCTGTTCATTGTCCCCAGGGAGGGAGCCCAGGTAAGTGGTTGTGTTCATTATGCCGGTTAGACCCGCCCCCAGCCCCCTGGGGCTCACACCCTTGTCACCGCTGTGCTCTAGAGTCCTCCTGGGCAGCTCATGTTAACCATGGTTCCTCCCAATCCACTGTCGCTCTAGGCCGGGCCCTTGCCTCTCATCCAAGGAGTCACAAATTCCCCGTTTCCTTGCCAACGCGCTGTCCTTCCCGCCTAACCACTTTCCATGTGGCTAGATTAAAATGTAAGTGGGACAGTCACTTCCCAAGGACAATGGGCAGCACTGTGTCCCCAGAAATGCATACCGAAGCCCAAGCACCCCAGAGCCTGGCCTTACTTGGAAATCAGACCTCTGCACAAGTGATCAGGTTAAAATGAGGTCACCAGGACCTGACCCCATAGGGTGGGCGCCCTCACAGAGAGGGGAAATGTAGACAGACAGACAGACACACAGTTCTGAGACAACGCCCCGAGAAGAGACAGAAGACTGTGGTGGATGCCAGGAGCTACCAGAAACAAGGAGAATGGCCTGAAATAACACAGGTTCCCACAGATTTGTGCTGCGGGGACTGTCATTCCACTTAGTCGGTGGTGCTTGTTACAGCAGCTGTAGGAAACTAATACGTACGACACTGGGTATTTCTCCTGAAGGCCTCCTCAGCGATCCCATGGTCCACACCACGATTGTGAGTGTGCCTGCGACTTAATGAAGCAGCGTCATTTAAGCAATTCGACCTCAAGAAAATCATGAGCCAAAGCAGCCAGGATGGCCAGGCGTGGTGGCACACGCCTGTGATCCCAGCTACTTGGAGTCAGGAGGAATCCAAGTTCAAGGCTGGCCTGGGTGACTTTGCAAGACCCTGTCTCAAAATCAAAACTAAAAAGGGCAGAGGGAGCCTAGGATCAGCACCAAGTACCACTCCCCCACTGCAGAGAAGCAGCAAAGAGGCAGAGAGAGGGATTCAGGTCTATTTGGCCCAGTGTTGACACCAACATTGACGACGGAAAACAAATTAATAATAGAAACGGGTTAAATAAAGTCTGCACGACAACCAGGAAACACCACAGACTTTTAAAGCGCAGCCCTCCACGTGCCGAGGTGAAGACACCCGGGGCGTCTTGCTAAGTGAACAAGCGCGTTCACACACAGCGTTAAGGTGTGACCTGGCGATTCAGTGTTAGTATCCTGCGTGTCTCTTCTTTTGGCCGCTCTGCAACCTGACTTTCCTGACCTGAGAAGGAAAGGACGCATGGCCCAGCCTGATCCCAGCTGCGCTGTGAGGCCCTGGGCAGAGCACGTGGGGAGCCCAGCATGAGAGGCCACTGGATGACCACAGCCGCCAGGTGACCAGTCAGGGACAGGCTGTCTCCTCTCAGCCCTGGCCCTGCCACAGCCCACTGGGCACAGTCGTTTCTTTGGGCTTTGACCCACTTTCTAAAGCAATATGGAGCCACACTTCACACAGGAGAGCTGTGAGCAGGAACACCAAGGGACTACACAGGTGAGCCCACGACAAAGGGGCTGGCTAAACCCTGCAGCCCAGGCCCACCAGAGCCCACCCTGCCACTTCTCCTCTGGTGACCGTGCCCTCTGGGCTTGTCCCCGGCTCTCTCAGTGCCCACACCCACTGAAGACAGCAGGAGACCAGCCCCCACACTCATTTAGAGCCTTTTTTGGTCCCTGCCCAGTTCCTGGCTAAAGGACAGAGATTGAGAAGTGACTAACACAACGAGCCTTCAAGGAGCCCGTGTTGTAGGGAAGAGCAGAGGGGACAAGCGTGGGGTTCTGTTGTCTGGCCTGACAAGACCAGTTGTGGAGGAAAAAGTTTATCTGGGGCCCAGGGTGTCCCAGGTCCCAGTCCACAGACGGTGGCCCCACTCCTGGGCCGAGGGGAGGCAGGACATCATGGGGGAAGAGTGTGGGGAGGGAGCAGCTCCCATGGGGACCAGGAAGCAGAGACTCCACTCTCCAGGGACAAATAGAGACCCCGAGCCACGGCCCCAGGGCCACCTCCTCCCCACACCCCACCTGCCTCCAGGGGCCACCAGGGGACCCCCAAGGAGCCATGCACTGCCGGGGCTCAGGCCTCACCCCCCCCCACTCCTCCTCTGGACCTTTCTGCGCTGTCTCCCCATGAGCTCTGGGGACACCTCACACCTGTAAAGCAGTAACTGAGGGGCCGTGGGGGTGCATGCAGCCAGCCCTGGAGTCTATCTAGGTCAATCTAGAACCTTCCCTGTTGACCTGGGGAGAACAGACACGGGGTGCTTCAGGCTACAGAATCAACTGTGCCAGGCACAAAGTAACTCAGAATCCCAGGACCTGCGCATCTCTCCAGCTTGGATCAAGAGCTGGGGCTGGGGAGAGCGGGGCTCGAGTACCTGGGCGGATTCTGCTTGTGGTGAGCCGTTGCCACCTGGACGCCAGAGGCCCGCCCTGACCACAAGAGACAGGAGGTCAGCAGGGGGCGCTGGCCTGGCCCCTGGCCTCCAGGATCCCAGAGACTGGCATGAGGGGCCAGGTATGGATCCACGGTGGCAGTGGAGGCTGGACTGGCTGTGACAGTGACGTTGTCAGTGAAGGAAGAGAGACAGCATCCACAGCAGGACATCACAGCGAGGCTCACCAGGCCCCAGCCCCTCCCCGTCTCTAAACAGATGGTCCAAGAGTCAGAGCCCCGCCAGGCACCCACCCGAAGGCCATTGAACTTGGCCGTGGAGGTGAAGGGTGCTGAGAGGACGGGGAAGCCTTTGCGCCCTGTCCCTCTGCGGGGCTCAGCCCTGGTGGAGGCACTAGCACCCCCTCTGCTTTGCCCTCCCACCCCCTCCATTATCACCCGGTGCTTCAAACTGTGAAACAAAAATTACAGACTTTTTTTTTTTTTTAAAGAGAGAAACCTTATTAAATACACATTAGCAGCCCAGGCATGAGGCCTGCGGGAGAAAAGCACAGCTGAGGAGACCGCTCAGCTCTCCCACATCCTCCCTGGACAGAGGACAGGAGGGCCCCCCCCTTCTCCCCAGAACCAGGAGGGGGGAGAGGTGGAATTCCCGGGGTGGCAGGGCTGGGAGCAGAGGAGTTAAAGACTAGTCTGGAAGGATTCCAAGGAACCCCTCTCCATGGTGATCTTGGGGGTGTCCCCAGGGCAAGAGAGGCGGGCTTTTTAAATATCATGCACTTCTGGGAATTTGGAAAACTTTCTTTGTCCCAGGGATTGAATCCAGGGGTGCTTAACCCCTGAGCCCTGTCCCCAACCCCTTTTATATTTTATTTAGAGACAGGGTCTCCCTGAGTTGCTTGGGCCTTGCTAAGTGGCTGAGGCTGGCCTCCAACTTGGGATCCTCCTGCCTCAGCCTCTCGAGCTCCTAGGATGACAGGTGTGTGCCACCATTATCTGCTGTGTTGTGTCTTTTAAAAGCATGGGTCACTTCTGCATTTAAAAAACATGGTTGCAAATAAAAATATGTCCTAAGGTGAGGGGGAAAAAAAACTTCTCTGGAGTCCCATGGTGGATTCAGGCTGGCATATTACAGTTCCCACCCACAAGTCAGTGGGAATAAGAAACCAGAAACAGGGGCTGGGACTGTGGCTCAGTGGCAGAGCGCTTACTTCGCACGTAGGAGGTATTGGGTTTGATCCTCAGCCCCATATAAAAATAAATACATAAAATAAAGGCACTGTGTTCATCTACAACTAAAAAAAAAAACAACCCAGAAACAGACCGACCTGGAGATTACCTCCCTCAAACCAACAGACTCAAAGTCTGTTCAATAATTTTAGGAACATATCAACTTCCCGGGACATTCAAGGTCAAATGTAGGAGGGCCTAGTTTCTTGCAATGCCTTATCACCCTACGAAGCTCTGTTCATTCCCGTGGTCTTTCAATAGTCCTCTCCTCTCGGCCAACAGTGACAATGGCGTCATCATTGTCACGATCATCATGGTCACCATCACCATCACCTTTCCTTAGCACTGATGGAAGGAAGTTGAAGAACGGGACGTTTTCCTCTCTCTCCACCAGCTGCAGAACCTCCCGTCCTGCCCACTTTCCGCCCCAGCAGCCAAGGGAAGGATAAAGGGCCGCAGGCTCTTGGAGGATGCGGGGGTGTTGCCATCATTCAAATAAAAGGCAGCCTTCATCCAGGAGCCTGACGGTGACAGAGGCTTGCCCTGGGCCACCCCTAAGCGCGCCGCGTGGCCTCGGGAGCTCGTGTCACCAGAGATCATCCACAGCACGTCAGAGGATTAGGATCCTCAGAGGAGTAAGAGCCTCCTTCAGAACATCCCGTTGTGTCCCGGGGAGATGGTGACAAGCCAGTCCCCAGAAACACACGGGGGCTGAGGGAGAGGGTGGGGGAGGCAGGAGCTCATCCCCAGGACAACACAGAGCGGTCACTTCTCTGGCAGGTGAGTGCCCCACCCGCACAGCCTGGTGGGAGACGAAGGGCTCCTTCTACCCTCAGGGGACCCCAGGCCTACCACCAAAGTCACCCCTGGGCTGTGCCTCTACCACACGCACTCTCAGCCCAAAGCTGGAGGCTCCCTGTGACATAAACGCCAAAGAAAGTCAAAGAAAAAAATCTTCAAAGTAGCCAGAAAGTCGTGCCCTATCACCTCTGGGAAAAGGATGCCAAGTACAGCAGGTTTCTCAACAGAGATCATGGAAGCCAGAACAGAGCAGTGCAACATTCCTCAAGTGTTGGAATAAAAGAACTGTTGACCCCACCATCTGATGAAGCGAAAGTGTCTTTTAGTGGTGGCGCACGCCTGTCAACCCAGCAGCTCTGGAGGCTGAGGCAGGAGGATCGCAAGGTGGAGGCCAGCCTCAGCCACTGAGGGAGGCCCTGAGCCACTCAGGGAGACCCTGTCTCTAAATCAAATATGAAAGGGCTGGGGGCGGGGCTCAGGGTCAAGGGCCCCTGGGTTCAACCTCTGGTACCAAAAAAAAAAAAAAAAAAAAGTCTTTCAGGAACGAGCTGGAAGTGAAACCTCAGTGGAGGGCACAGAGGTCGGCTCACTGACACCCACTCTGATTGTTAGGGAACGTCTTCACACAGAAAGGAAATCATTTTGGAAGAAAAAAAAAATTTTGGAGGTGGGGGAACCACTTAAGGAGTCTGGGGGGGATGTGAACTGCCCTGGGGTGGGACAAAGAGGGTGAGAGGGCAGCAGGTGACACCTACGGGGGAGCGTGGGAAGGCCACCAGAGAGGACCCGGCTGTGGGGACCCTGAAGGCAGAGGCCCAGTCCCCTTGGGGGGCCCGTGGGAAGTGGGCTCTGGCCCGCCCCTGTGTGCGGCACCCCACTGACTGTCCCAGAAAGCCACCTCGAGGCCACCTTCGCGACTTCTCTGCACGAGGCACCGTGTCCCCCCACCCCCCCAGATCGAGAGAAGAATGACAGTCCAGTGCCGCGCAGCGACGGGACCTGTGCAGAGACACGCACCTCTGGGCCACCTCCTCCCGGGGGACCCTCCCAGGCTGGGCCACACTGACCCAGATGGGCCGGTCACCAGCCAGCCCTGGGCCTCCAGACGCGGCCAAGCCACGGCCACACGAGGCAGGAGGCCGCCAGCGACCTGCTTAATAAGCCGAGGACACACCCCAGAGGACGGCACCGACGCAGCCTGGTCCTACGTGAGCGGGTGACACGGCCTCGGTTCCGGTTCAGGCACAAGGTGCTCCGCTCCACACAGCGGTCACCATCACGCTGGGTGTGTGAGGCGCGGGAAGTTAAATCTCGCGAGAATACCACGGGTCTCACGAGAATATCACGGGTCTCGCGAGAACACTACAGAACCCATTACCCCTTCCCTCCTCACGGAAGGGCGCCAAATTCAAAAGTTCTCTCCAGCAATCCCCGCGGGACACAGTGTCCACTCGCAGTTCCTGAGTCACCCTGCCCAATCAGTGCCCGCTATGTCGCCTAGGCGACCCTTCTTAGGCCCAAGCTCGCAAGCTCAGGCTCTCTGCCCTCCTCCTCTCCTCTTCCCCTTGGGCAGCCCCCCAATAAATCTCTTGGGTGAATCTCGGGTGAGTCACTGGCCGCTGAATGACCACGAGCAGCAGGAAGGCGTTCCCACAGGAGGTCCCGAGGCCACGGCATGCCTGGACCACGGGAGTTTTACAGCCCTAGGGGACCTTGGGGACTGTCCCCCCTGTGGTCCACCACTGTGGATGTCACTATGCAACGCGTGATGGCATCAGGGAGCCAGGGAAAGGCGCAGCTGGACTGCCCCCACCTGTAAGTGTCCCATCACTTGCTCCAGACTCAGGACAAGATCGGTGTCACAGATGGAATCTCCATATGTGCCAACGTCCCCATCTGCAGCGCAGGCCGCACCTCCACAGCATCCCGTAGGAGTGACAGCTGAGAGCTCCCACCTGGAAGAACTGCCCCAACCCATGGTGCTGCAAGTGGGATCCTTTCCCTCCCTGCAGAGCTCCCAGCAGCGCCCAGAAACACAGAATCCAGGATCTGGTGCTGATTTTGTACCTGCGACTTCTCTAGCGCTGTTCATTTGTTCTGTGACAGTCCCCAGTGGTGTCTTGAGGACCTCCTATGCAGAGAATATTCCATTTGCAAACGGAGACCATTTATTTCTTTGTTTCCAACTTAGATCTTTTCTTTCTTTCTCTTGCCTACCCTGCTCAGGCCTTCCCTGCTGTGCTGAACTGAATGGTGAGGGTGGGCCTGCACTTTCCCCACGGAGCATGACATCAGCCAGGCCTGTCACACGCGGCCTGCGTACCCTTGAGATACACGATTCCTATATCTAATGCACAGAGTTTTTATTACGAAGGGTGCTGCATTCTGTGAGGTGCTTTTTCTGCATCTATTGAGACGATCATACAATGTTATTTTAATAAAGCCAGTGGCCAAAAGGTAAGTATTACATGACCTCACTTATGTGTCCAATTAAAGTCAAACTCAGGGAAACCTCAGCGTGGAGGTTGCCAGTGGCCGAGGGGGACGGGTGGGAGGGCCTGGTCAAAGGGTACCCTCTTTCCACACGAGGGGGTAAGTTCTGGAGATCTAATGAATAATATGGCAGGTCTAGCTAATAATGGCTTCTATGTTGGAAATTTACTGAGAAAGCATCCCTTTTTCTGGGGAGAAGAAAAAAGACCACTGAGCCTCCTCCCCAGCCCTATTCTGTATTTTATTTAGAGACAGGGTTTCACTGAGTTGCTTAGGGCCTCCCTGTTGCTGAGGCTGGCCTTCAACTTTTGATCCTCCTGCCTCAGCCTCCAAGGCTACAGTGGGCAAGCCCTTGAGCATTCTTACCCTAACCCACATGAAAGCAACAAAAACAGTTCTCCAAAGCACGACTAGGTGAGGGGACTGTCTGAATTAAGTGTGGGATTATTACACAAAGTGACTGGGATCAAAATACCATGCTGTATTCCTTAACTACACACATTTTTTTTTTTTTTTGGTCAAGGATACTTCAAAACAGCAGAAAAGAGAAAGAAAAATGAAAGGGTATGACGTGCAGCCCGCTCAGACCTTACTAAAGAACATTGTGGGGAGCGGGCTGGGGCAAGGCCCGAGGCCCACATTCAGTACCAGACATCCACGGGGGTTCTCCTAACAGGAGCCTCTCCTGCAGTCCTGGTCCAGAATGACCATGAGACCCCAGGGCCACACACGCACGACGTTAATGGAGCACCACCCACAGAATGTAACACCTTGTACCCCAAGGAATGGAGCCTGGGAGCAAGGAGGCGCAGAGCATTCTGGGAGCAGACCTCTGAGCCCAAGGCCTGCTCCCCCCTCCGTGTGGCCTCCCTTCCCTGGATGAGCGACTCTGCTCTTCCCTGTGCCAGCGCCCCTCCGTCTTCTTGGAGGTCTGTGCGTCCAGCGCTCCCGTGGCCTCTGTGGGCCTCTCTAGAATCTCTGGTACCAAAAAAAAAAAAGTCTTTCAGGAATGAGCTGGCAATGAGCGGTCACCAGGGAATGGGCACCATCCAAAGACCAGGAGCGACAGAGGGCCTGGCACTGCCGAAGCGCAAGGGCGAGGAGACAGCACAACAAACAGGCAGCCCTTCATTATTCAATTACTCACTCTGTAAATCGAGAATTAATGTTCGCGGGTTCTGGTGAGTGACATAATTACAATTTAAAAAGGGCAATTAATCATCGCTTGTTGTTCTCTGCCTTGCTGGGAGCGCCTGCCTCCTCAACACCAGCGCAGCCACAGAAGCATGAAGCTGGCGACGACTGTGACCACCCAGCTCCCACCTCCTGGCCCCCTCCCTGCGGTCCCTCTGGGCTGGTCCAGCCGCTGCCCACTTCTCCTGTGACCTTCCACGCCCTCCTCCAGACCCACCTCTGGGGCAGCGCCTGCTCCCTGCCCTTCCCTGCCCTGCGGGGACAACAGACAGCAGGCCTTCCTGACCCTGTTGGTTGTCAGGAAAGAAAGAGACCTTGGGCTTCTGGCTCTTGGTTCCAAGGGACAGGAAAGAAAGTGGGGAAAGGAGTCGAGCGAGGGAGAGGAGGACAGGGAGTGGGGAGGAGTGCGACAGAAAGGGCAGAAGGAAGGAACGGGTGGTGGCAGGGGTCTTGGAAGAACTGGGATCCCACAGGGACACTAGCGACTGGCTTGGCAGGTGGGGAGGGCCAGAAGCATCTTCTCAAGATGTGCATCTTCTCTGGGTGCGGTGGCACATGCTTGTCATCCCAGCAGCTCAGGAGGCTGAGGCAGGAGGATTGCAAGTTGGAGGCCAGCCTCGGTAACAGCGAGGTCCTAAGCAACTCAGCGAGACCCTGTCTCTAAATAAAACACAAAATAGGGCTGGGGAGGGGGCTCAGTGCCCCTGAGTTCAATCTCTGGTACCAAAGGGGGGTATATTTCTACAGACTTGGCCAGCCTCATCTCTAGTTCTGACCCTGGCTAATGCCCAGCCGTTCCATCGAATTCCAGGAACCTGAGCCCAAGCCAGGAGGCCAGCGGAGGCGTGTCCACCTCCTCCATACAGACAGATGGAAACCAACAGTTGTGCCCAGAAGAGGCCTTGGAAGGATCTTCCCTCCTGCCAACAGACCGCTTAAAGGGCAGGACTTGAGAGGTCTTAGCTCTACACACGTGACTTCTGTGCTACCCTGAGGCCGGCCCTAGGTTCCTGAGCTAGCAAAGACGATGCCACCCTGAGATGGCTGGGATTGTGGGATCCCTCTTGCCCTGTCCTGCTCTCTGTGCCGCTACCCTCCCTCACGACACTGGGGTCACAGGTCTGAGGGGGATGCAAGGCTCTGTCTTGGGAAAGGCCCTCCGCCAGCTCAGGGGGTCACCACGGCAACCCCCCCTCCCCACCAGAGTCTGCTCTGGGTGGTCCCACATCCCACCTGCAGCCACTGGGACCTGGATGGGAGCCTCCAGGGAGCTTTGGCCTGAGACCCTGGTGCAGGGACAGGCTGCCTGTGGACGTGAGGGGACACTCGGGTTGGCACAGCTGTATCGGTGCTGCCCTGTCTCCGTCTTCCTGGGCAGGAAGAGAAACTGTTTGGTCTGCTGAGCCCTGGACACTGTGCCATCTGCCCTGTGCAGACCGAGGTGGGCCTGATCCAGTGTGGCAGCGTCTCCACGCACCTTTGACACCGCCACAGGGACACCGTGCAGCACACCACCGAGGCCACGGCAGATCTAGACAGGCCAGTGGGTGGGATGTTAAGGAGATGATCCTCCAGGGCAAGGGAGGACCAGTTTGAGAGGGACCTGGGAGTCCAGGAGTGGGGAAGAGTTCCCAGGTCCATGGGCCACTTCTGGATGGACATGTAAGAAATCAGAAAGAAGTCTGCGCCCAGGGCGGGCAGCCAGGAGGCCAGAGGCCTGGGGACAGGGGGCTTTTCACTGCGATCTGCTGTACATTTTGGCTTTGAGGCGCGTCTGTGTGTCATCCACTCGAGAATCAAATTAGAAGCGAAGAAAATAGAAACAAATCAAGATGAAGAAAGGCCCCCAGTTGGGCGTCTCCCTGATGTCCATGAGCTGAGCGCTACCTGGTGAACCCGGCGATCTGTGCGCACCTGGTTTAACATGTTTACTTAAAAAAATCCACCTTCGCTTTTGAACGTCAATCGGTTTTGAAACTTTATATAACTAGGAAAAAAGCAAAACCACTGTCACTTGCCATTAAGAGGAGCTACGTGTAGAAACAGATATGATGGGAAGGAAAAGGCCCACTTTCAAACTTCAGATGGCTACACCTGGGCCCGATGTGCGCTCTCCATTCAACAGGAAAATGAGCCGGGCGTGGTGGCCCTGCCCGTCATCCCAGGAGCTCGGGAGGCTGAGGCAGGAGGATCATGATCTCCAAGCCAGCCTTAGCAAAAGGGAGGCCGTAAAGAACTCAGTGAGACCCTGTCTCTAAATAAAATACAAATAAATAAAATATAATGCTGGGGTTGTGGCTCAGTGGTAGAGCATGCACCTTGCATGTGTGAGGCCCTGGCTTCAATCCCCAGCACCACAGAAAATTTTAAAAAATAAAAGTATCGTGTCCATCTACAACTAAAAATATGTTTTAAAAAAAAATACAAAATACTGCTGAGGATAGGGCCGAGTGTCCCTGAGTTCAATCCCCCCAAAGGAAAAATATAAAAAGGAAGATGAAGGGCTGGGGTTGTGGTTCAGCGGTAGAGCACTCACCTCACATGTGCCAGGCCCTGGGTTCGATCCTCAGCATCACACAAAAATAAATAAATAAACTTATTGTGTCCAACTACAACCACAAAAGTAAATAAATAATAAATATGATTTAAAAAAAAAAAAGGAAGACGAATGTTACCAACATAAGCATCATACTGAGACTTCATTTAAAAAAAAAAAATCAGAAGTCAAATAAAATCGAAAAGGGAAAGCCTCATCACTGTGCGCTTTGCACATAGCAGTATTGGCGATCCGAGCTCCCTGGCAGGATCGAGACCCACTGACGGGCCAGGAGGAGCATCCTCCCCCTTGTCACTCACTGGTGAGGCCCCCAGGCCAGCCCTGACTCACTCAGAACTCATGTTCATCAGACACTGCGCCGGAGCGGAGGACAGTGCCGATGAATTGGACGTGACTTTCGCTTGCCCTAAGGAGTTCATGACTGTGGTGGGTCAGACAGGACGAGGTTCCAGGCCCACGCCTAGGGCACCAACTGCCATGCTCAGCAGAAGACTGGATGCCTTTATTCTTTCCCACAGGGGTGCTGGGGCGCCGACACCCCGGGTTGTGGAGCGGGGAGGGAGACCTCATCTCTGCAGGACACAGCACACGAAATTAACTCCAAGGACAGAAACGGAAACCTAAGGGCTAACTTTTGGAAGAACTGCAGTTGTACAGATTTAGGGCCTTGGGTTAGGGGTGACACTAAAGGTACAAGGGCCAAAGGAAAAAAGAGGCAAAGAAGATTGCACTGACATTTCAAATCTCTGTGTTTCCAAAAAGACCCGCAAATACGTGGAAGGCCACCAGGAGCTGTGAGGACATCCTGCAGATCCACAGCTCGTGACCGATGACTCTCCAGACTATGCAAAGAACGCCTGGAAGCAAACAGGAAAAATGGGCCAAGGATAAAGCACAGAGGCCCACACCGGAAGTCCCAGCTGCTTGGGAGGCGGAGGCAGGAGGATGGCAATTTTGAGGCCAGACTGGGCAACTTAGTGAGATCCTGTCTCAAGAAAGAAAAGGGCAGAGCGTCTGGCCAGCCACTCTCCAAAGATGCTCTACAGGCGACCAAGGAGCCTGGGGAGAGACAGTCAGCACTACCCGCCACTAAGAAAATGAAAATCCAACCACAATGAGACCCCCCCACACACAGAGCGCCAAGCGTTGGCAAAGACGTGGAGAAGCTGGAATTCTTGGAGCAGTCGATGGGAATGTGAAATGCTCTGCGCAGCCACTCTGGAAAATAATGTGCACTTTTCTCCAAATAGGAAATTCAGAATTGCCATTCCATCTAGCAATTCCACGCCAAGGCCCACAGCCCAAAGAAACCAAAACATAAGTGCAACAGAAAAACCTGTTCACAGGGGCATACTCAGACAGTGGAAAAAGCCTCAATGCTCATCCACAGATTAATGGATGCGTCCAATGTGCTCTAATTCCTACGATGGAATATTATTTGGCAATGAAAAAGAAATGAAGTACTGATAGGTGTTGCAGCACAGAGCGAGCCTGCAAAGAGGGTGCTGAATAAGGAGGGAGTCACCAAGACTGAATCACGTAATGATGTGAGTCCATTCATATGACACGTCCAGAACGGGCAAACCCACAGAGACAGGAAGTAGATGAACAGCGGTCAAGGGCCAGGAGGGAATGGGAATGACTATTAACGGGCAGAGCCCCTTTGGGGGAGAAGAAAATCTCCTCCATTGATTGGATGCTGGGTACACAACTCCACAAACAGCAAAAACTACTGAGTGAGAAAGTGTTGGTGGGAGAGTTAGATGAATGTGAATTCTATCTCCATGAAGCTGTTAAAATAAAACCAATTTTATTTCTTACTGTTGAACATGGAGAAAGTCTCCCATTCTTCTCAATGAGCAAAAGTCTCGGGCACTAGCCGTGTGAGCCAGAAGGTGGACAGGCTGAGACGGCAGGACGGCCCAGAGAGGCGGGGGCCGGTGGGGAAGGGCAGGACTGAGACTTGCCCAGCTCTGCGGTGTCTCACTGTGTGACCTGGGGAAAGTCACTTGTCTCCCCAGTTTCCTGGTTGATAAAATGGGGACACCCCCACACTTGCCTGAACCCGCGACACTGTCAACTGTCAGAAGAACCAAGATGTCGTAACGGCTAAGAAAAGAAGATCATGTTCGTTGTAAGATGTCACTGGTCACAGAATCTATCCTCAATTTGAAGATGGAAGCACAGGAAAAAATGTTCGCCTTGACATGGGTGAAACGCATCGATGCCCACCTGCCAAGTCAGAGTTCACAGGTGAAGTGAATTTGGTGGCTACTGTTATCCGCATTTAACAAGTATTTATTGAGCAACTACTAAGCACCCTTAGGTGCTACCACTAATAAAAACATGGTCTGTGTCCTTACAAACTCACAATCTCCCTGAATAAGACAAGCAAAACAAAAGGGAAGCAAAAGACGGGGTGTGCAGACTCCAGCTGCAGTGGGCTCCACTCTGCTGGACCATAACCCGTGTCTCACCTGATCACCCCGCGGAGAATCGGGACCTAACGCGAGATCACTATGATTAAACCACCTCCAAAAACGCTCAGACGCCCTGGTTTCCACCCAATTCCGCTGACAGCCCGTGGGCAGCGAAGGGCAGCACACAGGCCAGTGTGCACACGCAGAATACAACAGGGGCCACGTTTACCAAAAAAAAATGTTCACACTAAGATCCTGCTGCATCAAGACGCTGAGACTCTGGAAAGAACAGAAGCTCAAGAAAAGCAGGGTCCCCGCAGATGAATGTCCCCCACCCCATGTCACTGGCCACAAGGGCAGCGCCCATCAGGGGACAGCATCAAGTTGGCAGACCTCTGGCCTCAGCTCAGCCTAGTGCCCCACCCGACGGGGAGCAAGATGCTGCTCCCATGGTCCAATGCGCCCCCATCTCAGGACACGGAGAGAGGGGAAATCAGGCCAGGAAACCCACGGAGACACTCAACTGCCCAAGAAACCCCAGAAACAGGAGGAACCCCGCCAGGCACCAACTGCCGCCCAGCAGATCAGCAAAGGCGACAAAGGCAGACAACAGCGTGGGGGCCACAGGTCAGCCTCGGGCACGCTGCAGGAGGTCAACTGCACCACTGTCCAGTGGTGTGAAGGGGAGTGTGACGACAAGGGTCACAAAGACCTGATGTGACGTGACTGTGGTACTGAGGTCGCGCAGGGCTGGTCTTCCCCTGAGCCTCGCCCTTTCCATTTATTTTCAGACAGGATCTTGCGGAGTGGCCAGGCTGGCCTGCAACCCGGAACCCTCCTGCCTCAGCCTCCCAAGCTGCTGGGATCATGGGCCTCTGCACGTGGCTGGTGTCACAGATCTTTCAGATTTAAGCAAAATAAATAAATAAATAAATAAATAAATAAATGGAGACCCAGGAATAGACTCACTTCTTCCTTTTCCCTCTGAGAACACAACTAAAAATCCTGGACACTGGACACACAAAACATAAAAGGTGGAGAGAAGAAGGCTGGCTGGGGCCTCAGGAGGACACTGTGGGCCGCACCTCTGACCAGGTGCTGGAGGACACACCCACAGGCACAGATCGGAAAAGCCTCCTCTTTTGAGCCAAAAGAACAGAAAAGCAGCAGCTTGCAAAACGGACAGACTCTAGGTAGAACTGCCCCACTCCAGCCAAACACCACAAAAAAGGAAAAACTGACAGTCCCCACTCACCAACAAAGGCCACCTAGGGGCTGGGACGCTCGCCCTGCCCTATCTGTAATGGACGCCCCTACCACCCTCTGCCCTGAGAAGGTGGCGTCGGTGGGAGGCAGATCTGTGGCACCACCAGGGGCAGGAAGGCCCCACCACGGATGACGGTGCTCACCCAGCCAACAACCCTGCTCTCCCACCACAATGAGCCTCCTCAGGTGCAACACGCCAAATGCAGGGGTCACCCTTATCCAGAGCTTCACTTCCCAGGGTTTTGGTTGCTTGTGGTCACTTGCATTCTGAAAATATGAGCAGGAAAATTCCAGAAATAAACAAGAATCAAGTTATAGACGGCTCAGGATTTGAGTAGCTTGAGGAAATCCTGGACCAACCTGTTCCTTGTTCAGTGGATCCGCACGATATATGCTACCCGCCCGTTAGTTACCTAATAGCTTTCTGGATTATCAAATCAAATATCATGGTATCACAGGGTCTGGCAACTACCCACAGTTTCAGGCATCTACTAGGAGTCTGGGAACAGTATTTTCACAAATAAGGAAGGACTACTGCACTCACTTCTCAACACTCCTTGGCAGCTCTGTGATCCTCGGAGGGAATGATACAAGGGGAGCATCTGGGAGGGATTTTCCTCCCTGATGAAAGATGTACAAGGAGAAAATATCAACTTTGTTCATATTCACTCCACCAGGCAGTGAGCTGCACCTCCCCTTCCTTGAATGTGGATGGGACATGACTGCTTTGGCTAATACAGAAGGGCAAAGCCATATTTTGTGACTTATAAGGTTAGGCCCTGGGAGGCTCCTTCTCAAGACGCCCTGTCCCAGGCACACCCTTTCACAGCTGGCACTGAACAGCGTGTGCTCCTGGCCATATTCTCTCTCTCTCTCTCTCTCTCCGGCCCCCCCCAGCCCTCTTCCCACCCCTCCAAGGCACAAGGAGGGGTACATGGGCCCTGTCCTCACAGCCCAGCTAAGTCATCCTCCTAGTCCCCCCGGCTCAGAGCTGAGGGTCTCCAGCTGAGGAAGACAAAGTGGGTGCACAGGGACCATGTCGCAGGCAAATGTCTGGTGACAACAAATCAGTCAAAGGGCATCTAAGGAACCAGGCTGGAGAGGCCCAAGGAAAGGACTCTAACGGAGGGAGAGCATTCTCGAGGAAGCCCAGATGTCACATGTCGTGACCCAGAACAACTTCAAACAACTGTGTTAAGCTCAGAGAGCCGAAAGAAGACACAAAGAACAAAAGGAAAGCAGGAAAATGATGCCTGAGCCAAACGAGACTATCAGTGAGGAGGACACGATAGGCCAGAAACAACTAGAAATTCTGCAGTGGAAGTTCAACAGGTGAGACGAAGAGTTCCTTGCAAATCTGGTGACACAGATCCACAAACCTGAGAAGCTCGACAAACTTCAACCAAGACCCCGAGACCCACCCTGGGTCACAACATAAACAAGCTGGTGGCAACAGAGAATCTGGAAAAGAGCAAGAAGTGACTTCAGGTACGAGGGATCCTCAAAAAAACGAACCTCCATTTGCTCATCAGAAAGCAGGCAGGGGAGAGGCAACGGGAGGCACATTTACACCCAAACAACTCCGACCGATAATTGTGTGTGTGTGTGTGTGTGTGTGTGTGTGTGTGTCGTCTGTGGGAGGGGGGGCGTTAGGGACTGAAACCAGCCCCTGACACATGCCAGCCAAGCACCCTAGTGCTGAGCTACGTCCCCCACCCTTTTTAAAACTGTATTTTGAGACAGCCTCTAAGTTGGCCAGGTTGGCCTCAAAATTGTGATCCTCCGGCCTCAGCCTCCTCAGGAGCTGGGATTACAGGTGCGCGCCACCACATTGGCTCAGGCCATATCTCTACCCAACAAAACTGAAAACTCCATTCAAAAATGAAGGCAAGGGCTGGGGAAGTGGTTCAGAGGTGGAGAGCAGGGGAAATCAGATTATACCTGGATGAGCAACATGGGCTGCCGCTAGGCCTGCCCTCCATGAAATGCTGAACAAGGGGACCTTCAGGGTGTAATGAGGGGACACGAGGCAGCAACTCAAAGCTGCATGAAAAAGTAAAAGTCTCCAGGGAGAAGCCAAATGAGTAAGCATAAAAGCCTATAATACTGTGCTTTAGTTTTTATTTCGATTTTCTATTTACTACATGATTTGAAAGACATAAAAATAATTATAAATCTATGTTAATGGGACACAACATATAAAAATGCAATTGTGACAATAATAGCATAAATGGGGCATAGAGCTACATAGAAGCAGAGTTCATTTTTCTTAGATCTTTTTATGATGGTAAAATATATGTAAAATTTACCACTTTAACCATTTGGAGGTGTTAGAAATTAAGTGTAGCATTTAGTAGATTTAAAACGTTGTGCTGGGCGTGGTGGGGCACGCCTGTCATCCCAGGGGCTTGGGAGGCTAAGGCAGGAGGATTGCAAGGTGGAGGCCAGCCTCAGCAACTTAGCAAGGCCCTAAGCAACTTAGTAGGACATTCTCCATAAAAACAAACAAAAAAACTAAATAAATAAAAAGGGCCACGGATGTGGCTCACTGGTTAAGTACCCCTGGGTTCAATCCCCGGAGAACCCCACCACCACTATCAATATGTTTCCAGAATTTTCCCATCAGCCCAACAAAAGCACTGCCACGATTAAACAATAACTGGCCATCTTCTCCTCCCTCAGACCCTGATAACCTCTATTTTGGTTTCTGTCTGTATGAATTAGCAGCAGAGTTTTTATAAGTTGTAAAAAGTTTAAGTTGGCATTAACTCAATTAGCTTGTTAGGAAACTTGGGATGCTAAATGTAATTCCTATTGTAACCACAAGGAAACGAGCTAAATTATATACACAAAAAAGAAATGAAAAGGGAATCAAATTGGTTCATTACATAAAAAATCCACTACGCACTGAAGGACGCAGCAAAGGAAGAAATGGAGAACAAAGAGAGCTACAAATCACACAGAAAACAAACAGCAGAATGGGAGACGTCCTTCCCGCTCAATGATTACTTAAATGTAAACAGATTCAACACTAGAATCAAAAATCAGAGAAAGACAGAGTGCATGAAAAGCATGATCTAAATATATGCTATTGACAAGAAAATTACTAACAGTTTACCCACAGCCATCCAGAGATTCTGTGTAAACCCTACTGAAATTCCAAAAGTCCTTTTACCTCTGGAGATGGAAAACCCAATCTTCAGATTCATTTGGTGAGGAGTGGCCAAAAAGGAAAAATAGTGAGGATCATTGGAAGATTCCCAGTTTCAAAGATCCAAAGGCACAAAAGTGAAAACTGGAAGGTGTCCCAAGATAAAAGCACTGGACACGCCTGGAATCCCAGTAGCTCAGGAGGCTGAGGCAGGAGGATCGCAAGTTAGAGGCCAGCCTCAGCAGCTCAGCGAGGCCCTGAGCAACTCAGGGAGACCCTGTCTCTAAATAAAATAGAAAAAGGGCTGGGGACGGGGCTCAGGGGTTCAGCACCCCTGGGTTCAATCCTCGGTACTAAAAGAAAGAAAAAAAGATATTGTATCCATTTGCAACTAAAAAAATTTTTTTTAAAATGGGTTCTTCAAGAAGATCAATAAAATTGACGACCTTTAGCTAGTCTGGTAGAAGAAAGAACTTAGACATATACCAAAAATGAGAAATTAAGATGGGCAATTAGTAATGAGATCCTAATTGGAATAAGTGCTACAAAAATTAAAAGGATTGGGTTGGGGCTGGGTTGGGTTTGATCCTCAGCATCGCGAATAAATACATAAAATAAAGATCGATCAACAACTAAGAAAAAAAATGAAAAATTCAAAGGATTCTAGGAGAATATTATAAATAATTATATGCCAACAAACCGGATCATCTGGATGAAATGGATGGATTCTTACAAAGGTACAAAATTATTAAACTGACTCATAAGCAGAGTTTCAAAAGACTTGTAGCAAGTCTCGAGTAACCAAAGTCAGCGAAGAAAAGCCCAGAACCAGGTGGCATCAGGGGTGAATCCAGCCAATTATTTAAAGCATTAACACCCACCCTTCTCAGACGCTCCCAGAAAATTGAAGAGGGGGGGAAACACTTTCTAGCTCATTCTGTGCAGTCAGCCTTACCCTAATACCAAGGCCACGAGGAAATCACTGGCCAAGATCTCTTATGAGTGAGGATTTCAAATCCTCAAGGAATCCTGACACACCAGATGCCACATCATAGGCATGACACACCAAGACCAAGTGGGACGCATCCCTAGAAGGAAAGGCTGGTTTGACGTGAGAAAATCGATCAGTGACACATCACATTAGCAAAGCAAGGAAAGGGCGCTCCCTGATCCCGTCCACGAGGCAGAACGTGCGTCAACAGAGTCCAACACTGTCGCGATGGTCAAACAAAACAGGTGGAGGTTGGTAGTGTGCCCCTTCACCCAGGAGGGTGGCCAACACCAGAAGACAAGCAATACAGCCCTCCCCAGATCCTCAGAGGGAACGTGGTCCTGCTGCCACCCTGATTGTGGACTTGTGAGCCCTGAAACCATGAAAGAGGTTTCTGAGTTCCTTTGGCTGGCCCTGGCTCCTGGCACCTTGTAAGGGCAGACCTAGGACATGCAGGCCACCCAGGGCATCTGAAGACGCAATCTGAAGACCCAGCCCCCACCCCAACAGCCCGCTTTCCCCTAGAAACCGCAGGGCCCAGCTTCAGGTTCACGTGGAACTGTGAGGGGTGCAAAAAAAGTTCAAGACCTGCTACAAACCACAGTGATCAAAACCCTACAGCACTACCTTAAGGAGAGGCATATACGCTAATAGGACTTAGAGTCCAGAAATAAACCCACACATTTAAGGACAAATGATTTTTTTCTTGGTATTGGGGACTGAACCCAGGGGCTCTTAACCCCTGAGCCCCGTCCCCAGCCCTTTTTCGATTTTATTTAGAGACAAGGTCTCGCTGAGCTGTTGAGGCTGGCCTCTAACTTGCGATCCTCCTTCCTCAGCCTCCTGAGCTGCTGGGATGACAGGTGTGTGTCACTGTGCCCAGGTGTGGGAGTGATTTTTTTTTTTTGACAGATATCAAAAACATAAACAAAAAAAAAAAAGAAAAAAGAAAGAAAAGAGTTGAGTTGGACTTCACCCAAATTAAAATTTTTTTAAATGTCGGAGTTCATGATCAACGAGGTAAAAAGACTACAGGTGGAATGAGAGAAAATGTTTGTGCACCATAAAACTGGTAAGAGAGTTATCTAGAATAAAAAATTCCTGGAGCTTAAGAGTAAAAAGAAAACCCCTCGAAAATGGGCAAATAATCCAGACAAGACATTTCTCCAAGGAAAGTGATCAAACGGCCAATAAACACAGGAAAAGATGAGCCACGTCATTTGCCATTAGAAAAATGCCAAACCAGAGACAGCATCTCCTACCTGCTCGGGTGGCAGCCGGCTGCCATGGTTTAGGATGATTTTGGTGGCCATCCAGAGAAAACCAGACCCTCAGAAGGTGCTGGAAGACAGGAATGGTGCGGCTGCTATGGAAAGCCTAAGGCAGCTCCTCCAGCTATCAAAAGCCAAGCGACTGCAAGTCCCCACATTGTCACTTCTGGGTAGGGACACGCCAAGAACAGAAAGCAGGGTCCTGCAGAGAAGTCTGGGGTTTGTCTTGTTGCGTTTCCTGGTGGAGCTGGGGATGGAGCCCCCAGCTCTGGACAGAGGCCTGTGACCAAATGACCACCAACAGGTGGGTGAAAGGTGGCCTTCACACAGAGTAGAATATTACTCAAGTCTAAAAAGGAAGGAAATTGTGATGCGCGCCACCTGATGGAGGAACTGGGAGGCATTAGGTTAAGGGAAATAAACCCGTCCCAGAGGGACCGTCCTCTGAGGTACGGAAGCTCAAGTTCATGGAGACAGAGCAGAAGGGTGGTGGCCAGAGGCGGGGGACGGGAGAACGAACACAGCGGCTCATCTGGAACAATGAGAGTGCTCTGGGAGTGGACAGTGGTGGCAGCTGCCCAGCGCTGTGCCACCGAATCCCACACTAGAAAATGGTGACAGTCCCAGGAAAGAGTCACCACGAAGAATCATGATGGGAAAGAAAGTCATGGGATGGAATAATATCTGGAAATAGGGTACCACACAGTCTCAAAGCACTGCCCTATTGACCGATTTCCAAGGGGAAAGGTATCTTCACATCACAAAAACCTTGCTGGGCACGGTGGCCCACGCCTGTCATCCTAGTGGATCAGGAGGCTGAGGCAGGAGGATCGCAAGGTGGAGGCCAGCCTCAGTAACTTAGCAAGGCCCTAAGCAACTCAGTGAGACCCTGTCTCTAAGTGAAATATTAAAAAGGGCTGGGATGGGGCGCAGTGGTCAAGTGCCCCTGGGCTCAATCCCCAACAACAAAAGAAAAAAAGAAATCTAGCAGACAGCCCCTGGAGCAGGGAGCCACGTTTCATGTTCTTGGTAGGTAGACAGAGTGGTGCGCGGCGCCATTAGGAATGCTCCTGACTAAAGCATTCAGCCCCAATCTACTGTCGGACGCCTCGACAGGCCACAGAGGACTCAGCCAGGCCAAGGCGACTCTGGACAAAGCACCAAGGAGACAGATGGCTTCACGAGACGCACCTCCTTCCCTGAACCCTGGGATTTTAAGAGACAGCACACAGGATGTGGCCGGGACGTGGGGGAAGGCCAGACGTGGTTCACGTGTCACGTGGACGGTGTGGTCACCTTCTTGTGGCCAGGCAGGAGAGCGCTGCTGTGCTCGGCCTGCGCTCACGTATTCCCGGGTGGAACGACGACCTCTGCGCGTCACCCTCCACCACTCAATGACTGGGCCGCGACGGAGAGAGACCTGGGGACGCCCGGGACCTGGCAGGCAGGAAGGCCACCTGCAAGCACCCCTCCACAGAGCAGGAGGCTGACTTTTGTCATGAACAGGCAGCAGGAGAGGCTGTGGCTAGAGAGGCTGAGGGCAAGCAGCAGAGTGGAAGGTTCTAGAAGGCATGTCAGGGGGAGCCAGCGCAGGGGCAGGGCAAGAACACAGGCGCCCTGGCCAACGTGCTCACTGATGACGTTACCGCAGACCAGTCCCAGGGGAAGGAGTGCTGACGGGTGGACAGAAGGAAGGACTTTCTGGAGGAGACTTGCCCTCACTGGGTCACTGCTGGGGGTAAGAGGGAAGTGTCCAGGCAGGGTTTCCTACTGGTGGCCTGCGAGGGGACAGTCCTGAGGGCCCCGCTGATCCCCTCCCTACAGTCCAAAGACTGCGCAGACCTCCCTGCTTAAGCACGGACCTAGTGGCCTGAGAATGAAAGACGATGCTTCAAAAGGAATCAGTGGTGAACTGACTCAGCAGAGGCCCAAGACCCACATCTGTTTTTTCTTTTTGGTCCTGGGGATGGAACCCAGGGGCACTTAACCCCTGAGCCCCGTCCCCAGCCCCTTTTTCTATTTTATTGAGAGACAGGGTCTCGCTGAGTGGCTCAGGGCCTTGCTAAGTGGCTGAGGCTGGCCTCTACCTTGCGATCCTCCTGCCTCAGCCTCCCGAGCCCCTGGGATTGCAGGCGTGCACCAAACCCACGTCTTAAGTTGAAAGGAAAAAAGGAAAAAAAAAAAAGCCAGCTACTGAGAGCACCCCCATCCCACATCTGCTCTCTGAGAACACCTTGATGCGAGACCTGCACTTCCCCAAATTCTCTCTTCCCCACAGGAAGAAAGCCGTCCCCTGCGCTGTGCCGACGTTACACTGAGGGCCCGGCTCGCCAGCCTGCTTGGGTTTGCCGTGAGAGGCGCGATGTACTTGAGCGCCACTGTGATTTGTAATGCCATTTACATAATTAAACATACAGACAAGTGGCATGAGGAGGTGGATATGGTTAATGGAGTTCCAGGAGCTAAAAATAGCAGGCACAGCTACAGGCTGCAGGGGACACCGGGGGCGGCACCTGCTGATGGGCGCTGATGGCCATGTCGAGGCTGCCCCGTGGGGGGGCTTCTCTGTTCAGCCAGGGCCTTTGAGTCAGGATTATGACGCTCCCCACAGACACGGGGCAGCTGGTGTCAGGCTGCACCAGAGATGACAAACGAAGGGTCACCAACAGGCCGCGGAGGGCTGGTCCAAGAGCGCACCCCGTCCTGAGTTCTAACTCAAAAAAACTGGTCGCAGGCCTACCCTGACCCCCAAACCCGAGGGGTTCATCCCAACCACAGCTTAAAGCCCAGGGAAGCCTCTGGGCCGTGACATTTGCTTTGTTTATGTAACATGGTTTCTTCTTTCTCTTCCTGCTCATTCTCCTTCCTTCTCTTTTTTGAAGGCTGAAATGATGGGTGAGACTTAAAAATTCCCATAGAAATCCTTGTCTGGTTGGGCACAGTGGAATGCCAGTGACTTGGGAGGCTGAGGCAGGAGGATCACAAGGTGGAGGCCAGCCTCAGCAGCTTAGCGAGGCCCTGAGCAACTCGGCGCGACTCTGCCTCAAAATAAAACATAAAAGGAGCCGGGGACGTGGCTCAGTGGTTAAGTGCCCCTGGGTTCAATCCCTGGGACCCCTGGGCTCCCGTGCCCAGCACCCCGAGTCCCAGGCCCTACCGCATCCTGCTGGGTTCTGCTGCCATCTTTCACTGGGTTCTGTGGGATTTTGTTCCAGGACTTAAAACTGGCTTCAGTTTCCAGCTTGACCACCTTGTGGCACCCCTGATACCTGTGTCCCTCAATCCCCACTGCTTCCCTCCACCAGGTCCTTCCGGCCATGATGCTCGGCCTCACCTGGAGCCCACAGCAATGGCTGACCATGAACCTCTGACATCAGGAACTCAAATGAACTCTCCCTCCTCTAAGTTGTCCCTGTCAGGGACTTTAGTCACAGCAACAAAAAGCTGACAGTCTCCAGTCCTCAAGAAACGCCCCCTCGGGCGAGCCTGAGGTTGCTGGGGAGTCTGTGTTCAGCCTCAGCACTCCCCACCATCTGTCCACCATCAACAAAGCCCTGATTTTTTTGTCCTGGGGACTGAACCCAGGGGGCTTAACCCCTGAGCCCCGTCCCCAGCCTATTTTTCTATTTTATTGAGAGACAGGGTCTCGCTGAGCTGCTCAGGGCCTCGCTAAGTGGCTGAGGCTGGCCTCCACCTTGCGATCCTCCTGCCTCAGCCTCCAGAGCTGCTGGGATTATAGGGTGCTGTGACCAAAGGACCGACCAGCACAACAGAGAGGAGGAAGGGTTTACCAGGGGCTCACCTGGGAGCTCTTGGGGATGCCATGTCTAAATCCATGCTGCGACTAGTCAACTCAGAGGCGCACGAGGACACAGGTGGTGGAGCACCCGATGTGATCCCTGCCGCCACGATCAAGATGCCAGGCGATGACCACACTGCGGCTGAGGGCAGACACTGTCAGACCTGCGCCCACCTGTCCGCCACCTCCTCCACTCATATTCTCTGCGACTACGATTGGCACTGAAGGCGGGGCCTTGGCCTGTGCATACCACAACCTCGGGGCCCGGAACAGAGCCGGGTGCGCAGGCAGGCGGCACTCAGGGACAGCTGCTGCAGGACCAGCTCCTTGTTGGGTCCTCGTACCCTCGGGGGTGAGGTGGGGTTTTGCTTGATGCTACAGATGAGTAAACTGGAAGCCAGTGTCCTGTGAGGGGTCCCCAGAGCCCCTGTGGGAGGCGATGCAGGAGGCAGGTGGGGTGTGGGGAGGAGGTGGCCCTGGGGCTGTGGCTTGGGGTCTCTCTTTGTCCCTGGAGAGTGGAGTCCCTGCTCCCTGGTCCCCATGGGAGCTGCTCCCTCCCCACACTCTTCCTCCATGATGTCCTGCCTCCCCTCGGCCAGGAGTGGAGCCGCCATCTGTGGACTGGGACCTGGGCCACCCTGCGCCCCACGTCCACTGTCCCCCTCTACAATTGTTTTTAATCACAGCAGCAAAAAGAAAAAAGCTAAGACAGCCAGAGACTAGGCCACTTGCCAAGGTCACCCAGGACCACCGGCCTAGGGTGTGGGTATGACAGAGAAGGAGGCCACTTTGGTTCACACAGAGGACACGGTCCAGGTGGGGCGGGAGGACAGTGGTGAGGTCCAAATCCCACTTACCCCAGGGGCCACAGATCAGGCTGAGAACGCACCCCACCTCCCGGCACCTCCCGCACAGTGCCCGCTCTCTAGCAGCCTCTGGCTCCCTCGGCCCCTCTTTAGGGACAAAGGAATGTGTCATATGTCATCTTTCTCCTTCTACAGAAACGACTGATGCTCAGCAGTGGGCATATTTAACAGGATCCCTAGAGGCTTCTCCTTCCCTCCCCAGCCCCGTCCCCGGACTCTCATGCCTGAGATGGGGGGGGGGGGGTACAGGGCTGCCTGGGGATCTGACCGTGACCGTGGTGGGCAGCTGTGTCCCGGGTTCCAGCTGCAGGTCCGCCAGACTCTCCAGTGTGGAGAGTCACCTGCAAAGCGCTTGTGACATCGGCCCTGGCTAACAGGGTCACTGTGAGGATCCAGTGGGCAAACCATGGCACCTAGGATCAGGCAGAAAGAAGGGCTGTGCCTGCACGCGCACACGCACGAGCGCACACGCACACACAGAGCCGCGAACACCTGGGCGTCCACAATAAGGACAAGCAATGGCTTCATTACCATTTCATAAATTTCATGACAACAACTCCTGACACCCCGAGTTTATGAACAAAAGGGGCCACCGGCATTTTTTTTTTGAGACTAATGGAATGATCCATGTTTTGGAAAGCCACACAGATCCATCGGCCTTTAATGAGACAGTTGTGCCTACCTGTCAGGCCCGGATAGTGGCGCTGCCAAAGACAGAGCCACGGCGGCTCACAGACAGGCCTCCTGCAGAATCCCTGCGGATCGAGAGTGAGCCACAGGGCCTCAGGAATGGAGGCAGAGAGGCTTCCGGTGCCTGTTTTGCCCCAGGGCCCTCAAAGGTGACCCTTCGGCCAGGGATACCAACCCAGGGCCTCGAGAGAGAGATGCCCGGGGACTCGCAGGCCAGGGCGATTGCTGGGGTTCCTGGTGAGACCCCTCACTCCACCTGGGCCTCCGGCTGCGTTGCCTGGTGGCAGGGCTGAGCGAGGGACGGGCTCCCAGCTCTGAGGGTCTGTGAGTGTGCGTCTCCTCCCCCTGAGCACAGATCTGCAGCTCACCATCCAGGCGGCCCTGTGCAGAGCAGGGAGGAGGGGGGGTCTCAGCTTCAATGACTTTGGCCGGGGGGGTACTAGGGATGGAACTCAGGGGCACGCCACCCCTGAGCCCCATCCCCAGCCCTGTGTTGTATTTTATTTAGAGACAGGTCTCGCTGAGATGCTTAGAGCTTTGCTGAATTGCGGAGGCTGGCCTCCACCTTGCCATCCTCCTGCCTCAGCCTCCCGAGTCGCTGGGATGACAGGCGTGGGTCACTGCGCCTGGCTTCTAATTCCTGCTCACCCCGTCTCCCATTCACACACAGCTTGTCCCCTCCACTGAGAAGATGCCAACCAGGAAGACTGAGAGCGGCCTCCCTCCCTCCCATGGCCATCTTCCTGTCTGCTGGCCAGCTTCTCAACCTGGGGACGGCTCCTGGGGATGGCCACCACACCCAAGCCGCTGAAGGGCCTACCAGTTCCCCTCCAGGGCTCCTAAATGTCCTTCCCAAACGGCGGTGGGTGACTCTGGTGGCCCATCTGGAGGTAGGAGGTCCCCAGGAGAGAGACATCAGGGTTCCCAGCAGCAGCTCCACTGGCAGAAATCAATCTCCCAGGAAAACCAAGGAGGGTGGGCGTGGAGGGTGTCACTGTGGCAGCCAGGCTGTTGGGAGCAGGCTGCTCTGGGCAGGGACCGCCAGGAGGCAGGTTCCTGGACAGGCTGCCTCCCTTCCCAGCCAGCGAGAGCCGAGCGCTGAGGGAATGAACGCAAGCCAAGGGCCGGAGCTGACGGGCACCGACGGGGCTCCAGAGACGTGTGCCCTGTGGCCTGCCAACAGCCCGTCCCAGGGGACACAGGGAGAAATGGGACGTCCAGAGACACCTAAAAATGGCACACGATCTGTCTCAGATTGTGATTCAGAGAACTGGAGCCTGGAGTGCTGTGACATGGCCAAGGACCACCTGCAGACCAAATGTCACAGAGCAGGGCCACACGGCCGTCCCCGCGGCTGGGGTCTCTGGGAGGAAGCTCGTGGGTGGTCTAATGTGACCTGGAACTTGTCCACTCCTCAAAGTTGGGTCTTTCCAAAGGATCAAGGCCAGCTGCCCCGCCCCCCAGCCCCTTGGGAAGGGCAGCTCGATTCTCCAGGCTGCCCTGGTGGCCTGCCTCGGGGGACACCAACTTCCAGGGCCACTGGCCTAGGCCCAGGGCCCCACGAGGCTGAGCAGAGTCTCAAAGGACCCCCTTCCCACAGGCCATCCCGCAGGTGGAGCAATGAGCAAGGGTCGCCCGCGGCTGCCAGCGCAGCTACTGGCCACGCGTGAAAGCCCATGTCACGGCTGCGTCTGCTGATGGCTCCATGTCCCTTCTCTGGGCCTTGAAAAAAACAAGTCCCCCAGGCTGCCAAGACCGTGGCAGCTCCTTGGCCAGTAGAAGGTCAAATCTGTGTGTCGTGCCAGAGGTGGCTGAGGAAAAGGCACCTGGAGAGGGCCACCAGCCCCCGAGGGAAGGGCTACACAGGGACCCGCCTCCCTCCCAGCTGGCGGGGGAGCAGCCAGGGAAGCCCTGATGGCGTGGGAAAGCTATGGCCTTCCCAGGTCCAGTGACGGAGGGCCGGCTGTCCCAGGAACCCCCACTCTCGCGCCTCCTCTCCTGTTCCTGGACCCTGGCCAAGCCCTCAGCAGCCATCTGCACGAGGATGAGGATGAGGACAGAGAAGAGGAGCCTGCCCCCAGTCGGGGGCCGAGGGGAGCAGAGCCGGATGCCCGTCCCTGGGGGCAGCACCCAGCCCTGGTCTGCACTGGCCCCCGGGCAGGCCACCAAGGGAGGTCAGCAAAGGCCAAAACCAACACAAGGTTGGGAGAGGGCGGGTCAGCAGGAGAAAGGGCCTTTCAGCCCTGGACAGGACTCAGCAGCCACTAAAGTTCCCGGTCAGGGCCTGGGGGGAGCAGGGAGGGGTCCCCCACCCCACGAGGCAGCTCCCAGTCCACGGCCCAGCCAACAAGTGGCCCACGACTGCCACCTAGTGGGCGCTGCTCAACGTGCAGGACGAGATGAGGCCAGCACCCGGGGAGCCCAGGCGGGACCCTGCCCCATGGCTGCAGGATGGCCCAGGGCGGCTCCCCGGGACTGTCTCGGCTGTGGCGCCAACCAAACCTGCCGGGCAGAGTTCCCCGGAACAGGGCACATGAACAGCAGGAAGGAGTGAGTCCCGCTTTCATGTCTTTTTCTGTGTGTGGTTGAACCCAGGGGTGCCCAACCACTGAGCCACGTCCCCAGCCCTTTTTCCTTTTTGAGACAGGGTCTCACTGAGTTGCTTTAGGGTCTCACTAAGTGGCTGAGGCTGGCCTCCATCTTGCGATCCTCCTGCCTCAGCCTCCTGAGCCCCTGGGATGACAGGCGTGGGCCGCTGGGCCTGGTCTTCTTGAACTTGGAGTTTATTAAAACAGCTCCTGCATCCAAAGCCTGCTCCCAGCCAACAGAGGTTGTGTGGGGCAGCCTCTCTAGTTCCAAAAGGCTGTCCCAGAGTGTCCCCCGCCCTAAACACACAGCCTCTGCGCTCTGGTCTAAAACCTGATGTGAACTCCTTTAGAATAGAAAATACGACCATGGCCACGGAGCAAGCAGATCTTACTATGCCACAGTGGGGGTCCCTGTGCTGGGCAGGGCGAGGGTCCTGCGAGGGGGAGTCCCAGGGCAGAGGGCTGGGCAGACATGGTCGACTCTGAGGGGCGCCGTGGCAACGCGGAGACCTGATAAGCACCGAGTGGCACTGCCCGGTGCCTCAGGCGACAAGTCCTCACAACCATCCAGGAGGGAGGCAAGATGGGGTGGTGTCCCCAGAGACCAGAAGGAACACGGAGACGGAGTGACGTCCTTAAGGAGCGCAGCCAGCGTCCCTGACCCCCGCTCGGCCACTGCTGTCCCACTCCGGGTGACAGATACGACAAGGACAGGTCAGTGTCCCCCAAGCCCTGGAAGGGTGTGCTGGGGCAGCGAGCCCAGCAGGGCAGCACCCGTCTCCAGGGGAGCAGAGGCGTAAGAGTCCACAGCTGGGTTCAGACACGGGCTGCCGGAGGCCAGAGGGGACACCGGTCCCCAGAGGACCCCGCCGCAGGGTCCTGGACCAGAGAAGAAAACACACATCCCCGTCCCCAGGCCTGGTGGACTCCAGAAAACAAATCAAGGGCAGGAAACATGAGAAGGCTCCGGACCACCAAGTCTCCCCCACCCCGGGCCTTGGAGGTCACGAGGGCCACGCTGGGGTCAGCAGAGAGCACCAACCGCCCCTGGACAGCTGCGCCTTCCTGCGGACAGGGGCAGAGGCAGGGCCACAGCAGCGCCCCAGGCCCTGGAGGAATGTCACAGGTCCCTCATGAGCACGGGAGAGCGCCCGCCCACCTGGTGGAAGAGCTCCTCATGGTGACAGATGGGGCAGGGCAATGGGCTGGCTCCAACCAGGACATGGAAGCTCAGGCTCATTGCAGAGGGAAGCAGCACTAAAGCCCTATTCATGGCCAGAGGCTCGGCGTGGGGTCCAGGCGCTGCGAGTCTCGGCCCAGAGGTGGCCATGCTCGACCAGGGCCAGACCCCGCAGGACCTCGTGCACCAGCGGCCAGGCTGCTGGGCCCGGACCTCAGGCCCCATCCTGCTGCAGCTTCTGGGAGGGAGTCCCCAGCTCTGAAGGACTTCCCTCTGATTCCATGTCATCTGCTAGGAAACAATGTCCCTCTGTGAGGTCTGGCCAGGGCCGGCCTTGTGACAGATGGCTGGGAAAGAGCCGCCTGCTTTGCCATGGTCAGCATCTTGACGGAAAATCTTCCAAACAACAGACACATGGCGGAGGCCTCAGTGGGCGCCCAGAGGTCAGCTGCCTGGAAGGGCCAGCCGGCCATTAGGAAGAAAAAGCCCAACACTGCGTCGCCTCCTGTGCCCCGTGGCTGCTGAATACCGAGAACACAGCAGCCATCCCAACGGCCAAAGATTTTGTAAATGATCCAAGTACAGGTCTGGGGAGAAGACAGGCTCCTGGATGTCCTGTTTGAGGTCCTCGGAGGCAGCAGGACAGATGTCCCCAACCAGCACGTAGAAAACAGGAGCCCAGAGAGGCTGAGGCAGGAGGATGGCAAGGTGGAGGCCAGCCTCAGCCACTTAGCCAGGCCCTGAGCCACTCAGCGAGACCCTGTCTCTAAATAAAATAGAAAAAGGGGCTGGGGACGGGGCTCAGGGGTGAAGCACCCCTGGGTTCAATCCATGGCATCTCCCCCAAAAAAAGAAAGAAAAGGCGCCCAGGACAGAGTCTGAGTCAAGAGTGGAGGTGGGAGTCCCTGAGGGGGAAAGAGAAGGCAAAAGAACACAGGGACACGTTTCCAGTTGTCCCCCAACGGCCACTCTCTGCTCCTCACAGTGGGATGGCGCTCCTGCTAGGCCGCACCTCCTAGACAACCCACGCCGTCCACGCGAGGCCCTGCTCTGTCCTCTGAGACCCTAGGTCTCCCCCCACGTCCCCCACGTGAGCCCGGTGGGCGGGGGAGGCACCTGCAGCCCGGCCTCTCGCCCCCTGGTCCCAGCTGTCCCGCACACAGTCACAAGAGCTGGGCCCAGGGTGAGAAACCTGGGGCCAAAGAACTCAGGCCGAGCCAGGTGCAGTGGCGCACGCCTGCCATCCCGGCAGCCCAGGAGGCTGAGGAAGGAGGATGGAAAGGTGGAGGCCAGCCTCAGCCAAAGCGAGGCCCTGAGCCACTCAGCAAGACCCTGTCTCTCAATAAAATAGAAAAAGGGGCTGGGGACGGGGCTCAGTGGGTGAGCACCCTGGGTCCAATCCCTGGTGCCCAAAGCAACCACACAGGCTGAGGGGGTGGCTTCCCTGTCCCCAGGCACCCAGGCACATCCCCCTGGGAGCAGCCAAGTCCTCCTGGACGGCAGAGTGCTGCTCATGCTGCAGTGGATTAAATAAGAAATCCCGAGGTGGCCAAGCCCACTCTCCTACACGGGAAGATGAAGGGAGTGTGGAGAGACTCCAGGAGGGGGAGGGGGGGAGCAGGCGCGTGTGCGGAGGTTGGCACAATAGGCCATCATCCGAGCAGCAGTGGAGAGCGCGGCCGCTCAGCTGCTTGAGATTCCGCCCGGGTGCCGCCGATGGATTCCTATTAATGTCCAGCGGGTGTCGGCGCAGAGATAAGGGCTGACATGGTGTCGGACCAGCCGGCTAGAGAATGGGCCCGTGTTCCACATTGTCTGACACCTGGGCCCCCAGCTGAGGCCCTGCTCCTGCAGCCTCACGGCCCAGGGCTCCGACCACCCTCCAGTCCTGGGTCCCTAAGAGCGCGAGTCAGAGGACAGGCGCCACGGGAAACTGCGCCTCCTCTCCAAGCACAGAGGGGCCCCGGGGACCGGGAGAGGGTGGCCAGGGCCTGAGCAGAGGCCGCCGGGCGGTGCAGGTGCCTGGCACGGAGTCGTGCAGACTGCGGGGGTGTCCAGCGTGCGGTGCGGGTGCAGGGCTGGGCTGGCGCGCCTTCCGCCCGGTAGCCCCTGCCACGCCAGCCCTGGAAGCATCACGGCATCCCCGACCACTTCAGGGACATCTGTCACGGGACACACGAGGAAACGGAAGCCAGCAGCGGTCAGACCCGTCCAGGGCACAGAGACAGCACCCGGGCAACCTCCAGGGTCCGCAAGCCGAGTTCCTCCTAAGCTGCGGGGGCCCGGGGAGGTGGGCTCACTGCCAGCACCGGCCCCTCTTCCTGAGTCCCACCACCCTGAGTCCCACGCCCTTCCTTCTTCCTGACTGGAAAACCAGTGTGATCGCTGGAGATGCAGGAGCCATTCTGCCACCATGAGGAGAGGGGCACCGAGAATGGCTGATCAACATGGAAGGAGGACACTGTAGTCCCCACCTTTTGTTTTGGTACCCAGGATTGAGCTCAGGGGCACAGAACCACAGAGCCACATCCTCAGCCCTGTTTTGAGTTGCTCAGGGCCTCACTAAGTGGCTGAGGCTGGCCTCCACCTTGCGATCCTCCTGCCTCAGCCTCTGGAGCTGCTGGGATGACTGGCGTGGCCCACTGTGCCCAGTTACAGACTGGAGCCCTCCAGAGCTACCCTATCTGCCTGGACTCTCTGCCCGGGAGGCCTTGCTCATGAGATAAATCCATCCCACACGCATCTTGGAGTCCAGACACGTGACACAGAGACAGGGCTCAGCTACCAGCCAGGACAAGGGGGGATCTGGGACTCTCCTCCTGCCCGGCTGCTGCTGTCTGCCGGCTGAACAGCCCTCTCTGGTTCTTCACCTTGGCAGCGGACGACAGTGGCGCCCACCCAAGAGGACAGGCACAATCGGCTTAATGACAGATCTCAACAGTTTTCCACCAAGAGGAAAAGGCAGGACGGGGCTCCCCAAGACTGTGCCAGTGAGTCACATAAAGGCTGAAAATAAGCCGCGCTCCTGCCCCGCCCCAGCCCTGCCGGCACCACAGGGGCGACCAGAGGAGCGGGCAGGGCCACCCAGTCCACTCAGGCAGGAGAGGGGGACCCCACAGGGCCGCAGGGTGGAGCCCCGAGAGTGTGGCTGGAGTGGGGTCAGCAGCCACAGGTGGAGGACCAGCTTCAGGCGCGGTGGAGCGGGGCTCCCTCTGCCTGTCCCCCAAGTCCTTGCTGCCAGCACGCGACCGACTCAAACCACAAGGGACGGCCCAGTGCTAAGCCAGGCTTCCCTACAGTTTGAGGCTGACTCGTGGGGACACAGGACCTCGGCTGGCCCTCCGCCAGGCCCCAGCTTCGCATCAGAGCGAATCAGGAGGCCAGGAAGGTGTGGCTGCCTGCTGCTCTGCTCCCTGGGGCCTCACTGGGCACCCGGAGGCCAGGAGCTGAGGATGGCAGCTGAGCCGCTGGAGAGGCTGAAGCCCTCCGCCTTCTCTCCTATCCCAGCCAGCTGCCAGCCGCCTCAGCCCAGCCCTGCGCTCACGGGCGTCTTCAGAGACCCGCCATCTGCTAATTACAAGGAATGACACCAGCAAGGAAACCGCAATCAGCCATGTGCCTCACAGAGTCGGCACTAATGAGGACTTCCAGCCTCCGTCAGCACCCGCCAGAGGTCACCTGAGCCACCACCGCCAGATCTGCAAGGCCAGACGACATGCCTCTGCAGACGTGAGGTGAGGCGGGGGCTCCACACCACCCTAATGAGCCGGCCCGCAAAGCCAGCGTCTGGAGTGAGGAGGATCACACGCTCAGCTGTCACCCCTCAGAAGTGTGGGGCTCCCTGAACCAGATTCTGAATCAGAGTAGTTCACAAAGCTCCATCTTTCTTTAAAAAGGGGTCTGAAAGCTGGGCGCAGTGTCATCCCAGCGGCTCAGGAGGCCGAGGCAGGAGGATCGCAAGTTGGAGGCCAGCCTCAGCCACTTAGCGAGACCCTAAGTAACTCAGGGAGACCCTGTCTCTAAATAAAATAGAAAAAGGGCTGGGGACAGGGCTCAGGGGTCGAGGGTCCCTGGGTTCAATTCTTTGTACCTTAAAAATAAATAATAAATAAATAAAGGGTCTGTAGGCTCCCTTTTTTCAAAACTAGGGTTCACAACGGCTAGGAAATGCCATTCCCCTTCTCCTTGTTCAGCGGGCCACGTGTTTGAAGCCAGCCCCCAGCGCCAGGCCCCTCCCTGCCCACCCCACTGCACCCGTCTTCCCTGCCCACTACCAGGTGAGCACCAGGTGCCTGGTGGTGAACATGCATGAAACCACTAAGAGCAAACAGAGCCTCCCCAGCCCAATGTCTCACTGAGGTGGATCAGAACCATGAGAGACGCTGACAGCTCATCCTGCGGTTTCTGGGGGACCCAGATGGGAAGGGGCAAGACCAGCCACAGCCTCCTATGGGGCCTGGAGGCCCGAGCTTTCCTTTAGCTTCGGCTTCATGCCTCCCACACTGCATGGACTGCAGTCACTGCCGCAGGGACGTGTGGCTCTGGGCTGCCACACAGTCCAGCCCTGGCCAAGGCCCATAGGGGACACCTGGCTACTCCCAGTCTAACGGCATCACCTTCCAGCTCTGGCAATAGTCTCTTTCTTTTTTTTATCAGTCCCAGGATGAAACCCAGGGGCACTTAACCCCTGAGCCCCGTCCCCAGCCCTCTTTATGTTTTATTTAGAGACAGGGTCTTGCTGAGTTGCTGAGGGCCTCGCTAAGTTGCTCAGGCTGGCCTCCACCTTGCAATCCTCCTGCCTCAGCCTCCCAAAACACTGGGAGTAAAGGGCTGTGCCAGTGTGCCTGGTGGGCAGTATATTTTTCCTAACCACCATCCCCTCAAACACCCAGCACAGACTGTTGGAATCCCTCCCCCCAGAAGCGGCCACACAGACAGCTGGTTCTGTCCCCACCATGTCCTTGGCAGAGGGAAACAGAATACCTGCTCTCCTTAGCTAGGCAGGAGCCACCCCAGGACTGGGGCGCGCAGGATGGGGACCCTGAGAATCAGTACCTGGTGCACTTTTCAAATGGCCTGGTCCCCTTCCCTGAGGACCAGAGGGAGCTGCACCCCTGGTGCCAACGCTCCCCGGCCCTCAGGCACCCAGACAGCAAGAGGGGCCAGGAACCACTCGGGTCGGCGGCACGTGCTGCAGGAGTCGGGTCTGAGCTCCCTGCACCAGAGCTGCACGGGGGCTGCTTAGAACACAGAGCCCAGGGCTCCAATCCAGAAGTTTCCAGTGTAAGATCCATTGTGTGCATTTTTAAGCAGTTCCCAGTTCCAGGTGAACGGCCAGGTTTCGGGGCAGGCAGAATGGAACACAGAGCAAAGCTGGACAGGTGACATGGTCTTCTGAGGGCCAGGCCAAGTTCAAGGGCCCTTTTTCCAGATCAATCCACACCACTGCAAAGCCCCCAAAGCAGCTGGCCACACAAAGGCACCCCCCGCCCCGGTCCTGGGGGTCGAACCCAAGGGCGCTCTGCCACTGAGCCACACCCCAGCCCTTTATTTTATTTTAGTTTTTGAAGACAGGGTCTCACCAAGCTGCTAAGGCTGGCTTCAAACTTGGGATCTTCCTGCCTCAGTCTCCCAAACGGCTAGAATTTGGAGACTGAAGCCAAGTGATTCTCTGAGGGGACTCCAGGTCCCCACGTCCCTCAGCCTGTCTCCCTACAGAACTGGTCAGAGGCTGAATGAATCTTGCTGGCTGCTTGCTTCTTTCCGCACCCTGAAACTGGTGCCCTGATGTGTTTGGAGAACGGGTTCACATTCATCCCGTGTCGTGGAAACATGGCGGAAGGCAAGAATAAATTGGAACCTTCCTGGCAGCGAGCGTTTAGAGCGTGTGCCTCTGCACACAGGGAGGGCACACTGTGGAAATGTATTTCTGCCCACCGCCCCACCAGAGAGGGACATTTCTATTCTGTTGAACACCGATCCACCAAGCAGGGTACCTGTCTGTCCCCTTGGTCAGTCTTGGCAACCACCCGCCAAGGCCTGGATGACCGGCCCTGGCACAGACGCAGGACCCTTGTGCCAACTAGACACCATGTCTGGTTGCCACAGCCTCCTTCCACCCTCGCGTTGGATAAAATAGATGAGAAATGCATCACAAGTTCTTTCTGGAATGTGTCATCAACTGAAAACACACGGTTCAACCAGATTTCCTGAAAACTCGGATATGATTTTCCTTTCTCCAAAAATGCATCACGCGACAGAACCAGCGACCAGGGCCAGGTGAAGGGGGAGCCCCGGGGTCTCACAGTGTCCATTTCAGGACTCAGATTCTCTCAAGGAACAGAATCCACGCCCCGGCCCTGATCTTTGAGCAAAGGTGAAGGCAAACAGGGCACGAGGACGGCCGGGTGCCTGGTAGACGGCTTCACACCCCATAGGGGCAGAATCCCGTGCTGCATGGGGCAGACTGTCTGGTGCACGGGAGCATCGTGGCCCTGGACATGGAGAGGAGGAATGGACAGTCATTAGGTGCTGCCCCCTCCATTTCTGCTTTACAGAGGTGACGAAGGGCAAGTGAAGTGCACTTGGCGCTGCATGGTGCCTCTCACCACGAGGTCCCACAGCACCAAGACGGCCTGGGTGTCCACCCGACCTTCGGAGCACCCAGAACTGGGACAGCCAGGACTCCAGACAGGCAGGTTTCCAGGGCAGGACCGGGAAGCGCCCACAGAGCCTCCGAACCCAGCCTCCACTGCTTCTCTACTGTCCTGTGCCCACGTCCCACCTCACAGCAAGGTCACCCTGCCACGCCCTACCCACCCGCTTTTCCGTCTTCCTCTCTCTGCAAACCAACCTTTCTGCTCAGCTCATCAGAAGGTTCTTTTTGTTTTACGGAACCAAGTGTGACCCAGGTCTAGCCCTGAGAAGGAAGCCACGTGGCCACAGGACGACAGAGAAAGGCGGGCGGACGTCAGGGCTACCCCAGGGTAAAAAGAAGGGGCACTTTAACAGAAATCCAGACTGCAAAAGAGCCATGCAGAAGAATCCGAGCTGACGTCATGTTCCTGACTTTCCCACGACACCCCAGGGGCTGTCTGGGGCTGTGTCCACTTTACAGATCAGAAGACCAAGGCCGTCAGACCCTACCCTGATGTGGAACCTGACCCCTCAGGAACCAGAGCCACCATGAGGCTTCCACCCGCCAGCTTCCCGACACACCTGGGAATGGAGGCGCAAAATCTGCGACTCCGCAGAGCTGCCCGTTCTGTCCCTCGGGTTCTCTGCCTTCTGTCAAGTCCAGTCCACGGCACAGCCCGTGATCCAAGAGCGGCCTGGGGTTCTGCGTGATCGGGAGAGACTACTGGGACATGAGCAGGGCCATTGTGTGGCCCGAAAAACCCGAAATATCTACTGTCTGGCTCTTTACAGGAGGAAGAAAAAAATCAACTTCTGACCTAATGGAGAGACCAAGGACAGGCCACCAGAGTCCCCCAGTCACGAAGATCCTACAGCAAACTGCCATACCACACAGCTCCTCCAAGACATCGGGACACCCCAGCTGGCCGGCGGGGTCCTCCAGAGTGGACAGAGCCCGTCCCCGTCCCTGCAGCCTGTGAGAGGCTGACCAGTGGGCTCCCAGAGAGCCTCAGAGATGCAGAGCCCTTGCTCTGCTGTGTGACTTCTGAAGAGTCAGACCTCTGAACCGTCACAGCTCCCTGCTGCCAGCCACCAGCAATGGGCCTGGAGGAATGACCAAGAGCTGCAGGCACCACCCTCCCACTCGAGATCTGCACCCACTGACCACTCCCTGGCTGAAATCTGCTGGCCCCGCAGAGAGGCCACAGGGGCCGCACGCAGTCCTCACCCTCCAGCGTTTATCATCTAACAAGCTTCACCACAAAATGCAGGCAGGGGACGTCAGAAGGAGAGGTCATGACCTGCTGGACTCGTCCTTCTCATCACTTCAGAGAACTTGAACCCTTTGAATCCCGCGTTTTCTTAACACTGTGATCTCCAGGGTCCAAACTGGTGGCTGGCCGCTTCCTGGGGAGCCCGAGGCACGAAGGAACCTCAACAGTGACCCAAAGCCCTCTGCCAGCTGGTCAGGGCCGTGCTCTGGGTGGGAATGGTCATAGGACAATGGTCACGCCCGGGGATGGACTCACCGACTCCCTTCTCTGAGCAGAAAGACGGGGCCCGGCTTCCTGATTGGCCACTCAAGACTTCCTAGCCCTGGGCGTTCAGAGACCAAGAGCTGGCTCGCCACCCTGGGTCCCCACCTGGCCATGCACAGGCTCTCTCACCTCTTCAAGAACAAGAAACCCCTCCCTGAGCTCCCGGTCAGCCTTCCAGAACCTTCCTTCCAGGCCCCTGCCCACGCTGCCTCTCCAGCTCCCTGCGTGAGACACCCGCGGTTCCCCCACGCCTCCGGCCAAACACCCGGTCCTCTCCCACCATCTGGCCTTCGCAGCACGTGGGCACCCTGCGTCTGCGACACCCTCTGCTCCCCTCCCCGGGCACACGTGGGCACCCTGTCTGGCGAGCTTCTGTCACTCTTCAACCTCCAGCTCACAGGCCACCTCCCTTCACAGGAGACAGGAGGTGGCCTCTGTCCTGCTCTAGGCTTCCTGTCCCCAAAGTGCGACACCTTCAGCCACATATTGTCACTTCTGAGAATGTTCCACGCTCCTAATAAACACATCTGCTCATGGACAGAGGCTGCGTCTTATTTATTTCCAGCTATTAGGAAACTAAGCCGGTGCCTGACACAGAGCAGCACCCAGAGCACACACAGATGGTGACAAAGGGACTGCTCACCCCAAAACAAAAGAGATGGAGGCTTCTGCCTCCTGTCAGGCACACTCCATCCTATGTCCCTGATAATACGTGTCAGGAGAGCAACGGGCAAGGTCGTCCTCTCCCCCAGAGCGAAGCCTCTGCAGGCCTTCATCACTGTACCCACTGGATCGCTGAAGCCCTGCGTGTCAGACTCAGAGCGACACAGCGACACATGGCGTGGCCCTCTCCTGTGTCCACCCTGAGCGTCTGGTTTGGATTCCAATCTCCACCAATTCGGAGGGAAACACAAAGCTCAGAGGCCCACTGATGGCCCATGGGCTTTGCCAGGAGCAGAACAGGGGCTGGACCAGCCTGAAAGGAACAGGAAACAGGCAGCACACGCGCGCACGCGCACAGACGCGCACACGCACTCACCCCAGCTAATTACTGCTGCGCGAGACGGGAAATGTTAACACTTTTGTCATCAGAAGGTTATAAAAATTATTACCTTTCCTTGTCATTAGTTTTATGAACTTTTCCCAATAATGAGTCAACCATTCGCTCACGCAGAAGCGGATCGCAAAATCAATATTGTGAGAGTCGCAGGCAAACACAGAGGATCTGGGGGCACACGAAATGTCAAACGGCACTCTGTGCAATCCAAGGGGGAACTGCAAAGGGGCGACAGGCCCGAGGAGGCCCGAGGAGCAGTGGGCAGCCAGCTCCTCCTGGCAGCAGCCACACCGGGGCACAAGGATAGAAGGACAGACAGTGCTCCTCACACCTGCAGACCACTGGCCCTTGGTGCCCTGCGTGCAGGCTGCCAGCCGCCGGGCCCCACAGCCTCTGTGTGGAGGTCAGAGGAGGAGGAGAGATGTCTGTGTGCTCGGGTTTGCCTCTCCATCTTGCTCCTTGGTTCTGGAATTCTCTCCGGTGAAAGCACTTGCCAGCCACACGCACCCAACAGAGCCGCTCCCTTTACAAGTGGCCCAACCTGGCTTCCTGTCTGCTGCTCCTGAGGGCTGAAGGTGACCCTGCCTCCGGCCACCTGCCACAGCATGGAGCCCTGGGAATCCCCTCCGGCGAACTGCAGCCACAAGAGTGGACTGGCGGGCCCCAGAGGGCCAAGCAGAAACCCAGGGCCCCTCACAGCCTGCGGGGCGGAGCCCGTGCACAACCCCCACCCTGGCCTCGCACCCGCCTCTGCTCTCACTTGAAACTGAGTCCCTGGGCGGGTGTTACCCGGGCTCAGCCTGGGATCTGTGCCCAGATCTAGCCTCCACAGAGGAAGCTGGGCCCTGGAATCTCAACCCCACCAGGCTCCACACGAGGGAAAACAGGAAAGCCACCAAAGGAAGCCGAGACCCCAACTCTGGGGAGAATCGGATGAGGAATGGTCGGATATGCTGGGGGAGCTGGTGCACATCTGTCATCCCAGGGGCTCAGGAGGCTGAGGCAGGAGGATCCCAAATTGGAGGCCAGCCTCAAGCACTTAAAGGGCCTAAGTGCTTAGTGAGATCCTATCTCTAAATAAAAAATAGGAAGGGCTGGGGACGGGGCCCAGTGGCAGTTCAATTCCCAGTCCCAAAACCAACCAGTCAACCAGACGCCTGGGAACGCCCACCTACGTAGTTAAGTATGATCAAGTGGAAGGGAGTCCCTCTTGTTCAACGAAGGCCATCATCCATCCAGGGCTCACGCCTGGGCAGCGGGCGGGACTGAGTAAGGAGGGGGCCTTATTGTAAAGTCACTCTTCATGAAAAAAACCCAACACAGTGCCCCCAGGGTCGTCCAAGTCTCCTCCTGCTTTACCTGTCAGAGGAGAGCTCTTGCCAGGGACAGTGCCAAGGAGGTGACGCCCAGCTTGTCTTAGCAGGTGGCAGAGGCCAGCTGTGAATCCCCTCCACTGTCATTAACACATTCCAGGTGAGAATGGCGCGCTCCCGCTCTGTAGCTGTGACTTTCCCTCTCTAGGTGACTCGTCCTGTTTGAAGCCCCCACCTGCAGGACAGGAGTTCTCTGTCCCTGGCTGTCACGCTGCCTGTGGAGGACAGCAGCCTGCCCGCCCTTCAGACGCTGTCCACAGAACCTCTGCAGCCCGTCCTGGCCCAGGCTCCCCCCACTGACGCCTCGCAGGAGGCCACTCTACACAGAGAAGGGGCCACTCCCATCGCAACACACTTCTGGGAATCCTCTGCCCAGAATCACTGAGGGCTGTTGCATGCGTTTGCTCCTGGCCTGCAACCCAGCTCTCCCCTCCCTGTCCTGTCCCGGTGTCAGACGCCACCTCTGGCTCCTTGGCAGCGCTGCCCTCCCTGTGCACTCCCAAGCTGCACCCCCCTTCCTGCCACTGAAGTGACTATAACCAATTCAGCCTCCGTCAAAGCGTCTCACTTCAGTCCCTCTCCTCCCTGGGCTGAAGATGTCGCGAGGGCCGTGGGCCTGGCTGGATCCCCAGGGGGCCCAGGCCACCCAGCATGTCTTCCGCGCCTCCTGCACCTCTGGATGCCGTGCTGTCAAGCCAGACAGCGAAGCTGCGCGCCCAGGCAGCATGGCAGGCTCCCTCCCCTCTGCCCAGTTGGTGGCACACTGGCGAGGCTGGAGCGCGAGGCCGCTGAAGCAGGCAGGACTGAGATCCTGCAGCAGCCTCCCCTCCCCTCTGTCCCAATTCTGTCTGGTCGTCCCCTTTTGCCAATGTGAAATGTGACGCTGCAGGCAGCGGGGCGCTCCTCAGCACAGTGGGCTGCAGGAGCTCTGCTGAAGGGCTCTGGGTAAGCCGCCCTTGCCCACGGAGGTGTCCGGGTGGGCACAGCCTCCCTCCTGCCGAGGGCTGTCCTGTGGCCCTGTGCCCACAGGCGGCGGCAGCCCTTACTGACTCTGAGGACAGTCAGTCTGAGCATGGCCTGGCCCTCAGGGGACAGATGGCACAGGAGGGAGAGTGGCACTGATCCGTGATGACACCAGCGAGTCACAACTGGCCACCCAGGGCTCCTGCTGCAGCCCACAGACAGAACCCTGGCGGCCTCTGGCGGGTCTGACGTGCAGGGGCAGCAGCGGGAACCCCCCTCCATGCTGGCCAGGCACCCTGCCCCTCCGGCAGGCCCAGTGTGAACACCTGAGCCCTGATCCCGATTCTGAAGGCATCTGTCCATGTCCTCTCCACGGGCCCTCAGCCCCCAGCCTCTGTCCTCACACCCACAACCAGCGCTTGACAAGTTTCAGAGATGAGAGCCACTGTCCAGTGACGCAGGGCCTTCACGTGGAGGCCTGAGGCCCACGGGGAATGAAAACACGCCACAGGCAGCACCGCACACCAGGGACAGGTGGGCCCAAGAAGCCAGGTCCCCGGTACCCTTCCACGGGGCACAGGCAGTGGATGGCATAAGCCACCAGCTCCCGACAGACCGGGCTTCCCAGAGGCTTCTGGGAAGGCTACTCACCAGCTGGGCCGACTTGGGCTTCTCGGGGTCAGTGCAGGTCTCCTCCCGGGGCGGGGGCGCCTTGAGGTGCTTGGCGGCGGCCTCGCGCTCCCTCTTCACCACCTGGAACAGCTCCTCCTGCATGGACGCCTGCTCCTGCTGGAACCTGGCCGGGGCGACAGGGCAGGCAGATGTGGGGCAGCACCGCACAACGGGGCAGGCAGCTCCGCATCCTCTGGCTGGGCCGCACTGGGGTCCGGGGGCCATGGCCAGTCGGGAGAGGAGAGGGCCACGGAACCACATGCCTGTCGTCTCGGCGACACCTCCCACGGCCACGGAAGACTGAGGCCACTCAGCCAGGACGAAACACAGCGGCCCGGGAGAGGGCAGAGACACATGGCTTCCAAGGGAAGGGGCAGGCGGGCAGGCGGGCAAGGGGGCAGCCCGTCCTTTGTTTCCACGTTTAACCCTTCACCTGGACACATGGCCACCCTGGGACCCATCTCTGGGCACTGTGCCTAGTCAACTAACCCTAGAGACAGGGGAAAGTCACAGTGACCGACGCCCTTAGAAGTGTTATTGATTATACTAGAAACAGAAAGCGAGCCACCTAAATGTCCCATAATGGAGGTCAAGTTTAATACAGTAAGGTCACACGACAGCAGGCCACGGCACCAAGGGGAAAGGCATCCTTTGATTCATTGATATTTTGAGTCTAAAAACTGAGAATTGATAAATAATCGTTGGCAATTATAATGGTTATGAAGTAGGTGTGACTAATGGAAAATAATTATGATAATAAGTGACTCTAGGAAGTGATCCTAAACTAAAGACAAGGAGGTCTGTGGCAGGGACACCAAGATATTAATCGGGGTCACACAGAGATAACGAGTCTGTGGGGATTTTTTTTTTTTCATTTCATGTATTTTCTGGATCCTTCCTGAGAAGACTTTACTTTAACATTTTAAAAATGTTTAAAAGTACCAAGGAGGTGGGTTCAGGTTGGTGATTTAGGGTCGGGGCGGATGGACTCCTGGATGTGAGATTGCACCCCAGCTGTGCCAGCCAAGGGCAGGCCTACCCAGCGTGACACTAGTCTGCAGGAGCCAGCGCTCTGGGTCCCCTGATCACACAGAGACCTGTGTACTCGAGGATATTGAAGCTGCGCCGTGTGCTTGGTACGAGTGAAACAGACTGAATCGTGACAATGCCCAGGTGAAAGGGGGGTTCTCAGCCCTGCCAGACGCAGTGCCTTTCCCAGGTGACACAGGGTCAGGGTGCCAGGCTGCGCTCCAGGACCCGGGGCTTTAAGCACGTCTCCCCAAGTCCTCAAGGGAGAGCACAGGTCCGTGTCCAAGGTGCGGCCAGCTCTCAGGAGTAAGGCCTGTGCGGATGGGAGGCGGCTGACACCCTGGGGTCAATCCACCAGGTCGAACCAGGCCTCTACCTTCTTCTCACACACCCCTGTCACACGTGGGAACAGTCGCTTGACTATTTAGTCCTGGCTTTTTAAAATGGATTTTAAGAATTCATTTTTGAAAAATCAGCACTCCCCCATACTCCTTTGGAGCTCCTTTCTTAATTTTTTGGAGGTACTGAGGATTGAACCCAGGAGCACTCCACCCCTGAGCCCTGTCCCCAGCCCGATTTTGTATTTCCTTTAGAGACAGGGTCTCCCTGAGTGGCTCAGGGCCTCGCCACGTGGCTGAGGCTGGCCTCCACCTTGCGATCCTCCTGCCTCAGCCTCCCAAGCTGCTGCGATGACAGGCCTTGTTTCTTCATCTTTAAATGAGGATCGGTGTTACCTACACCAGAGGACTGTCCTTTGACATGAATGACATGAAATATGTGACAAGAAACCTCCAGAGCTCCAGGCAAGGGCTCACCTCTTGAGATCCTCCTTCACCTGGGAGGGCTGCTGCTCACCATTGGTGTCGAACTGGGGCAGCTTGGATCCTGCAAAGAGAAGAAAAGGCAGCGCCCAGGGTCACTGAAGGCTGTGGTCACCTAAGAAAGGGGCTCAGGAGCACACCCCTGTGGGTGGATGTGCACCCCTGGAACACAGCGCCCAGCAGACAGGTGGACGTGTTCCCACAGAGGATGCCCCCGACGGCCCCCGAGCCCCTGTGGGCAGAGGGACACATCCTGGACACCAGGGTGGGCAGCCACACCCACCAAGGGGTCTCTCTGCACCGGGAGGCTGACAGTGCGGAGCTGTCGCAGCAAAGCCACCGAGTGCAGCGTCCCAAATCCATCCCCGCTCACTTGACAATTATTTGGAATCTAGGTCACCTCCTAACAAAGGCAGATGTGGCTGACAGAAGCCACCGCTCTGCTTCACAAGGACAGCCCCAGGTCTGGGTTTTGACAAGAGGCTGGGGGGGGGGGGGCGGGAGGCTCCTGCAGTTTGGTTTCCTGTGGGACCTGCCTTCGTTGGACGTCTGCCCCTTCTCTGAGATTCAGTTAATTTAACTGCCACTTGAACAGGGCACGGCTCAGCTGTGAGAGTCCCCTGGACGCCCGTGGGGCCAGGCAGGGATGATCAGGGAGGGATGATCAGGTCACGGGTGCTGGGCCTGATCCATCTGCCAATCCGTGTAATTTGAATGGATCAGGGGCGTGACTTCGGGCCTGGGGCCCATGGTGGGGAGCAGGGGGTCACTGGGGACGGGGCCTGGGGGATGCCATTTGTCCCTGGCTCCTTGCTGTCTCTCTGCCTCCTGGATCAGACAAGATGAACTTCTCCTCCCCTGCGCTACTGTTGTCAGGCAGTTTGGCCACCGTGACGGGAGGCCTGGCTCACCAGCAGCTTTAAGAGGTGTAGCCGCTGGAGTAGATAGGAGCAGGTGAGGTGCTGGGGGGCCCATGAGGAAGTCAGTGGCTCAGGAGGAGAGGGAGAGAACCTGGGCTAGCACCCCTGCTCTGTATCAACTTCCGCATCACCTCAGAAGTACAGGACCGCCTCACCAGGAAGACCCTCACCAAATACCTTCGAACTCCCAGCCTCCAGAACTGTAAGAAATCAATTTTTTTCTTTATAAATTTCCTAGCCTGTGGCATTTAGTTACAGCAACAGAAAACAGACTAAAACAATATCCCATTGTACAGATTTGCAGTCCTGAGTGTGGCAAGCTCCCCACGGTAACCCTGGTCACGCTTGAACCTGCATCACTTCTCGGCATGTTGGGCTCTGTAAGTTGTCACCTTTCCTGATGGAAATTATATAATTTATATTTATACTTGAAATTTTTTTTTCCTGGTACTGGTGATGGAACCCCAGGGCGCTAACCACCAAGCAACAGCCCCAGCCCTTTTAGTTTTTATTTGAGACCCAGTCTCACTAAGTTGCTAGGGCAGGCCTCCACTCTGCGGTCCTCCTGCCTCAGCCTCCTGGGCCCCTGGGAGTATTCAGGGATTTTTGAGCAACTGCAATTTAGTGTCTCTGCTGCAGTTCTGTCCCTTGTCCCCTGCCTCAAGTCTTCATCCTTCCCAAACCCTCAGCCGGAGCTTGGCAGCTTTCTGGATGCTTCTCCGGCGCTCTGGCCTCCCTCACAGGGTCTCACTGCAGCAGTGTCTAGAGCTGCCCAGACAGCTGTGGAAGCCGCAGACGGGATAAGGAACAGGCGAGGGGCTGCGGCTCCACATGGAGACCTGTGGGGTCCCTGTGAGGGTATGCTTTCCCAAGTGCCCATGACTTGCACCCCCTCCACCATGACACAGCACGGCACATGGATCCAGCCTCAACAGAGGCCACCGTGCGTGCTCCTCAGAACCAGGCCAGGGCATCCAGTGAGAATGTGCGCTGGGGTCTTGTGTGACATTCATGCTCCCCATTCTGTTGATATAAACAGCTTCACTGAGTTGTAAATCATTTTTGCTTTTGATATCATTTTCCTTTTTTAAAAATTGAAAAACCATCCACGTCCCCGCTGCAGAGAAGGTGGCACTCAGCCACGCTGCTTCCCTGCCTGTAGAAGCCTGCCAACTTCCTGCTCCCTTGGTCGCAGGCAACAGTGAATATTGGTGTCCTCGGTTATTAGCGAAGTTCAAAGTCTCGTCATGCATCCAGTTGGCCACTTGTGCACGTTTCCTAATGAGTTCTCTGTTAAAAAGGCTTTGTGAACTCTTCGGGTATTCCTAGTACTTGGTTGTGGTAGAAAGCTGCTCGTCACGGAGACCCAAACACCTGATAAGAACGACGTGGAGGAGGAAGAGTTATTGTGGCTCACAGAGGTTCAGTCCGTGGTGGGCCAACTCCATGGCTCTGGGCCCAGGTGAGGCAGAGCATCATGGCGGAAGGGCCCCGGAGGGAAACTGGGCACACAGGCAGCCAGGAAGCAGGGGGCTGCAGGAAGACGCACGCTTCCCGGGCACAGGCCCAGGGACTCCCTGCTCCAGCCACAACCCACCTGCCCACAGTTACCACCCAGCCCACCCCAACTAGGAGGGGCTGATGGGGTCACGGTCCTCCTCATCCAATCATTCACTTGCAACATTCCTGCAGGAACCCAGGAGACGTTTAGAGAAGGCACCTCATAAGCAAATCACAACACCCTCATGCCCAAATTTGACATCTGACAAATGTCCCCTAGTTTGTCATTTGTTTGGGAGGGATTTGTCCCTCCCCGAATGGCCTCTGATTTCTTCTAGTCAGTTTGCTCCTTAATTTAAGGTTTCTTCACGTGATGTAGGACTTAGAAAAATCTCTTTTATTACACTTTTACGGTTTCACGTCTTGTACTCACATCTTTCCTTTTGGCTGGCATTATTTGGGGGTATAGTATGAGATAAGAATTTAATTTTAACTTCCTGTTCTAAACTTGTTCTATCGCTTAAATAAAGTAAAAGATTAGTTTTAGAAGAGAAAGATATCGTTCCGGGCGCGGTGGCACACTTCTGCCATCCCAGCAACTTGGGAGGCTTAGATAAGAGGATCAAAATTCAAGATCGACCTCAGCAACTTAGCCAAGACCCTGCCTCAAAATACAGGCCTGGGAATGTGGCTCAGTGGCAAAGCACCTGGTGGGGTCCAATCTCTGGTCCCGAAAAGAGACAAAAGTAGTAAAAGACATCTTAAACGGGGCCACCTCCAAACTGCCCATCACACACCTGTCAGGTACGAGTTCCCGGACAGCACGGCGGCAGAGGCAGGGTATAAGGATGCCGCAGGAGGACAAGAGAGGGACACAAGTCATGACCCTGTTTAGGGTAAGTCCCATCACCATGACAACTCCCTCCACTAAGGACTTATCAGCAAGACAACTCCTGCCTCCGCTTCCCTATTTTAAAATGACCCATGAGGATCAGGTGGGTAGTATTCTGATGAGGTCTTCTAAAGCAACCAATGGGGAGGGAATATTCAAATCAGGTATCATAAGGTGGCCAATGGGAGCAAAGGGGCCAGGTCTCCACTCAGCTCCACCAGGGGAAGAGACGGCCTCACGGTGAGTTCAGCATGTAGATGGGGTGGGGGCTCGGGCCTGCCTGCTTGGCCACCTGCTCTACCCGATGGAGCGCTACTTTCACCTTCACCTGATCTGCACTCTGCCAGGTACCTGTGTCTTGCTCAGTTCTGCATTTGGGACACCCAGGCGCTGGACGCCCTGACAGTGTCACACCCATCACTTCAGCTGCAAAGCATGTTGTCATCGTGAAAGCCAATCACAAGTCATGATTCTTCCTTCTTCTACGGCCGAAACTTAAGATGGAAGTCAACGCTTCCTTTACCTGTCAAAGCTCAAACGGACACGTGTGGGACTTTGGCAGTTTTTCCTTTTTTCCGTCACTTTCTCCCGCTCACCTGGGAACCCAGCTTATTAAAGGCCCTGGGGTCAGGTTGGATCCCACTCCCACCCACCCCCCTCCATGAGCTAGAGATACTGCGCAGTAGTCTTTGGGTCAAGGATAAAAGTGTGTGGTGGGGTTCTGGAATCCCCCTAGCCTTTTCAAAGAGATCTCAGGTGGGTCCAACCCAGGCAGGAAGCCCAGGGGCAGAAACGCAGGTAGGAGTCCCAACACCTGGCTCTGCGTCCTGGCTTTGAGGATGAAGCTGTGGCTGTCTGACCACTGTGTGGCGGTGTCTACAGCCTGGTCCACAAACAACACCCCAACACTTCCCCTCTTGGTACTTTGTATTCCAAATGCAGCAAACGACTTCTCTCTTTTTGGTACCAGGGATTTAACCCAGGGGTGCTCTACCACTGAGCCACACCCTGGCCTTCTTTGTATTTTATTCAGAAACAGAGCCTCACTGAGTTGCTCTTGGCCTCCCAGAGTTGCTGAGGCTGGCTTTGAACTTGGGAACCTCCTGCCTTAGTCTCCCCAAGCCTCTGGGATTGGTCTTCACCACTGCCCACGGCTAGCAAACTATTTCTAGAACCCCAAAAGGGCAAGGCTGTGCCACACCTTGGTGTCTCTGTTCCTACTGCCCCTGTCTGTGAATCCCGCTCACCATTCGTCCATCTTCCCAAACGGAGGAAGCCCCTCCCTGCAGCGAGGAGCCTGCTCTGGGCCACCCTGTGGCACAGGTCCCTTTCCAGTGCGTGAAACTGCTCTCTGCATCCTGTAGAACCTCCTGATAACTGCTTTTACTTCCTCCTGCTGAGCAAGGAGGCTGAGGAGCTGCACCCTGACCCTGAGGGGCACGGAGGGGACCCACGACGGTAACATGTTTCTTGTTTTTTCTTTTCAATAACATTGATTTATATATCTATCTGTATGTGCGCTGAGGCTGGAACCCGGGGCCTGACACTCTGCCCTGAGCCCCAGCCAGCACGGACAGGGGGTTCTGAGGAACCCAGCCTACCTCGGTCCACACGTAGCTTCTGTTTCTATAAATCACAGCTGCTTCTGGGGGACCTGCAGAGAAGCCAGCCAGCTGCTCCTCCGCAAAGGACACAGAGTTCCACCAAAGGACACAGAGTTCGTTTCTCCTTTTTCCACCATTTGCCTACTTTTCTAGGTGGGCAGACGGCAGACTCTGGCCAGCCAGGATCCAGCCTGACCTTGGGGTCTAGAGAGAGGGGTCATGTCCCTATGCTGCGTCCTGATTCTCCCAACCCCACAGGGAAGGTCAGCGGGGCGGATGGACAACAGCGCTTGGAGGCCAGGCGCTGGGCCCTGCTTGGAATGGGGTGCAGCCGTCTGTTGGGGTGTGGCTCCTCCAGCCCATGGACTTTTAAAGGGAAACACCTCGTTCTAGGCGACAGACCCAGATTCTCGTGAGCGAGTGTTTACTGAGCAGAACGGCAGGTGCTCCAAGGGCCTTTTAGTTGGTGGTCTCTGAATACGTTTGCACTTAGTACTTTTCTGTGTCTTTGTGTTTGCTACAAGTCGCTATTAACGGGCACAGCAGGGCAGGGCAGGGACAGCGCCACCACCAGCCACAGTGGGTTAGTGGACAGAAACTCCCAGGACCCCTCCCCTTATTTGTGACTGAACTCAGGGGCCCTCGAACACGGAGGCCCATCCCCAGCCCTTTCTATATTTTATTTAGAGACAGGGTCTCGCTGGTTGTCTAGGGTCTTGCTTTTGGCTGAGGCTGGCTTTGAACTCATGATCCTCCTGCCTCAGCCTCCCAAGGCACTGGGATGACAGGCGTGGGCCACCGCGCCAGGCCCAGGGCCCCTCTGAGAAGCCCAAGGGTGAGCCATCCCAAGGGCTGGGACAGGATCCCTCGACTGGAGACTTGGGTTGCTGAGGCTGGCAGCCACGTCGGGTCTGTCATGCAGAGCGGAGTCGCCACGCCCCCCAGCAGCAAGCATGAGCCTCATGGGGAGCGGAATGTGCTGGAACAAACATGCCCTCTGTCACACCTCAGCCCCCTGCCTCCCCAGGACCCCTGCGCCCCCCATACCTCTCGGAGGGGCTCTGGAGTCGCCTTCTGCAGGGGTGCACGTGCAGTACGGAGGGCTGGGCTGCGGGCAGACTGAGGGCTGGCAGGGGTCCTTCATGCGGTTCACCACATTCTCAGACAGCTGCGAGAACGGAGGAATGGGAGAGGAGACATTGCCATCACAGAAACGTCTGGAAAGTAAGGCCCCCATCTATTCGTGCCTCGAATTTCCTGAACACGCGGTTTCCCCAAGACCCTCTCCAACGACACAGTTCTCCAAAGCCTCTGCCGCTGGCCCCCTGCCCAGCAGACCCACGCCAAGCCCATCTGGATGCCAGGAAGCCACACTGTCCCCCCAGGCTCTGTCGCTTCTCTGGCTCTTGTGTCCACGCTGTTCTCTTGGCGGCTTGAGTCCTTCCTCCCCACTCTGATGGCACTTGTGCTGTCCCTCGGAGCCAGCGCCACCCCTGCCTCCCGCCCTGGCTCATCTCTACCTGTCCAGGCTGCACGCATGCTCCCTTAGGGGCAGCCCAGTGTCCCCTTCTCCAGGCGCCCTCCCGGCCACGTCCAGGTGACGGGGGCTTCTGCCTCAGGGGCTGCAGCTCACTCACCCCCACGTCCCCTCCAGGGCCACCCGGCAGAGAAGCAAAACGCTTCCCGACTCCCTTCACCTTAGTTCCCCTAATGAGGGCTGGATCACCAATGCGTTCATTCATTTTCGGGCCAGTGAAACAGGCATGAGGGGGCCGTAAACAGTTTACCAAGATGAAACAGCGAGCGGGGGATAAATCCAGGCTAAAGACCCTTAAGAGTTCACTTGAGTAAATATTTATTAAGTGCCTAATGTGCACAAGGCATCATAAAGCCCAGTGGAGGGGAAGGCATCAATAAACCACGGTAAGACAAAAGATATGCTCAGCAATTCTCCTTCTAGAGAGCTAACCAGGAAAAGCACTCCCCTGGGCACACGGAGGCATGTGCCGGGATGTTCCTGTGACATGGGGACGAGAGCAAAAAACCAGGAAAACCCTAAACTTCCAAGATAGACAACTGGTTAAAGAAACCAGAGCGCACACATTCTATGAAGTGTTATGACGTGTTACAGATTCATTAAAAAAGAATGAGCCGGGCACGGTAGCGCGTGCTTGGAATTCTAGCAACTAGGGAGGCCGAGGCAGGAGGATCGTGAGTTTGAGGCTGGCCTCGGCATTTTGGTGAGACCCTCTGCAACCCAGTGAGACCTCAAAACAACAAGGACTGGGGATTCGATGATAAAGCACTCCTGGGTTCAATCCCCAGCCCCCCGAAAAGGAGGCAAGACTTGTATATTGTTATAAAAGAATGTATGGGTCTCCATTTTATAAAAGATATGCACAGCTATAAAAAAAAAAAAAAGCAGAAAACACAAATCTAGCTGAGTGTGGTCTATGCATATCCACATTTACAAAGGCAAGTGTGGATTTTCACGTATGGACACGGGCATGAGATTGGGATCTGCTCAGAGCAGGACCCAGGGGGACACCGACCCAAGCTCTCAGGGGGAGGAGGGGCTGCCTCTTGGGTCTTTATCCCCTTCTCCCCTCCTCATGTTTGTGTTTTGACTTTTTTACCACCAATATTTCTGTGGTAACTAAACACTATAGAGGTCCCTCTAGTATTCAGAGTGTTTACAAACCAAATAGCTAATTAATGATGCTAACGCGTACATCAATAAAGAGAATATGGTGCTAGGAAATGGATCCATATATAAACAATCCCCTGATTTTCAATAAGATCCTGCTGTGGCCTGGATAGGGCCTGAGTTTGTCTCCTGGGGCTTGAGTGTTGGAGCTCTTACAGGAGATGAGACCCTGAAGAGGTGGTGACTGGTGGGAGCTGGCTACTGACCCCTCCCCGCCATCAGAATGCCATCAGCCACGAGGTGACACAGCCAAGAGAATTCAGTGGGGAAAGAACAGCCTCTTTAATTAATGGTGTGGGGACAACTTCCTACTCCCGTGCCAAGGAGTAAAGTTGGACCCACACCTTCCACCAGCCACAAAAACCAACTCAAGATAGTTCAGCGACCTAAAAGCAAGAGCTAAAATGACGACTCTTCCCAGGAGACGGGGGTAAGCCTTGAAGGCTTCATCGAGGTCACCTTAAAAATGACCCCAAAGGTAAAAGCCAACTTCTCCCAAGTGTAAAGCTTTGCTTATCCAAAGACACAACCCAGCACCTAAAAAGATAACCCATGGGATGGGAGAAAATATTTGCAAATCAAATACCTGAAGAGGAAGTTTATCTTGAATATACCTAAAACTTCACACAACTCATGATAAAGAAAAAAAGAAAAAGAAAAAGAAAAAGAAAAAACCCTCTGATTTTTAAAAATGGGTGCTGTGGTGGTCTGGAGAAGTTTCCCCAAAGGGGAGGCCTTGGGCCTGGGCCAGCATGACCAGGAGGTGACAGGCCTTTGAGGGGGGCGGCAGGAGGTCCTTAGGTCAGGGACTCTGCCCTTAAGAGGTACTGCAGGATCCCAAGCTCTTCTTCTTCCTCTTTGCTTCCTGGATTATGATAGGAGCCATCTGCCCCACCACATGTCCCCACCATAAGGTGACACTCTTGCCACCGGCCCAAAACAATAAGGCCAACCCATCACAGAAGACAATATACAAAACTGGGAGCCAGAATGAACATTTCCTCTTCATAAGTTGATTATCTCAAGTGTTTTGTTATAGTCACGTGAAACTGACTGAATACCGGGCAAAGGACCCGAACAGAATGTCCTGAAGCAGCTCTGCATCCTCTGTCATTAGAGAAATGTAAAATTAAACCACGACAAGAAGCCATTTGCATCCACTGAGAGAGCTAGAATGGAAAAGTCAAGGCCAGGGCTGGGGTGGTGGCTCCGTGGTAGAGCACTCGCCTAGCACATGTGAGGCACTGAGTTCGATCCTCAGCACCACGTATAAATAAATAAAGTTCATTGACAACCAAAAAAATATATGTGTGTGTGTGTGTGTGTCAAGGCCAGAGCTGGGTGTGGTGGCTCACACTTATCATCCCAGTGGCTTGAGAGGTTGAAGCAGGAGGATCACGAGTTCCAAGCCAGCCTCAGCAAAAGCAAAGCACTAAGCAACTCAGGGAGACCCTGTCTCTAAATAAAATACAAAAATCGGGCTGGGGAGGGGGCTCAGTGGTCAAGGGCCGCTGGGTTCAGTCCCTGGTACCAAAAGAAGTCAAAACAAAAAGTGGTGGCAAAGATGTAGAGAAATCAGAACCCTAATACACTGCGGGTCAGAAAATACAATGGGTCAGCCACTATGGAAAAACAGTCTGGAAGTTCGATAAAAGAGTAAACCTAGACCAATTCACTCTTAGCTGAATATCAGAGAGAAACAAAAACATGTCCAAACAAGAATTTGCACACTAATATTTGTATCAGCATTACCCATGATGGCCAGGAAGGAAACAGCTCAAATGTCCATCATCTGATGAGTGGACAAGGAAAATGAAGTGTCTCTGGACAAGGAATACTATTCAGTCATGAACAGGAATGAAGATACTGATGCATGCCACGACGTGGATGGCCCTTGAGAACACGCTGCCAGGTTAAAGACATAGGATCCCAGAGGCCACACCTATGCGGTAGGTTACATATGTCCAGACTGTGCAATTCTCTAGATAGAAAAAGTAGATTAGTGGTTACCTGGGCTTAGGGAAATGAGGGACGGGGCTGATAGTTACAGGGTAAGGGTATTTGCGGGTAGGGGTGAAAATGTTATAAAAATCATTGTAGTGGCCAGGCATGGAGGTGTGTGCCTATGATCCCAGTGGCTCGTGAGTCGCAACTTGGTGAGGTTCTAAGCAACTAAGCAAGACCCTGTCTCTAAATTATATATATACATATATATTCTGTGTGTGAGTGTGTAAAATGACTGTGGTAATGGCCGCACATCTGGATCCAGCTCCCTAGTAGGATACTTGCCGGGCACACAGAGAATCTGGGTTCAATCCCTAGCAATGCTGGAAAAATCTGAATTGCAGACTTTCAATGGGCGAATTGCATGACATGCAGATTACGTCTCAAAGCTGTTACAGAGACGCCGCCAAAGACAAAAATGAGCAGCCCAGATGGGATGTCACACCAAATCGCAAAAGGAGACGGTCCCGTCCCCATGGCTGAAGGCACGGGCAGGAAGAAGCCAGCAAGCCTGCAGCCCTGAGCTCTGCGGGAGGCTGGGGCTGCCGAAGGTGGAGCGCTGGAAGCTGCCACAGGGGGTCCTGGCGACTGTGTGGACAGGGAAAAGCCGGCAAAGAAACCACGGGAGGAGCTGAAGGGCAGCAGGGGAGGAGTAGGGAGGAGGGGACTGTGCTCTCCTTGGGAAGGGACAGAGGCTCTGCCTGGTGCTTGCCTTGACTCGAAGGAATGAATGAGCCGGAGTTAGAGAAGGCAGGGGCACTGTGACCCCAAGTCAGTGGAGGAACGTGGGTGGGGATGACAGAAACAGGGACATGTAGAGAAACCATCCTGAGAAGGTGGCACACGGGTTTGACTGTAGATATAGAGTGGCCAGCTTGCTCCCTGAGCTGTAGCCACCAAGTTGACCCCGCAGGAGCTGAAGGGTAAGCCCCAGAGCACGGCCGGTCCCCAGTTCTTGCTAGAACCAATCATACCCGGAGGATCGGCCTGGGACACCTGGCTGGGTGTGAGGTGACAGCAAGGGCAGAGTGAACATTCTTCCAGGTCGGTGGGGACACGGGCTGAGTGGACACTCTGGGGGCACCCTGATAGGGTGCTGGGTGACTGTCCAATTCTGGAGAAATCCTGGGGGCTGGCTAACTACACAATGGTGGCCTGGAACTGGCCAAGGCTGGGAATATTGTCACCACAGAAGAGGATGGAAAGGCAGCGATGTTCCTGGTGGAGCTGGGACGCCAGTTGTTACAAATTAGCCAGCACCCAAGGGGGCTTCAGAGTTGGCCCTTTTGAAATGCATCAGTGGCGCACACCTGTCATCCCAGCAGCTCGGGAGGCTGAGGCAGGAGGATCGCAAGTTGGAGGCCAGCCTCAGCCACTTAGTGAGGCCCTAAGCCACTCAGGGAGACCCTGTCTCTAAATAAAATACAAAATAGGGCTGGGGATGGGGCTCTGGGGTTGAGTGACCCTGAGTTCAATCCCTGGTGCTCCCCATTCCAAAAAGAAAGCTCCAGTCCTCTGAGGGGCTGGGGGCAAAGAATGGGCACCCAGGTGCGCAGCAGTGAGCCTTGGGCGTCCTGGAACCTACGTGGGTGTGGCTGAGGCACTGATGACGTGTGAGGTCTGCATGGAAGAGGCCATCAGAGCTGGCGATGATCCAACCCACGCTAAAGGGAAGAGCCCCGGGACCAGGGGAGCAGCCCCTGCCATATCAAAGGAGGCTGGAGCAGTGCAGCCCACGTGGGGTCCAGAGGAGCGGCCCGGCAGAGGGAGAAGGGCAGCGCAAGCAGCCTCCTAAGTCCCTGCTACGAGGAGGGTAGGTTCTAGAAACAGTCCCGGCCTTCACAGGGTAAAGAAGGGCGCAGGACAGACAAGTCATGGGTTTCACACCCTTTTTCACCTGACCCCAAACACCACTGATTTCAATCACAGCCTCATTTTCCGCAGCCTGATGAGAGGGAGGGACGCACTGATGAAATCCGCGTTCCACCTCGTCCATGCCATCCCTGCTGCAGAAATGTTCAAACATATGCTTTGAAAACTCCGTGAGGATGTGACAAGTGCCATCAAAGAAGAAATACATTATTCAAGTCTTGACAGCGCGCAGGGCAGAGCAGGAAGCCACGTGGGCAGGAGGGAGGCGACGGCTGCGGCGAGACTCCCACACTCGGATGAGGAACCCCGACGACACACCAACCGGAGGCCAGATTCAAACAGAGTCTCTGAGAAGCCGGGGGCTGGCGTGTCCAAGGGAACCACAGAAGGCCAATATGGCGCAGAGAGAGGGGACCAGATGACCAGGCCGGAGGGGCGGGCAAAGGCAAGACAGGGAGGCCAGGGAGGAAGTTCAAATCTGAGCCCAGGGCAGGAGGGGGCCAAGGTGAGGGTCCCACAGGTGAGCCACAGGCTCAGGCTGGCCAGGCCCAGCCCAGGGGGCATCGGCTGAACCATGCGCCTGGCGCCCGAGGGGTTAAGGGAAACATTGGCAAGATGCTTGTTGACAGCGAGAGATTTGTAATATTTTTTAATGTTGCGACAAAATACAGCGAGTAATATTTTTAATCAACAAATATACATACACACAGAGGAGTCGTGCGAGAATAAACACCATCTGGGCAGTGCCAACGGAACCAGAACGGCGGCTCCAGAGCCAGGCGGGGTTGGGTGCCTGGTGGCATAGGCCCACTGGTCACTGTGCCACCAGAGCTGGCCAGAGAGGATCCCGTATGGCCGGCGGAGGGAGGGCCGGATCCAGAGCATGGCAGGGAAGGAGTTGAGTGTCTTCCAGCTGCATGACCTTGCCCTTGACCTCCAGCTGCACGCCCTTGACACACATTTTTAGCTTCTCTGCACTTTGGTCATCTGTGAGGCGCAGGCCCCCTCGGGCTGGGCAGCTCAGGGATCAGGCCTGAGTCTGGATGTCAGCTGAGCCGTTTCCTAGCCCTGTGACGTGGGGCTGAGGCGGGGGGCTGTTCTCTCTAGATCCACGTCCTCACCTGTGACATGGGGATAGAGCAATGGCCGGCTTCACAACAGGGCTGCTGTGAAGAGTCCCAGGGGCCACCTACAGAAGCCAGCTGGCAAGGAAGGGGACAGTCGGTACGAGCTACTACGGGAAACTGCAAGGCGCTGAGCAAATACTAATCGTGACCCCGGCCACACCTGTGTGGCCCCTGTGAAACGTATGGACGGATGGACAGTAAATAAGGACAGTCGGGATTTCCCACGCGCTCCAGATCCATTCCTGGTGTTCTCCAGGGGACTCTGGGACCCTGCGCAAGTCTCTTCCCTTCTCCTCCATGATGTGCACAGAATTCAACGGGGCAGACTCCTTCTAAAGCCCACACGGGTGCCACATCTCACGGCCCAAGCTGGACCTGCCCTCACCTGGAGGGACGAGGAGGGGTCTGTCCCCACCTGCGCGGGCCTCCGGGAAGTCCCACAGAGGCAAGGACAGGTGCAGGGAGCGGTGCAGGGTCTACCTGAGCCACACCCACCCACAGAGCCCTCCCCCCTTCCGTCCCAGCAAATGCTCCTGGAAACCCAGATTCCTCTGTGCCCTGCTGACCTCATGTGACTAGGAAGATTCAAAGCAGCCATAAGGACCGACGCTCTGCTGTCACTACCCACGGTTGTCCCCAGTCTGCGCCGGCTCCGGGTCCTAAAGGAGGAAGGTGTGACCGGCTCCCTGCTTTAGGGATTTCAGGTCACATGGCTTCCTGCTGCTTTGGGCCTGCGGTGGCACAGATATCACCTGGTGACAGAACTCGCCCCGGGCCACGAGGTCAGGAGGAGGCCGGCCCACTGCAGAGTAGGCTGCCCGAGTCCAGGGCCTGCGCCGTGACCATGGGGGCGACAGGTCAAGAGCAAGGGGAGGGGCACTCGCTAGCAGAGTCCATGGGCTCACAGTGTCCCCAGAAGGAACAGCTCCCAGGGAACCCAGGAGGCAAAGAGCAGAAGGGTCCAGAGAGCTGAGACAAAGCCAAGGAAGCAGCAGAGTCCAGAGGAGGCTGGGCCACCAGGGAGCCCGGTGGACTTCTGTGAAATCTTGATGCCCCCCCTCCACACTGTCGCTGTGACCCTGCCCTGCTCGGCTCCTTGACATGACATCCAGGTGCCTACTTCCGTGCTGCTACTCCCAGAATATGAGCTCCATCAAAGGCAGCAAGGGTCCCATTTGAAATGTGCATCTTCAGTGCCTAGACAGTGCACATTTGAGATGCTCAGGTATTTGTTAAATCCAACATTTATCAAAAGCAAGATGCGGTGGCCCACGCCTGTCATCCCAGGGGCTCGGGAGGCTGAGACAGGAGGATTGAGAGTTCAAAGCCAGCCTCAGCAGTGGCAAGGCACTAGCAACTCAGGGAGACCCCATCTCTAAACAGAATATAGAATAGGGCTGGGGAGGGGGTCAGTGGTTGTTAAAGGCACAGGTCCACAACACCGTCCTCATGTGATGGAGCACAGTGTGTGCTGGCCTCCTGAAAAACTACCCGAGAATCAACTTAACAGGGGGAAAGGTCTAACCGGGCTCACCCCTTCAGAGATCTCAGCTCCAGTCGCTGTCCCTGTGGCTTTGGGCCCGTAGTGGCCCACTACATCACGGTGGGAGCACGGGTGAGGCGAGAAGAGGCCAGTTCCCACACCTGCTTCAAGGCCACACCCCCAATAACCTAAAGTCCTTCCACTAGGCCCCACCTCCAATAGGTCCCATCAACTCCCAAGGGTGCCAGAGGCTGATGGCCAGATCCTTAACACGTGGGCCTTCGGGGATGCTTATCCAAATGACAACAAGTACAAAAAAGATCTAGCCGTCAACTTTCTACTCAGTGCTCACAGTCACACGGGACAGCACTTTCCCACGTTCACATATGAACACTCACTCACCCTGGGAACACCATATCACATCCGACCACGAGAATGGGAAGTGTCACTCCAGGTCAGTGCCACATGTCAAAATACACTCTACTGTCCTGATGGCTAAAGAGAACAAACAAAAATCAAAAAGTGCTTATGGTCAACCAGAGCAGATAAGGGTACGACATGGGCCAGTGACATGACAGACGAGCACAGAATACAAGCCACAAAGCAGTCAGGCAAGACAGCGCTGCTCGAGGGCCCCAGGAGTTCCAATAGCAGAACTCCAAGTTCAACTGCAGTGAGGAGGAAGACAGCCTGAAGAGATCATTGCAGAGAGGGCTGGGGCAGAGGCAGCCTTTGGGAGTAAGGAGGTATGAGCAGGATAGGGAGGGTTCAGAAGGGCCCTGAGATTCAGACTGGCAGTGAACACAGGTGAGGGAACCCAGTAAGATGTACAAGGTCACTAGGTCCCATCAGTCGAGGCTGCCGATGAGTCTTCAGGAGGCTGGAGTGCATTCTGTAGGCCTCTGGAAGTCACTGATGGCTCCTGAACAGACGCTCAGCCAGGACGGGCTCTTTGCACAAGACAGTCCCCAAAGCAGCAGGAGGAAGGAATGAGATTGTAGAGGGCTGGGGGCAGGGTGGTCACCACCGGTTAACCAGCAGAAAGAGGGCTGAGAAAATGTACTAGCTGTAGGACCAGGTGGGGACCAAATGGCTATGAAAGACAATTAGGCAGTGAGAATCACTGAAGACCCGCATGTGTCAGGAGGCACGCATGGGGCAGGTGGGAAAAGCGACTCACAGAACAGTACATACAACGTGATCTCATTTGTGCCATAAAAAAGGAAAGGGTACACTTGTATATATAGGCTTGGAGAAAGTCGGAGAGGATTCATGGAGGATTGGGAACAGTTGGCATTTAAAAATAAGATGCATTTTGCAAGAAGAGAAAGTCACAAAGTAACAGACAAGAGATGACAGCGAGGCTCCAAGCCTGCTTGCTGGGAAGGGGGCGTCAACAGCGAGCTGAGAGCGGCGTGGTGCCAAGGAGGAGCTCCTTCCCCGGGCAAACAGGTCGCAGGAGGCTGCAGGAGGTTGCATCTGGAGGAAGAAATTAGGGAATCCCTGGCGCAAACGGAGCCAAGAGCTGGGCCAGAGGGAGGGTGCGTTTCCTCCACCCTCCAGAAGGGGGCAACATAGCTCGTGGCTGGAGCCAGGAAATCAAGCCGCTGAGTGAAGACAAGGCGCCTATTTAAAGCTAATGATAAAAGCAACTGTGACTTACTATTCCTTGAGCACCCGCCATATGCCACGCTCCAGGCTACACGCATTCCCTGAGCACCACCATGCCACAGACGGAGAACGGAGTCGGGGGGCTGAACAACTCCCCCACGGCCACAGATGGCCCGAGCGCCAGGGCTGAGACTGGAACCCCAACCCCGCGCACTGAACAGTGACACCCGTACAAGTGGCAGAAGTCACCTGGAGCTCCACAGAGGTGACAAGAGACCACTTGAAGAGCAGGTCTCCTGCCCTCCGTTAATGGTGCTTGGTGGAGCCCGGGGAGGGGGACGGAGGAGCCTCTCTCTGAAAACAGACAACCTATGTGAACTTGGTGAATGTCACGGACATGAGCATTTTTTAAACTTCAAATGTCACTCTCTGGGCATGTCTGAGAAGTAGCCCGTGGAGGCATCGGTTCCATATGGGCAGGAGCAGGGCCACCACCTTGCTCTAAGAATAGAGATAAAGCGTGATGCTGAGCACGGGAGGCGGCCCAGGGTGCCCAGGATCTGCGCAGCTGAGCCAGGCCCTGACCACCACTCCACCCACCCAGTGCCACGCTTCCTGTGGACACACTGGGCACCGGGTGCTGTGCCAAGTCCTGGGCAAAGAAAAGGAGAGATAAGTACATCCCTGATTGTCCCCAGCCTCGGCTGATGGCCCCGCAGGCAGAGAGGGCGGGTGGCGTTGGCCGAGCACCGGGGCAGTGCCCACGTGGCTATGTGGGGCCTGAGTCTGTCAGGACACCCCAATCCGAGAAACTGCCCAATCCTGGGATCCTAAAGATCCCTCCTCTCCTTGCCCAAGGCTGTTGCCGTGGAGATCCCCCCTCCCCAGCCCTGTTTTCTAGGAGCTGAAATTAGACCCGCCGGCTGCTTGCCACAGATCTGAATCCCACAATGTCAGGACCAGGAGACCCCAGGAGACCCCGGGAGACCTCCTGGCCCAAGTGTGGCAGGGCCAAACGCTGCAGGTGCCAGGCAGGCGATGACAACAGGTAGCATCGTCCCGCCAAGAGAGAGGGCGAGAGGGAGAATGATCCAAGGGCAAGGATGGGGTGGTGGTAAGAGGTGCCAACGCGTCACCCCAAGAGGGCAGTTACCTCGAAACTGCAAAATGCTGCCATATGGGAGCAGACCAGACGCTCCAGGCTTTTTTCCAAAAGAGCTAAAAATCCAATTTATGGAAAGCCGCTCATTTTTTTTTTTTTTTTAGAAATACTGGCAATTAACGCAAATCTATTAATACCATGAGGTTTCTGGACTCGTGGCTGAGGACAAGGAAACAGCCAGGGGTGTCACTGGGTGGTGTCAGGCTCAGGGCTGGTGACGGAGACGGAGAGGGCAAGATGGGGCTGCTCACATGGCCGTGTGGGGGCAAGGGTGTGAGCTGCCTTCAGCCAGGGGCAGTGAGCAGCAGGCCGCCAGCAGAGTCGCAGGGTGACAGGCAGAGAAGGGACTGAGCCACAGAGGGTCAGCCCAGCTCTGCAGGGGGATGGAATCAAGCCAAGATGCAGGGCAGGAGCAAGCGTCCCCTGCGGAGAGGCACCAACACATGGACTCCTGAGCCAGGCCGGGCGCCAGCCCTTCATCTAGAGGCAAGAGGGAGAAGCCCAAGGCGGGACCCAATTAGCTCTGGCTCTCAACAGTCCCTGCAGCGCAGGAGGGGCGTCTGGGGGAGGTGCATGTTAGGGTCACCAGCTGGAAAACCGTGCAGAGTCCACTCTGCCTTTACGATAAATGCCCTGGTGGCCCAGGAAACGGGGATTTGTGAGAACTGATTCTACGGGAGAGAAAGATGGAGGGTCGAGGGTGGAGGGTGTGGGGTGTGGGCCTGCACTGAGAGAGGTTAGGATAGAGGGGATGACGGGACGAGAAATGGCCACAAGGTACAGGCCGGGACCTGTCACCGGGTGTAAAGCAGGGGAGGAACGGGGGGTGCTGCAGATTTTCTGGTTGAGGGGCTCCATGGTGGAGTCACAACCTAAGGGACAGGTCATTCCCGTGGGAGGCAGAGGGGGTGCCGGCAGGTGCCACTTGGATGTGGGGTAAGAGATACAAGCACAGGACACGGGACACGAAAGGAGAGCTGTCCAGGGACATGTGGGAGAGCACTGGGTGGAAGAGCTGGAATCCAGAAGTCGTGGGCTCCTGAGGAAGGGGGAAGAGAGTGGCCAGAGACCCAGGGCTGAGCAGGTGGGGAAAAGAAAGGGCAGAGATGGCATTTGCCCAGACACCAGCAGAGAAGGGACCGAGATGATCATAGGGACCTTCCTCCAGCCATGAAGGCAGCACTGGCCACCCAGAGGGACCGGGCGGCCGCCCAGAGTAACACCTTCATTTCCCAAATGAGGGAACTAGCCCAAGATGAGCTTAGCCAGAGTTAAAATTAACTGCCCTCCAATGTATACGGACATATGAGTATAGATATGTATTTTTCTGGTACCAGGGATTGAACCCAGGGGTGCTTAACCACTGAGCCAGGTCACACCCCCTTTTTATGTTTTATTTAGAGAACAGGGTCTCCCTGAATTGCTTAGGGCCTCACTAAGTTGCTGAGGCTGGCCTTGAACTTGTGATCCTCCTGCCTCAGCCTCCCGAAGTGCCGGGATGACAGGTGTGCACCACCGTGCCTCAGCTTAAATTTAAATCCCTACAGATTTATCTTTTACTGAGAAAGAGTTCAAAACACTGTGCTGGACACAGTTAAGGACTACTGCCAGGGAATTGCAAGTCTGACTTCCTGAAGTCAGAAGGCCAGGGGGAAATCACGATCACTCTTGTACTGTTTAAATTTTGTCACTGCTAACACTGATGCTCAAATAAGCCCGAGAGTTGCTCAATCTGTCCTTCATGTGCGGCTAACAGCAGAGTTGGGAGGACGATCCTCTGATCATCTACACACAGTGACACCGTGAATTTGGGGATCTCCCAGCCATGGAAACAGAGGGCACCAAGGGTACGTCTACACACAAGCGTCTGTCCTTCATCCGGCCCTGTCTCAGCAACTGAGGAGGAAAGTTGGAGAAAACTAGAGCCCTCTGCTTCCCTGAAGAATTTGCTCTACTTTGTTTCCTAATACCTCAACACATGTCAGAAGATGTGACATGTTTTGGCAGCATCCAAAAGAGTAACATATGCGGGAGTACCTAGCCCAGGGACGGGCACACGGTGTGGATTCAGGCAATGTTTGCTGGACTTGAAATTGGAACGCAGACACCACTCATTGGAAAGCAGAAGCTGGCTTTCCTGTAGTGGCTCCTTCAATCTGCACTCACCAAACGGGCAGCCAAGTGGGGCTTCCAAACTCAAGACGACTGGGAAAGCCTGGGATCCAAGCCCTTGGGGATATCTGTGTTCAGTGGGAGCCTGGCGGTGCTACGTGGGATCTCCATCTTGCCCAAGAGGCAGGCCGACCCCTCTGCAGTGTCAGGGCCAAAGTCTGGGTCTCCTGAGATCTCATTTAAAACACGGACTTGAAGCAAGTCAACTGAGAGGAAAGAGGCAACCAAAAGGCAGACATTAGAGGTGGGACAGGCTCCCAAGCCCAGAGATCCACATGGAACAAGAACAAAAAGAAAGATAAGGAACCTGCAGGGAAAAGTGATAATACAAAACAATATGACAGAGACATTTGAGGCAAGCTAAAACTCAGCTGATCAACAGCATGGTGGAGAGGAAGTCTACCGCACAAGTGTGAAATGAGTCCTTGTCAAAGCCATGAAGGGCCAAAGTCTCTTGCACAGCTGCTAGTGTGGTCACCAGGACTGTCATTTCACTAATACAATCTGCACATACATGCCAATAAGCCCCCCACTCCAACAAGACAGAAAACCCACAGCTAACATACTGAATGGCCACTGCTGTGCCATATTGTATGCTGACTGTCGCCAATACAATAAGACAAGAAAAAGAAAGCGTATTCACATTAGGATGGAAGAAGGAATGTGGACTTTATCTGCAAACATGATCCTACCCATAAAATACCTTAAGGAACCCACAAAACAACTGAGTTCAACAAAGTTGGCAGATACCACACGAGTATTCCAAAAGTCAACTCAATCAACTCTATTTTTGTACACGCGCGATGACAAACCCCAAAATGAAATTGAGAACACAATTTCATTCACAAGAATATATGATAGAATAAAACACTTGGGAATAATTATTCTTCTTTTTTTGGCACTAGAGATCGAACCCAGGGGCACTTTACCACTGAGCTAGCTACATCCCCAGTTCTCTTATAATTTTGAGACAGGTCTTGGGTCCCCTGAGTTGCTGAGATGACATGTACATCTCAGCACTGAGTCCCTTGGGAATAAATTTAAGAAAAGATGTATATACTGAAAGAACAAAACAGGGCTGAGAAAAACCAAGGGAGATCTAATAAAGAGGGAGATATCTGATATTCACAGACCCGGAAGATTCCAAATTGTTGAAAACAGCAATTCTTCCCCAAAGTAATCTGCAGATTCAACACAAATCCGATCAAAATCCCAACAGGCTTTTCCACAGACGTTGACAAACTGATCCTAAAATGCATATAGAAACGCAGAGGAATCAGAACAGCTACAACAATCTTGAAAAAGAACAAAGTCGGAGGCGTCACGCTTCCCAATTTTGAAACCACAAAGCTGCAATCGTCCTAACAGTGTGCGGCCGCCATAAGGACAGGCAGAGATCAATGGAACAGGATGGAAAGTCCAGAAATAAACCATTATTTTTACTCGATGGATGGTCACAATGATCCCAAAGTAATACAAGTGGGAAAAATAGTCTTTTCAAAAAATAGAGTCTGGGTCTGTGGCAGTGGCGGGGGACCGTGATGATTACCTAGCAACCGTGGAGGATGAGGGAGGAGGACTGCAAGTTCAAGGACAACCTGGGCAATTTTGTGAGACCCTATCAAAATAAAAATGGTAGAGCACTCCTGGGTTCAATCTCCACAAATGCTTAAAAAAATAAATAAGAAGATTTGGAGAAATAAGATAGGCAAAAAAGATGTGTTTTGATCAGAGTTGGGCAAGCTGGTATTGGAGCTGAGTTCTACCAGCATTTGATTTTGTAAATAAGCAGAGCCTTAGCCACACCCACAATTAACATATCACCTGGGTGGCTTCCACCGGCTACTGAAGGGGTGAATCATGACAGAGACCTCCAGTCTGCAAAACCTATAGTATTTCCTGTCCCATCCATTACAGGAAAATTTTGTCAGGCCCTGATTTAGAGCCTTACCTCTGAGCATACGGAAAAATTAACTCAAAACAGATCACAGACCTAAATATAATAGCCCAAACTACAAAACTCTTAGTAGAAAAAAATAGCAGGAGGAGCTGGGGCTCGGTGGCAGAGCACCTGCCCAGCATGTGTGAGACTCTGGGTTCCATCCTCAGCACCACATAAAAATAAACAAATAAAATAAAGGCATGCTATCCATCTACAACTACAAAAAAATAAAAAATTTAAATTTAAAAAAGTAGGAAATTTCCATGACCTTAGGTTAGCCAAAGATTTCTTAGATAACACCACCAAAAGTACAATCAATTTTTTTACAAGGTAAACTTGATCAAAATTATAAATATTTGCACTTCAACACCACTATGAGAATGAGAATACAAGCCACACATATTGGAAGAAAATATTTGCAAACCAGAATATTTGCAAATCAATAATAAAGGGTTTGCACCCATCACAAAGAAATCTTATAACTTAATAACAGAAAGACAAATAACCCGGTTAAAATCAGGCAAAAGCCCTGAATACACATTTCACCGAAGGAAACATATGGATCGCACCGAAGCACGTGAAAGATGCTCAGCATCATCCAGCAAATGCAAATTCAAACCACAGTGAAACGCCACTTCCCAGCCACTAGAATTGCTATAATTAAACAGACGATGCCAAGTGGTGCTGAGTGCAAACTTGAACCCTCACATATTGCTAGTAAAGATATAAAACGGTACAGCCACTTCAGCAAACAACTTGAAGTTTTTACTTCCACATGACTCCCCAGATTCCTGAACAGTGGCTTGGGAGGCTGAGGCACGAGGATTGCCAAGTTGGAGGCCAGCCTCAGCAACTGAGCAAGGCCCTAAGCAACTTAGCAAGAACCGGTCTGAAAACGAAAAATACACAGGAGTAGGGATGTGATCAGTGGTTAAACTCCCCTAGGTTCAATCCCTGATTTAAAAAGTAAATAAATAACACAACAAATCTCCTCCTAGGAGACATACCACCGATGTCATAGACCGATGCTCAAGACATACCACCGACGTCATCTTTTCAAAGAGGCATTATCCATCTCCTGTGTAACTCTGTCCATGTGCAAAAGTCACTTGTAAACATCATGTTCATAGCAGAAGCAATTCCAATGCCCATCAGCTGGGGGGTGACCGACTAACAAAATGCAGCGTGTAATCCACACAACAGGATCCTGTTCAGCAATAAATGTGCACCATCAATGAACCCACATCAAAAACAAGTGGTCCAGCACTTGCCTCGAGGGGAGGGGTTTCATCCCCAAGCACCACAAAAACAAAACAAAAACACCCCCCAAAAATTACGCTAAGTAAAAGAAGCCAGACGTACAAGATATACAATCCACTTACAGGAATTATCCAGATAAGGCTCATTCATACCGGCAGGAGGCTTTGGTGGTTCCCTGGGAATGGAAATGGAGAATGACTGGCACGAGGTCCCTTTTCAACTCTTGTCAGTGTTCTAAAAGTGGACTGGGGTGCCAGTGACCCAATTTTGTTAATTTACTAGAACATATTCAAGTGGATAAACTGCATGGTATGTAAACGTATCTCAATAAAGTTGTTTTTTAAGGGAAAAGGGAAATCAGCATCACCTGATGGAACGTTTGACGGCTCTGCTCCTGATTAAAGAACTGCAATGGAGCATCCAGGATGGTGTGTCCACAGCCCTGTCTGGCAAGCCAAGGCCACCAGTCTGGCCTCACCGCCCAGTAACCTCCTCCAGCAGTCTAGCCCCTGATGACGGCCACGCACACAGCCCTGAGTCTGAGAGCCTGAGTCTCCAGGTCCCCCACTCACTCACTGTGACCTGGGGTGACTTCTCTCACTTTGGAAATGGGGATCTCTCACCTAAGCTGGGGATCGGGGTTTCTCACAGGTCAGCATGCAAAACAATTCTTAGACTGCGGTGGGCACGGTGCTTAGCACAGAGTGAACACACACTCCTCACAAGGCTGGCTTAGGACTGCCCTGCATGTCACCTTCTCAGAGAGACACCCTTCTTGGTGGCCCCCTCTGCTGCGGTCCAAAATCAGCCTCAAAGGGGCAGTGAACTAAGACTAGGCCGAAGCAGCCCAGAGGCTGAGGAAGTCGGGTTCCCAGAAGGAGTGGAGCAGCAGGAAAGAAAGTGCATGGATAGGGGGAGAGGGGATGCAGGGCTGGGAGAAGGTCTAGTCACCAAGATGGCAGCTCACAGGGTGGAGAAGTAGCTGCACACAGGACATGCCTGCCGTGGGCCTTCCTGGATTGCAGGACCAGGTGAAGCGTACTGATGGAAACCATCTTTCCCTATTTTACACACGCTTGCTCTGGAAATTGGAGTTGAATATAATTGCAGCATTTTTGCATTCATTAAATTCCTTTTACCTTCCCTGGAATTAGGGCTTGAACTCCTATGTAAATTTATGCAAATAAGCATGCAAATGAACAAGGCCCTAGCACTTCATTTTCAAGGGACTAGAGCACTATCTAGGACCAGGACCTCAGGATTAAATGTAAGTGGTCCCTAAGAATATGTAATTTTCTCTGAAGGAGCCGGGGCAGAGAGTCCTCTTGGTCTCATTTGTTCACTCTGGGAATTGCTGTGTTGATCCATCGGAGGGTCTATTTTTTTTAAGTCACCAGCCTAAAGACAAGGTGAACCCCTCAACCCTGGAGCAACTCTGCTTACCAAAAAAGGCCCCGTCTTCAGCCCCATAACATCCTCTCTCCCACGCTTCCTCTTTTGAATCGGGCAGATAAGCAGAAGCGAGGACATGGCTTTCCAGATGCGGGGCTGTGGCCCTCACTGTAGAGCTCTGTGCACAAGTCATGGCTTCTGATGAGTTTGCTCAACTGGAAAAGGAAGCCATCACCAAAGAGCTTTCTAGTTTTAATAGTTAAGTGGGGCCCCAGCATCACTGTCCGGTCCAGCGGAGGTAATGCAACAAATTTTAAGGCTGCCCTTACGTGTATCCTGTGGGGCAGGGGTGGATGCTCCATCTTTAAAGAGAACTCAGTTTGCAGAATCGTGAACCAAACTAAACGGTACCAAGGACATCTTTGGAAATTCTACTTCTGGCTCTGGCCTCTCAAGCGTTTCAAGGCGGCCACCACCTCCCCATTTCATCCCCACCACCAGCCAGGTCCTCAACAAGACTTTATGCCACCTGGGCAGCACCAAATGTCCCTCAAGGCACCTCAAGTTTTCTAACCGCGTTTCCTTACATCTTCATCTCCTCCTGTCTCACACACACACATGCTTTTATAAAAAAAAAAATGGTGATTGAGGCTCAAAAGACAATGTGCTCATCCAAGGTACACACCTAAGAAGCCCAGAAATCAGACCTCTTTTTCTCAACATAGTTAATTCCCCTCCACGCAACTCTGTGCTTTTAACTTAAATTTGGTCCGTTTTGCTGTGTTCATTCATTGAACCACTGAACACTTACTAACCATCTGCTCTGTGCGATCCGCAGGTGTGGAGGAAGCGCAAGAGCAGTCCTACAAACAGCCCTGGGGCTCACCTACTTCAATCCCACCTCTTCCACTTGTTCACTAGGTGCCCTTGGATAAATCACTGCAGGTACCTCAGTCCTCCTATCTATAAAATGGGCGAACAGAATTCTAATTGTCTCATAGGTGAACTGAAAATTAAGCAATACCTTTAGAGGGCTTGGCACAAAACATGGCCTCCACCACATGCTGAGATCTGAGGGGGCTTTTATTTTTCCTCTAGGTTCTGGGGATACAGTAATGAATCCCACATGAGCTTCATTCTCCAGGAGCTTACAGTCTAATGGGAACAGAGTAAAACAGATAATCCCAATCATCAGTGGTACTTTCAAACTGTAATGAAGACTAGGAAAAAAGCAAATGTATGCCAAATAGTAGTGGCACACATGTGTCATCCCAGCACCTCGGGAGGCTGAGGCAGGAGGATACCAAGGTGGAGGCCAGCCTCAGCAACTTGGCGAGACCCTGTCTCAAAATTTAAAAAAATATAATAATAATAAAAAGGGCTGGGGATGGGGCTCGGTGGTTAAGCACCCCTGGTTCAATCTCTGGAACCAAAATCATCATCCTCATCAAAATAATGTGTAACAGTAGTAGGAAGCTCCTTTACAGTCAGTCAGTGGTCAGAGAAGGATTCTTGGATCTGAGCTAGAAAAATGACAAGAGGCAGGAAAAAAGACAACAAGGGGGAAGAGAGAACAGACAAAACAGAGATGTTGTGCTTGACGGAAATTGGTATCTTCCAGGAACAGGAGGTGTTGAGGCAGGTGAATAGGTGGAGGGAGTGGTGGGGGGTGAGGGGACCGACCTGGGATGGGGTCAGACAGGTCATCTGGCACTGGGGCAGCTTTTATAAACCCAAGTAAGGCATCTCCTCGTCCTAAATGCTCTAGGCATCCACTGAAGACTTCTAAGCCAGGGGCAATGTATGTTAATTGACCTGCAACTTTTTTTTTATTTTGTTCAGAGACAGGGTCTCCCTGAGTGGCTTAGGGCCTTGCTAGGGGGTTGAGGCTGGCCTCCACCTTGCGATCCTCCAGCCTCAGCCTCCAGAGCCGCTGGGATGACAGGTGTGCGCCCTGGCGCCTGGCTGGATCTACAATGCTTAAAAGGGCTTCTTCGGCTGCCTGCTTGCGGGGGAGGATCGTCGGGCAGGCTGGAAGGGGACAGTCCCCCAAAGAGCACGGGGCTGCTCCTGCACACAGAACCGGCCGCCCACCTGAGGGGCGGGCGAGTGCGGGGAGCACCAGGGCGCAGAACCCGTAAAGGAAACCGGGCCGATCCCGCCGGAGCTGGGGAAGGTGGCCCCAGACCTAACCCGTGACCAGCGTCCTCTGCACCTGCCCCTTGGGCGCTCTTCCTAAGGGAACCAGCGCAGTGGGGCTTGAAGGCTGCAGCCCCGGGTTCGGGTCCCGGCGGGGCCTCTTCGGGGCCTCACGACCCCTCTCCCGGTGCGAAGGCTCCACGAGGGAGGCTCGGCCGCCCGCGCCACGCCGCTCCACGCCGCTCCGCGCCAACCCCCCGGCCGGGCAGGCGGCCTCCGCGTCCTCGGGCGCCCTACACGCCCGCCCCGGCCCCGGCGGCGCCGCTCACCCGGATGCCCTGCAGCACCCGGACCCGCTCCTCCTCGTCCAAGCCGAAAGACACCCTGCGGCTCTCGCAGCTCTCCGTGCTCCCCATTGGCAGGAGGCTGACAGAAACACGCCGACTGGCAAACCACGAGAACCGGCTCCAGAGCAACCGGGCAGACGCCGCGCTCTGCGCGCGCCGCGCCGTCGCTCTCCAGGACTCGGGCTGCCGCGGCACAGGCCAACAAAACCACGTCCTATTGGCCACGGCGGGAGGCTCGGCCAATCGGAAGGCGCGGTGCCGCGGGGCCTTATGGGAGTTGTGGTTCGCCAGCCTGGCACCGCCCTACGGTAAGCCGAGAGGGCGGTGCGGCCTGGGGGCGTGGCCGGGCAGGGGGCGGGAGCCGGCGGGAGAATCCGGAAGGCGGGAAGCGGAGCAGCCGGGACGCCGAGGGGCGCGGACGCTGAGGAGCGCTGTCCTGGGAAAGCGCGCCCTTCCCACGGAGCCCTGAAGGAGGCCACAGGCGCCGCGCCGCATTCGGCGCCAGGCAAGCGCCGCGCTGCTGACCGCGACCAGCGCAGTGTCCTGGCTTCCCGAGGTGAGCAGCGCCTTGGGGACAACTCACCAAAACCCAAGTCTGAAGGGAAAATGGCGAGCAGGACACTGCGGCCTGACGGCGGGGCAGGGGCCCTGCAAGGCAGCCGCGTTACGGGGCCGGGCCCGGAGCCCGCTGGGCTCCTCCGGGCGCTCCTCCCGCGGCTCCTCCCCTCGCTCCTCCCCTCTCTCCTCCCAGGGCTCATCCCAGAGCTCCTCCAGCGCTCTTCCCCTCCCTCCTCCCAGGGCTCCTCCTGCGCTCCCCCCCTCACTCCTACCAGAGCTCCTCCCGTGCTCCTCCCCTTGCTCCTCCCAGGGCTCATCCCAGAGCTCCTCCCGCGCTCTTCCCCTCCCTCCCTCCCAGAGCTCCTCTCTTGCTCCTCCCCTTGCTCCTCCCCTCGCTCCAACCAGGGCTCCTCCCAGAGCTCCTCTCGCGCTCTTCCTATTCCTCCTCCCAGAGCTCCTCCCGCGCTCTTCCCCCCCTCCTCCCAGAGCTTCTGCCACAGCTCCTCCCCTCGCTCCTCCCCTCGCTCCTCCCAGGGCTCCTCCCGCACTCTTCCCCTCGCTCCTCCCAGGGCTCATCCCAGAGCTCCTCCCGCGCTCTTCCTCTCCCTCCTCCCAGGGCTCCTCCCGCATTCCTCCCTCCCTCCTCCCAGGGCTCCTCCTGCACTCTTCCCAGAGCTCCTCCCGTACTCCTCCCCTCCCTCCTCCCAGGGCTCCTCCCATGCTCCTCCCCTCACTCCTCCCCTAGCTCCTCCCAGGGCTCCTCCCGCGCTCTTCCTATTCCTCCTCCCAGAGCTCCTCCCGCGCTCTTCCCCCCTCCTCCCAGAGCTTCTGCCGCAGCTCCTCCCCTCGCTCCTCCCAGGGCTGCTCCCGCGCTCTTCCCCTCGCTCCTCCCAGGGCTCATCCCAGAGCTCCTCCCGCGCTCTTCCCCTCCCTCCTCCCAGGGCTCCTCCCGTGCTCCTCCCCTTGCTCCTCCCCTCGCTCCAACCAGGCTCCTCCCAGAGCTCCTCCCGCGCTCTTCCTCTCCCTCCTCCCAGGGCTCCTCCCGCATTCCTCCCTCCCTCCTCCCAGGGCTCCTCCTGCGCTCTTCCCCTCGCTCTTCCCCTCGCTCTTCCCAGAGCTCCTCCCGTGCTCCTCCCCTCGCTCCTCCCAGGGCTCCTCCCAGAGCTCTTCCTCTCCCTCCTCCCAGGGCTCCTCCCACGCTCCTCCCCTAGCTCCTCCCAGGGCTCCTCCCGCACTCTTCCTCTTCCTCCTCCCAGAGCTGCTGCCGCAGCTCCTCCCACGCCCCTCCCCTTGCTCCTCTGTAGGCTCCTCCCAGCTCCTCTGAGGTCGGGTGGGTAGGTTCCCATTTGGGACCTTATTTATTAATTAGTTATTTGGGGTAGAAATTTCCCTCTTAAAAACCCTTTTGCTGCTTCCCCTGAGTTTTCATGTTTGTGTCTCTCAAGACGCATTTTAATTTGCTTTTTTTTTTTGTACCAAGGATTGAACCCAGGGGTGCTTCACCCCTGAGCCCGGTCCCCAGCCCTATTTTTGTATTTTATCTAGAGACAGGGTCTCCCTGAGTTGCTTAGGGCCTCATTAAGTGGCTGAGGCTGGCCTCCAACTTGTGATCCTCCGGCCTCAGCCTCCCCAGACCCTGGGATAACAGGCGTGCGCCACTGCATGCAGCTAACATTTTTTTAAAAAATCATTTCAGTGAAGGTGACAGATATTGTGACACTGCGCTTTTACGTAGTTCAGCGTGCCTGTCATACGTAACACAATCACTTCCTGGAGCCTCCGTTTTCGGGGCCTTGGGTTGCAGTAATTGCTCTCAGTTGGTCATAGCTTAATGGCACCAATGTCGTGTCATCAGTTTCCCTTCCTCTCCTCTGCATCTCTAGCTTGTTGCCTTTGTTCAAACCCCCTTCCTACTTTGGATGCAGTGTGCTGCATTCCCTGCATCTGTGTGGCTCCTCAGCTTTCTCATCTGTGAAATGGGGATCCAGAACTTATTTTGTCCTGAGGCCGATCTATACTTTTTCTTTTCTTTTTTTTTTTTTTTTTTTTTTTTTTTGTTACCAGGCAACAAAAGGCAATAACCCCTGAGCCACAATATTTTTTCTTTTTAATTTTTAAGGTTGCTAGGTGGCTTAGGGCCTCGCAGAGTTGCTGAGGCTGACCTTGAACCTGCGATCCTCCCTTCTCAGCCTCCGAGCTGCTGGGATTATAGGAGTGAGCCACCGCGTCTGACACTATGCTGTGGTACTCGTACCCCCCCCCCCACGGGAAGGCTCGCAGGATTCCAAGACTCCCCCAAAGATTTTTCACAGGGGAGATGAGGCACACATAGTGTCCTGGTCACCCTGGGCTCTGACTTGGGTTTTCCTGAGTTAGCTTTAGTGTATTCATCGCTTCATAATTTGACCCCAAAGTAAAAAATCCAGTTCTTTCCTCAAGTTCTACACTCCACTTTTACAGTCATAGTGAGGAACCCAGGAAACTTTTAAAAGATTTGAAGCATGTGGCATGAGACTGGCCTCAAGACCTCTCACTAGGTCACATCTCCCGAAAGGATTTGCCATCACCCAGTAGTGCTTCCCTGGGGACCAAACCTTCCACACATGGGACTTTCTGGGACATGTATGATCCAAAGTATAGCAGACAGTTTGTTGCTAGAAATGCACTGAAGGAAGAAGTTTCAGGAAAAATTCACAAATGTGTGGAAATTAGGCACCACAGTAGGCCCAAGAAGAAATTAAAAAGCAAATTAAGCCCAGCATGGTAGTGCACGTCTGTCATCCCGGCAGCTCTGGAGGCTGAGGCAGGAGGATCGTGAATTCAAAGCCAGCCTCAGCCAAAGTGAGGCCCTGAGCAACTCAGTGAGACTCTGTCTCTAAATAAAATATAAAATAGGAAGAGGCTCAGGGGTTAAGCACCCCTGGGTTCAATCCCCAGTCCCCAAAACAAAAGAATATTATAGTTTACTCCTAAGTAAAATAGATATAGTATCTTTTATATTATTATTTCACTGTTTTATTGGGTTTGAAGTTTTTCAGAATAAAGAATAGAAGTGGGAAGGCTGGGGGTGTGGCTCAGAGGTAGAGCGCTCGCCTAGCATGCGTGGGGCTCTGGGTTCCATCCTCAGGACCACGTAGATGTCAAATAAAGAAATTGTGTCCGCCTGTAACTAAAACCAAAAATAATAAATAAATATTTTTTAAAAAAAAAGAATAGAAGGGAAATAGTATTTGGTCCTAGGGAAAAACTCCCCCCCCCCCCCCGGGCTGCCTTCTCCCTTGCAGCCAGGAAGTCTCCTGAGCAGCAAGCACAGTAAGGCAGGCTGTGGTGTGGGATGGAGTGCAGAGCCAGGCTGCCTCTTGGATCTGTGCCCTTGGGCAAGGTAGAGACGCTGGCTGCCTGGTTTTCTGACAGATCAGAGAGTCTTGCTGACATTGCATGGAGTGGCTTCGTGAGAGCTGGGCACTGAGTGGACTCGCCCAGGCAGAGCTATGACTGTTATTAAATGACTGTTTGGAAATAACACTTTGGCAGCTCTAGGCATCTCTGGAGAGGGCACTTCTGTGAGATGGGTTGTCTTCCGTGGAAGCAGATGAGGAAACGGAGGGCGGATACTGCAGAAAAGTGATTCGCTTGTCCATCTTAAAAGCCAAAAGGAACCTGTCATCCAGAACAGGGTGGGTAGCTCAGGGGTCGGGTGCCTGCCAGCATGCACAAGGCCCTGGCTGTGATCCCCAGCATGGGAGCGGTGGGAATCAGGAACAGGACGTCTGTTTTTGCCACTTTTAGACGACACTGCGCTGAAGGATCTAGATTAATTAGGCAAGAAGATGGAATACAAGTCATCCAGATTGGAAAGGAAGCCGTGAAGCTCTCTCTGTGCACAGATGACATGACTCATCCATAGAGAATCCTAAGGGACACACACACACACACTCTCACACTCTCACACTCTCACTCACACACTCAAATTATGAGAGCTGAGAGCAAGTGCAGCCAGGTTTCAGGGGAATAGATCAATCTGCAAAAACTCAGTTCTGTTTTTGTGCGTCAGCCACAAACAATCGAAAAATGAAATTGAGAAAACAGCTCCATCTACGTTAGCCTCCAAAAGAAAGAACAGAACACCCCAGAATAAATCAACTAAAGAACTGCAAAATCTAGCCAGGCATGGTGGTGCCTACCTGTCATCCCAGCCGCTCAGGAGGCTGAGGCAGGAGGATCACATGTTGGAGGCTGGCCTCAGCAATTTAGTGAGGCCCTAAGCAACTCAGCCAGACCCTGTCTCTAAATCAAAATATTAAAAGGGCCAGGAATGGGGCTCAATGGCTAAGCACCCCTGGGTTCAATCCCCAGTATTAAAAAGAAAGAAAAAAAAAGGGAAATCTACCCTAAAAACTGCAAAGCATTGTTGGAGATGAACAGGAAAAGGCTGGAGCTTGTGTTCCGGGGATGAATGGTGTGTATCTGGTTGGGGTAGTGGCCACGCGAGTTCCACGGTGGTGAGTGCTAATATCCAAGTGCACGGTTTGCGTTTTGTTTTTTCCATCCCCAGCCCTTTTTATTTTTTTTTTATTTTGAGACAGGGTCTTGCTAAGGTGCCGAGTCTGGCCTAGAACTTGTGATCCTCCTGCCTCAGCCTCCTGCGTAGATGGGATGACAGGAATTTCTTTCTCTGCCAGTCCTGGGGATCGAACCCGGGGATATGCTACCACTGGACAGAGGGGCTTGGGGACCCTGGCTGACAGGCTCCCGCGCTCTAAGTGCAGGTACCTCTGGGCCACGTGGCTCTGGTCAAGTCCAAGGGAGAAGGCTAGAGAGCTGAGGGCCAGCTTTCCTTCTGCCGACCCCTCAGGTCCTGCTCACAATCCGCTGACCAGGGCTGACCCTGTGGCTCCACCTGCCTGCAGTCGCTGAGAAGTGCTTTCTGCCCTAAGACGAAGGAAAGAGGAAGCTGACGGATAGAAAGCGCTAGAAGCATCCAGTGTCACTGATTGTTTTTCTTTTTTAATTTTTGGTACCAGGGATTAAACCTGGGACACTTAACCCCTGAGCCCCATCCCCAGGCTTTTTTATATTTTATTTAGAGACAGGGTCTTGCTAAGTTGCTTTATGGCCTCGCTAGTTGCTGAGGCTGGCCTCGTACTTGCGATCCTCCTGCCTCAGCCTCCCCAGCTGCTGGGATGACAGGCGTGGGCCACTGCACCCGGCTGGGTAGATTTTTGAGTGTCGGGGATGGGGCACGAGGGAAGAGCCCGCTTGGTTGGAGACAAGTGGGATTTGGAGTGAGGGAAAAAGAAAAGACAGATTTGGTAAAGATAGAAAATATGGAAAAAGAGGTTATGGCTTTTTTATCTTCTACGGACACCAAAAAATGCATGTTTTTTTTCTTTTTAATTTTTACATTTTGAGTATTGGGGATTGAACCCTGGGGTGCTTTACCACTGACACACATCCCCAACCCTTTTTATTTTTTATTTTGAGAACAGGGTCTTGTTAAGATGCTGAGTCTGGCCCGGAACCTGCGATCCTCCTGCCTCAGCCTCCTGAGTAGATGGGCGGACAGGCATGTGCCACCACACCTGGAAAAAGGTATGTTGTTCTTTGACACGAAATAAATGTGGCTTTTCCTGTACCAATCGATTCTGTGGTCCTTTGACACGAACTAGGCGCCCTAGAAATCAGTTCAGTCTGACACTGTCTCCTAGAGTTAGTGTAGACCTGCTCACGCAACACTGGTCCTCCTTGTCTATACCCACCACAAGTCGGGTACCCAGCCTCTGCCCACACTTCTGCCCCGCTGACCGCCAATTTAGAAGTCCCCACAGCCCCCGATCAGGTTCAGTGATTTACTAGAACAACCTGTAGATCCTAGGAAAGTACTACACTCCTGTCATAGTTGACCAGCCAGAAAAAGAGGTAAATGGATCAAGGTCAGGAAGGGTCCCAACACAGGAGCCCTGTCCCCAGGGAATCAAGGATATGTCTGCCAACTCCATAGCTGTCTGAATCTTGTTCAAGAGTTTGTTTGGGGTTTTTTTTGTTTGTTTGTTTTGGGGAGATTGAACCCAGCGTCTTACTAAGTGGCTGAGGCTGGCCTCCAACTTGCAATCCTCCTGTCTCAGCCTCCCGAGCCACTGGGATGACAGGCGTGGGCCACCGTGCTGAACTCAAGAGTTTAACTCTGTGTTTGACCTTTCTGCTGAGTAGCCCCCACCCTGAAACCCTCTGGGGACCCCACAGGCTCAGAACGAGTCCAAAGGGAGTCTGTTATGAATGATAAAATAAACTCCTGTTATTCAAGAAATTCCCAGGTTTCAGGAGCTCCGTTTCTAGAACTGAGGACAAAACCCAAATATCGACTTTCATGACAGCCGTGGGCTGCACAGGGTTTGTTCTGTGACGTGGGGTGGGACCATCCACAAAGCTTCGCCTGGGTCAGAGCTGTTCTGAGCTGGATCCGGTGATTTCCTGATGACATGATCGGGCCGGACTTCAAAATGGTCTCCATGGAGTTCTGCCTGGACCATTGCGTTGGCTAGAGAATGGTGGTCTAAGAAGGGAAAGGACAGGAGAACGTGGCTAAGGACGAGGGACAAGACAGGGCCCAGAGGGCTGGGAGGATGAGTTTGGTGGGGAAAATTCTAGAAAGTTTGAATGGACCACAAGGATGGAGGACTGGAAAGCCATTTGTGAAGTGGCTTTTTATATTTTTATTTTTTATTTTTTGGTACCAGGGATTGAACCCAGGGGCCCTCCACCCCTGAGCCCCATCCCCAGCCCTATTTTGTGTTTTATTTAGAGACAGGGTCTCACGGAGTTGCTTAGGGCCTCACTTTGGCCGAGGCTGGCCTCCAACTCGCGATCCTCCTGCCTCAGCCTCCTGAGCCGCTGGGATGGCAGGGATACAGCTGGCGGGGCTGGAGCTGGGGCTCCAGGGTGGAGCGCTTGCTCCGCGGGTGTGAGGGCTTCCACCCTCAGCACCACGTACAAACAGATCAATGAAATAATGTAGCAGGTGGACACAATGTCCACCTGCCACTAAAATATGTATATTTGAAAAAAAATGCAGCTGTCCACAATGCACAGGGCCCTGTGGGGTCCTCATGGAGCTGTCAGCCTGGGGACAGTGCCACTCCACCACCTTCACTGGGCCAGGCCTGGAAGGTAGCACTAGTGGGCGGAACCTTCTCTCCCACTCTCGGGTTTCCATAGGGAGGGACGCCCATCGGTGCGACACTCCTGGCCTCCACTGGGTGAGACTCACAGCAGGCTTCACCAGGGGACTGGGGGCCTGCCCCGTGTCTGCTCAGCCTGTGGGTGACACCCCTGAGTGGTTTCAGGAGGGCACCTCGGCCCTGAGTGTCGCCCCTGCCCAGCCTCAGCCCTGAGCTGGGAGGACACCCGTGCACAAAGGGCCCCGTTCTCAGGTGACTGTCTCTCCCAGGACCAAGAAGATCTTTCCAGAAGCCAGGATGGCCTGGGCCAGTCACGGTCACCCGCCCAGCCCTCGCCCAGGCCCTGGCAGAGGGCACAGAAGAGCTGCTATCAGGCAGCCCCGGGCTCAGCCCTGCCAGCCGGGCCCCGCCCACACCTTTGTGACAGCCTCTTTGTTCAGCCTCTGGACCTCCTAGCCCAGCAGCCATCTGCTCCTGCCTGGACCTCCCTGTCAGCAGGGCGCTGTGTGTGCTGCGTCTGCATCCCAGGGTGTGTGTGTGTGTGCGCGCACGCGTGTGTCCACCGCAGAGTGCAGAGAGCCAGCCAAGATAACAAAGCTCCTGGCCCATTGTCCCAAAGCCCTGCTCTGGGGTCCCCACCTGCTCTCTGGAAATCCAGGAAACTCTCCGAGCGAGACAAAGCCTCCAGATGGAGTGGATCAGCAGCAGCGGGGCACGGGGGTGCTGGGGCAGGAAGGCACGATCCGCTTCCTTGGCCCCAATTTCCTTTTTTCTGCCTTTCAGACTTTTAAGCTGCAGCTTTAGCCCTGGATTTTGGCGACTCAGCCGAGCGGATGGCTGCTTCGTGTGAGGAACAGCCCCGGGGACAGCCAGGCGCTCTGCACACCAGCAGCTTTCCTCTTGGGGCCGTGCCACAGAAAAATCACCGCTTGTCACCGCTCCCCTGAGCAGGGCTGCTGGCAGGGGAGACGCAGGGAATGAGGATTCGGTGCCCGGGAGAAGTTGGGGGCAGGAGCTGAGGTGGCCAGGAGCAGGGCGTGTTGGGCCTGGCCCCCATCTCCACAGAATTCTCGAAAGATCTTCTCCAAGTCCATTGTTCGTTCATCTGTTTTTGATCAGTCTCCAACCAGAACTGTCCCCTGTGCACACACAGATTTACTAAGAGGCTTCAGAGGAGAAGGATGGGTCTGCTCTCTGCATCACCGAATTCCTTGAACCCAGTATAGGGGCCGACACAGATGGGCACTCGAGAAATTATCGAGTGACAGACTGATGGAGCAAGTCAGTGAACAGGACTTGGGCTCCTTAACTGTGTCACCCACTCCTTGTTAAGAGAGGCAGGAAAATGAGTGATTAAATAGAAAGGCTCTGTCACGTGATCCCAGTGGCTCGGGAGGCTGAGGCTGGAGGATCGCAAGGTGGAGGCCAGCCTCAGCCACTTAGGGAGGCCCTGAGCCACTCAGCGAGATCCTGTCTCTAGTAAAATATTAGAAAAGGGCTGGGATGTGATTCAGTGGTTAAGATAATAATAATAATAATTATAATTATAAATCCTTCAATTATGGCTGTACTTCCCTTTTGATTTTTTTTTCCTGGTACCAGGGAATGAGGTGCTTAACCACTGAGCCACATCCCAGCCCTTACTATGTTTCATGATTTTAATTTTGAGACAGGGTCTTACTAAATTGCTTAGAGCCTTGCTTACTGTGATCCTCCTGCCTCAGCCTCCCAAGCCACTGGGGGGACAGGTGTGCACCACTGGCTTGATCGACCACTTTATTTCGAGATGGGGTCTTGCTCAGTGGCTTATGGCCTGGCTGAGTTGTCGAGGCCGACTTGGAACTCGTGACCCTCCTGCCTCAGCCTTTTAAGCCACTGGATTCTAGGTGTGTGCCTCCGTACCCCTCCTGTGATCTTCTTACTTAGGGAAAAAAAAAAAACAACCCCGCTGTGCCTCAGTTTCCCCATCTGTAAAGCAGGAATGAGAGTGGTGTGTTTGAGTGGACTTAGAATAATATCTGGCAAAGAAACACTCCGGGATCTTTCCAAGCAGCCTGCCATGTTGGGTCACAGGCTCAGATATGAAATGTGACTCCGCTCCCAGAAGGAACCGAGATGTTTTAAAATTGTTTTTTGTTTGTTTGTTTGTTTTTGTACCAGGGATTGAACCCAGGGGTACTTAACCGTTAGTCACCTCCCCAGCCCTATTTTTTTTATTTTATTTAGAGACGGTCTCCACTGAGTTGCTTAGAGCCTCACTGAGTTGCTGAGGCTGGCCTCCAACTTGCGATCCTCCTGCCTCAGCCTCCCGAGTCACTGGGATGACAGGTGCCCACCAGGCCCGGCCAGAGTCAAGGTGTGTAGCTCAGTAGATGGAGCCCTTTCTAGTGACCCATCTGGCTCATCATGACCCTGGGGACATGGCCGGCCTGGCTCGCTCTTTGTGTGGGACTTGGAGCTGGAACGTGACCATGGACCCTCAGGGCCCAAGGCTCAGAAAGGGGTGTAGGCATGAGGGAAAGAATGGGGACACCTCCCCAGGGAGCTTGGGCATGCACCAGCGCAGGCCTTCGGCTGGCATGGGACCTGCCTCCTCGGTGGGCAGGGGCCTCCCAGGGGAACGGCCCACAGCCCTGTCTCCAGCCCCACACCGTGGAGCGCGGTGACAGTGACGGGGAGACCAGTGTCTGAGACTGGGCTCCCTCATGGCTTCATGGCTGTGGCCTGCTTGGTGACTGGGAAAGTTCCCGTGCAAAGGTGTAGGATGCCCGGTTGCTATGGCGATGCTCTCCACGGGGAGACTCTGTTGCCAGAGTCTTATCGGCTTTGACCTTGCTCTCGGGCACTCGGCTCCTGGGGAGGAAGGAACTGCCTGGCTGAGATAACCAGGGTCCCCCGCTCTCTGCACCTGAACCTGCCAGCCAGCCGGTAACTTTAAACAGTGGGCTTGCTCGAGAGCTGCCCAGGGCCCCCGGCTTGCTCCCTGCCAATGTAGAATGTGACCCAGGAGATGGCTGCGTACTGTTGCTATCTGCAACTTCCACGAAGACAAAGAAGGAGGCCTGCCCGGTCTCTGATCTGATTAAGGGCCCGTCCCTGAATACCACTGTTCAAGGTTGACTCTCATACATTTCTTCTTTTCTGTGAATTACTTTTTCATAGACTTGGCTGACTTTATTTAAACCTTTCATTGTTGATTTGTAAAAACTCTTTATATATGGCAGTTAAGAGTTTGGCTACGAGGTGTTCCCCCAAATGCTTCTGTTAATACAGCAATATTGAGAGGTGAAATGATTGGATTAGGAGAGCTGTGACCTAATCAGTCCATCCCAGCTTGAATATGTCTTCCCTGCAGCCCTGTACCCCTTCTGTCAGCTTTCTTACCAATAGGAGGAGAGTGGGTCTGCTCTGCTGGGCCCTTCCCCGATCACGTCCTACCTCCCCCGGGGCGCAGAGCAATGCAGTCAGGCATCTATGGATTGAGACCTCTGCAACTGTCCCCAAATAGACTTTTCCCTTCCTCTTGTATTCTGTCTCAAAATCTGATGAAACAAAGCAATGTCCTAATTATTACCCCTCTCTGTTCTAGATGCTGTAACTATTTTCTTCTTGTCCACCACTTATATATATTATCGAAAAAGCAAATGTTCTCGACATACATTTTATCTTTGTTCAGTCTCTACATCCTACTCGATATTTTTGGCTTGTAGCTTTTTATGTATTAATAAGGAATTATCTCCTGGGATTGCAAAATAAATTTTTCTATGTTTGCCTTTTAAAACCATTTGTAATTTGTTTTAATTATGCTGTAAGGCTATTTCATGTAGAGTTTTTTTTTTTATATATATATACTCAATTGCACTCTGATCATTTACGGCCTATTGATGGCTTTGCTGCTGAATTTGAGCCAACTTTATGATAAAGCATTTATTCATAGGTACATGATGTTCCTGGACTGGTGTCCCTGTGCTTTTAGATAATCCTAGAAGAATTTACCACGCAACGGACCTACTTTAGAAGATACTTGGTTATCTGATGAGAGGAATCACTGCTTGTTTTTCCAAATTAACTTGGATATTTCTGGAAATTTCTTTTCCTGGGGAAAGTCATCTTGCCATAGATACCATCAAGTCTTCACTGAGATTTTGATTAGAATTCCATTGAGTTCACGGAATTTAGGGGGGAATCGATGCACCTCACTCTTATCGAGGACTGTCTGGTAAATTTCAGTTGCTTCATATAGTACTTAGACACGTTCATTGGATTTATTCCCTTTTTTTTTTTTTTTTTTTTTTTTTTTTTGGTACCAGGGGTTGAACTCAGAAGCACTTAACCCCTGAGCCACGTCCCCAGCCCTTTCTTATATTTTTATTTAGAGACAGGGTCTTGCTGAGTGGCTCAGGGCCTCGCTAAATTGCTGAGGCTGGCCTCCAACTTGCGATCCTCCTGCCTCAGCCTCCCGAGTTCCTAGGATTACAGGTGCACGCCACTGTGCCTGGCTTTATCAGATTTCTTGTTAGATATTTTATAGAATTTGTTGCTTTTAGGTATGCATTTATTTCCTTTTCTTTCTTTTTTAAAAAATTTTTTTTTTTTGGCTTTAATTAAGCTCGATTTTTCCTCTTTTTTCTTTTTTTGGTTTTTGTTTTGTCTTTGCAGCGCTGGGCTCTGACACCAGAGCCCTGCACCTGGTAGGCAAGTGCTGTACGGCGGAGCTACATCCCCAGCCCAAGCGATTGATTTTTCTCTGTGGATTTCGCATCTGCTGGCACTGCCAAACTCGCCTATTGATTTGTCAATTGACTCTTGAGAGTTTTTCCAGGCAGACGATCATCTGTTGTGCAAATGATCTCTCCGTCTTGTCCCTTCCTCTTCAATATTCATATGGTTTCCCCTGCGCATTATGTCACCAGAGGGACTTTCCAATAAAATGGTTGAACAGAGCAATGATGGTTACGTTGTTTGTTCATTAGTAAGTAGGGAGATTTCCATTGTGGTTTTTTTTAATATCTATTTTTCAGTTGGACACAATATTTTATTTATTTGTTTTTATGTGGTGCAGAGGATCGAACCCAGGGCCTCGCACGTGCTAGGCGAGCGCTCTACCACTGAGCCCCAGCCCCAGCCCTCCTTGTGTCATACTTAGAACCTAATTCGCCAGAAGCTTGGTTTTGGGGTCCCCCACACTTAAAAAAAAAATACTTTATTTGTAGACCAGTTTTAGATTCATAGTAAAAGTGAGCAGAAGGTGCAGAGATTTCCGAGGCGCTCCTAGCCCGAGGCCCACACAGTGCCCGCGGTCAACATCCCATGCCCGTGGTACTTTCTGTCTCTCCTCAGCTATTTCGCATGGCTGATGCTGTTTTTTTTAAAATATTTATTTGTTCTTTTTACCTCTCCATGACAGCAGCGAGCATCCTGCCATGTCCCACCCACACGGGGCGTGACGTCCCTCTCCTGTGGCTGGACCTGCTGTGGGGTGTCCCTGGTCGTGGGTTCCTATGTGAACATGGGAAAGGGACGTCCATCCATTCCCCTGTCTCTCCCACTCCTTCATTCCCCTGAACTGCTATTCTTGCCCACTCCTCCTTGTGTGTGAGCATCCACGTGTCAGAGAGAACATTCAGCCTTTGGTATTCGGGGATTGGCTTTTTTTCACTTAGCGCGATAGTCTGCAGTTCCATCCATTTACCGGCAAAGGCCATCATTTCCTTCTTTACGGCTGAGTAATATTCCGCGGTGTGTGTGTACCACCGTGCTCTTATCCATTCATCGGTTGAAGGGCCCCTAGGTTGGTTCCCTAGCTTAGCTATTGTAAACTGAGCGGCTAGAAACCCTGATGTGGCCGTGTCACTTACGGTAGGCTGATTTTGAGTCCTTGCGGTCCCAGGGTACTTTGGATTCAGTTGTTGACTCCACATGGACACCTTATCGCTAAAGCCCTCCGTGTGCATGTGGGTTCACTCCTGATGCACTCTGTGGGTTTGGGCACATGTAGGAAGACAACCTACATCTATGCTCCGTCTGTTGCTCCGTCCCTCCTCCACATCCTGGCTACCACTGATGTTCTTACTGCCTCCCGAGTTTTGCCTTTTACGGAATATCGTACCGTTAGAATCACAATAAGCAGCCTTTTCCGATGGGCTCCTTCGACACACATCTGTGCAGTTAAACCAGCCTCCAACTTTCAATCCTCCTGCCTCAGCCTCCCCAGCCGCCGGGATGACAGGCGTGGGCCACTGTGCCTGGCGATTTTGGCCATCTGAATAGGTGCATGCCTCGTGGTTGAAAGCTTTCGTTCTTTTAATCATGGAAGTATGTGCGTTGAATACATTCAAAAGTGTTTTTGTTTCTGAGGAGATTATGTGGTTTTTTCTTCTAACATAATCAAGGAGTGATGACATTGGTAGATTTTTCTCAAGCTTAACACAGACTTGCATTCCTAAAATGTCTTTCGATACCGTTGAGTGCAGTTTGTGAATTCTTAAAAAATTAAAAACTCAAAAACAATTTAACTTTTAAAGACAGTACTATAAAATAAGAACCAAAGGTCTGGGGCTGGGGCTGGGGCTAGGGGTGCTCAGGGGCTGGGGCTGGGTGGCAGAGCGCTTGCCTAGTACGCGTGAGGCACTGGGCTCCATCCTCAGCGCCACGTATGAATAAACCAAATAAAGGCATGCCGTCCATCGGCAACTACAGAATGTCTTTGAAAGGAACCAAAACAAAATCATGAAATTTATTTATTCTGTTTTACTTTTTTAACATTTATTTTTTTAGTTATAGATGGGCACGATCTCTTAATTTTAGTTTTATGTGGTGCTGAGGATGCAACCCAATCTCACACACAGTGGGCGAGCATTCTACTGCTGAGCTACAGCCCCGGTCCCTATTCTGTTGATTTTTTTTTTAATTGGGAGAGAAACCGAGAAAGAAAAGAGATAAAAATAAAATCAAAAAAAAAGAAGCGATACCTATCCTGGGGTGAAGATGCTCACCGGTGACCCCAGCTACCTGGCATTTCATGGTGTTTCAATCGGGAACAGGACCCCAATCCTAACAGGTCTTTGTCATTGATTTAGATTTCCTGCGAGGACCGATATGTGGTCGGCTTTTCCAGAATATTCCATTTGTGGTCAAGAGGTATGGACTCTCTGTTGGAAGACGGTTGGAAGAAAGAGCGCGTGTGCGTGTGCGCGTGTGTGCGTGTGCGCGTGTGTGCGTGTGTGTGTGTGTGTGTGTGTGTGTGTGTGTGTGCTGAGACGGAGCTCGTTAATTGTTTTTATTCAAGTCCTCTTTGTGTTTCTTGCAGAGTGTTGTTAAAATTGCCTGCTGAGGATCTGGGTTCATCTGCTTGTAGCCCTGCCAGGTCCTGCTCCGTGTATTTAAAATCACGGCCGAGGCGCAACGGAAATGATGCTTGATTGTTCCTTGTTTTGTTGCAGGGCGCCCAGCATCTTTTGGTCGCCTTCCAGTTTCAACCTGGGTGACTCTGGATCTTTGAGACCGGGAGCCTTCCAATTAGTTTTTGTAATAAAAATCACAGATGCCAAGTGTACAGCTTGATATTCATAACGTGGAGCTCACGTGGCCGCCACCCCCACCGAGACGTAGACCCTCATCCCCCGTCGGACATGCTCACGTCATTTTCCTGTTAATTTCCCCCTCCTAGGCAACAGTGTTTTCCAGTTTTCAGGGTACAGATTTTGCACTGTGTTTTTCTTCTTTTTTTTTTGTACTGCGGATTGAACCAGGGGTGCTTGATCCCTGAGCCCCGTCCCCAGCCCCTTTTTATATTTTATTTAGAGGCAGGGTCTCGCTGAGTGGCTCAGGGCCTCACTAAGTTGCTGAGGCTGGCTTTGAACTAGTGATCCTCCTGCCTTAGCCTCCCAAACCTCAGGGATCACAGGTGTGCCCCATGGTGCCCAGCCTTATTAAAGGATTTGGTCTTGGATTCCATTTCATCTGAATAAATATTGCCCTCTCTCTTTGCTTTTATCAGTGTTTTCATTCTATCGTCTTCATTTTTCTGGATTGTTTGTTTTAGAAGTGCCTCACATGAAATGCAGACCAGCTAGAGATTTATTTTGATCCAGCCAGAGTCTTTTCCTTTTGATTAGTGTTTAATCCATTTACATATATTGTAATAGCCAGTATGATTAGAACCACTCATGTCATTTTTGTTTGATTTTAACATACTTTCCAGTTATTTTTTCCAGCTTTACATTTTGCTTTACCATTTTTTTTTCTGTATTTTTTCACCTTTTAAGGATGTATAATTGTGCCAGACACGGTGGCACACGCCTGTCATCCCAGGGGCTCAGGAGGCTGAGGCAGGAGGATCGCAAGGTGGAGGCCAGCCTCAGCAACAGCAAGGCCCTGAGCAACTCAGGGAGACCCTGTCTCTAAATAAAATACAGAATAGGGCTGGGGACGGGGCTCAGGGGTCGAGGGTCCCTGAGTGCAATCCCTGGTACAAATAAAAAGAATATAATTTATATATACACATATACATATTTTTTAGTTGTCTATTGAACTTTATTTATTTTGGTGTGGTGCAAGGATCGAACCCAGTGCTCCCCCGTGCTAGGCGAGCTCTCTACCGCTGAGCCCCAGCCCCTGAAGTCTGTTCCAGTCACCATGTGTGCTCATGTGACCCCACAAGAAATGAGCACAGTTTTACTTTCCCCTCTTGCCTTTCCCTCTTCCCTGGATGTATTCGTTTCATGATGATTTCACATCACTTTCATGAAAGTATAATGGGCCCACGGTAACGAGGCCAGATCTTCAGTGTGTGGCTTGATGCACTTTCCCAAGGCCAACACACCCGTATAAATACCACCTACATCATCACGTGGTGAATCAGTTGGTCTGTTTTCCGACTTTATATAAATGAGATCATAATATTGATTCCTTTGTGTCTGGCGGCTCAGGGGCCTGGTGCCTCTGGGACGCATCCCCACAGGCCCACGGTGACAGTCCTTTTCTTGGTCTGGATAGTGTCCTGTGCTGCGACATCCCTTGCACTTGGGATTATAACGGTCCAGCGCACTGTTGGTGAGCACCGTGTCGGTGCCAGGCCGGGAGTGTGGTGGCCGATGCTATGAACATTTCAGCACCTGTCTTTTGGGGACAGATTTCTGTGCTGTCCCTTGGAATGCCTACCCCTATCCATCCCGGAGAGTGTGTAGCTGTAGCCTCCGCGGATGCCACTGAGGTTCCAGACAGGGCACCGTATAGTTATGCTAGGTTCCAGATAGGGCCATATAGTTATGTGTCACTGATGTGACCCAGCCACATCAGTGTTTATAGCAGCTCCATTCACAACAGCTAAGCTAGGGAACCAACCTAGAGGCCCTTCAACAGATGAACGGATAAAGAAACTGTGGTACATATACCCAGTGGAATATTACTCGGCCATAAAGAAGAACGAAATGATGACGTTTGCCAGTAAATGGACGGAACTGGAGGCAATCAAGCCAAGTGAAACAAGCCAGTCCCAAAGAACCAAAGTCCAGATGATCTCTCCCATAGGCAGATGCTGATTCACAGTAGCGGGGGGAAGAGTGGAGGTTCACTGGATTAGAGGTGGGGATTGGGGGGGAAGGGAAAAGGTTGGGAATAAGAAAGACGGGGGATGAATAGGCATCACTTTCCCACGTTCACATATGAACGCTCAGCCAGGGACACCCCACAGCAGGCCAACCACAGGCCTGGGAAGTGACACCCCGTGTACGTACGTGTGTGACAGGTCAGAATGCACGCTACTGTCGTGGAGCGCTAAAAAGAACAAATAAAACACAGCTCTTGCTATTTGACGCTCTCCCACGGTTTCTTGCCCCCGGTTTCTTTGGCATGTCTGCATCTTTCTTCTTGCTGGAACACATCTTCTGGCGTCTATTTTAGGACGTATCCGAGGATCTCAAAATGTTTGGCTTCTGCGTGCCTGGAGATGTCTTTGTTTGGTCCTCCCGGTGATGGATAGCTTTATAATGGGCTGAGTGTGTAATTATAGGCTCCGACTTTGAAGATCCCGCTCTATTATCATCTCCATCTCTTGAGAGGCCCTGTCAGTCTCGGCATTCACGGGTTTCTCGTTAAAAGAGAAATGCCTTTATTGCCTCTCAGAAACCCATTTCTTCATTCTGTCTATTCTCTCTTCCAAGGGATCCTACTTTAATGACGGTTGCAATTTCACTACCTTCTACATCCTGTGACTTTTTTTTTTTTTTTTTTTTTTTTTGGTATTGGGGACTGAACCCAAGGGCACTTAACCTCTGAGGCCATATCCCAGCCCTTTTTCATATTTTATTTAGTGACAGTTGCTTGGGGGCCTCACCAAGATACTGAGGCTGGCCTCGAACTTGCGAGCCTCCTGCCTCAGCCTCCTGAGCTAGTGGGATGGCAGGCGTGCGCCACTGCATGAAGTGTGTAACTTTTCTCTTTCTCTGTACTTGGGTGCCGTGTGCTGGCATAATTCCTCAATGAGAATGTTCAGATTCCTGATTTCATCTTCAGCTGTATTTATTCTACTTTCCAACCTGCCTACTGAGGGTTTTTTCCCCTCCTAAGGGAGGAATCAAGTTTTTAATATTCTTATTTTCTTCATGAAGGCACGATCCTCCCCCGTACGGCTCTCTGAATCACTAATCATGATCCAAATTCCTGTTCTGCTTTTTCTGTTAGATCTGATTCCTTTTGTGTGTGGCTGATTGGCTGATTGATTTTTTGGGGGACACTCTTTCTAGCGTTACTTTGTGGACGACATCATAGAAAGACTTTCTAACTACAGATGCTGAGATTGATTGATTGATTGATTGATGGCCAGGGATTGAACCCAGGGGTACTTAACCATGGAGCCCCGTCCCCAGCCCTTTTGACTTTTTATTTAGAGACGGGGTCTCACTGAGTTGTTGAGGGCCTGGCTAAGTGGCTGAGGCTGGCCTCCACCTTGCGATCCTCCTGCCTCAGCCTCCCGAGCTGCTGGGATGACAGGCCTGGGCCACCGCACCCGGCCACATGCTTAGATTCTTCAATCATCTCACAGACTGACTGACAGATCTGAACTGTGAGCAGAAGTCCAGGACGAGGAAGAGGAGAAAATATAGACGTGTCCGAATCCCTTAAGTATGTCAAGGGTTCAGCCAACAAGACAAGATGGCTTGCCCCACCCCAGGTGCACAGGTGAGGGAGCAGGTGAGCACAGCACCTGCTGTGTAGACAGTGGCCACTGTGGACGGGGTTGAGTGTGCACGGCTGACCTCCCTGAGCCACTGGGGGACTGAGTATGTTGGGCTGGCCCAAAGGGTTTTTTTTGCAGAATGTGCCATACCTTCCAGCCCAGTCCCCCTCCTGCAGGATGGGACTGAGGATCCCATTTATTGGATTCCCAAGTCTTCCTCATTCTTCCCTTCATAGGAAAATCCTTGAGCCAGGCACAGGGGCGCCCACCTGCCATCCCTCGGGAGGCTGAGGCAGGAGGATCGAAAGTTGGAGGCCAGCCTCAGCCACTTAGCGAGGCCCTGAGCCACTCAGCGAGACCCTGTCTCTCAATAAAAAGTTAAAAGGGCTGGGGACGGGGATCCGAGGTTGAGCACCCCCGGGTTCAATCCCAGGCACCAAATTAAAAGAAAGAAGAGCCTTTGGTCTTGTTTCCTGGTGACTGAGGTGAGGGTCGGCTAATCATATTTTTAATTCATACTTGAAGGAAACGGCAGCTCTTCCTCCCAGCCCGGCCTCCGTATCTTTGCAAGTTGGAATGTCAGTCTGTGTGTGTGACCAACACCTCGTCTGCCAGGCCTGGGGAGCTCACCCCCACACCCCCTGGCTTATAGATCGCCTTCATCTTCACTTGACAAAAGGGAGGCGCTCTGAGGCCTGGTCCACGGTCCGTCCTGCCTGTCCTGCAGGTCTGCTGCCCATCTCTGTCGTCCGTCAGCATCGTCCAGCTGCGGTCTGCTGCTTTCCCGGTGGATGATTTGATTTAGACCCTCATTCTTGCAACTGTAAAAAAAAATAATAATAATAATAAATAAGAAGGAAGATAAAGGCAGGAGAGAGCATGCTCAGATCTCTCAGGAAATCCTCGCTGCCCTGTCCATCACCGAAGAAGGCTGAGAGGCACAGACAGTGGCGCAGAGCAAAGAAAGCCACCGGGAGTTTATTTTGGATGGAGAAATAGTGATCCCCCACCTGCTCCTCAGGTCTGGTCTGTCCCCTGGCCATTCCAGTGCCATGGGACCCAGCTGTCCCACTCCTCGTTTATACCCAAAGGTCGTACAATGGGCTCACTACAGTGACGCAGGCACATCCGTGTTTATAGCAGCTCAGTTCACAATTGCTGAGCTGTGGAACCAGCACCTTCAACAGAAGGGTGGATAAAGAAAATGTGGGACATAGACACAGTGGAATATTACTCAGCCCTAAAAAGGAATGAGATGGTGGCATCTGCCGGGAAATGGACGGAGCTGGAGACGATCGTGCTGAGTGAAATAAACCAATAATAATAATAATAATAAAAATACCTGGAGGTTGAATGTTCTCTGTGATATGTTAGTATTTGCTAACACATAAAAAGGAGAGGAGAGGCTGGGGATGTGGTTCAAGCAGTCACGCCTGGCATGCTTGGGTGCTGGGTTCGATCCTCAGCACCACATAAAAATAAAATAAAGATCGTGTGTCCACTGAAAACTGAAAAAATAAATATTAGGAAATTCTCTCTCTCTCTTTCCTCTCTCTCTCTTCTCTCTCTTTCTTAAAAAAAAAAAAAAAAAGAGGGAAGAATAGAAGTCCAGAGGATTAGACAAAGGGTAATGAAGAGAGGGAGGCGGGGACAGAAATAGGAAAGAAAACGGAATTAATGTGTGGTGACTTTCCTATGCGTCTATATGAACACACCACAGTGAATCTCAAAATCTTATACGTCCCCAAGTCCGGGGTCGGAATTAGAATAAGATACATTCCATGCTTGTATAAACATATCAAAATAGGTCCTACTGTCAGGCATCACTAATAAGAACCATTGAAAGAAAGAAAGGAGGTGGCCCCAAAGTCTTCTCTCCACAAGAAAAGGCTTGACCCGGGTGCGGTGGCGCACGCCTGTCATCCCAGCTGCTCTGGAGGCTGAGGCAGGAGGATCGCAAGGTGGAGGCCAGCCTCAGCCACTTAGCAAGGCCCTGCCTCTACATAAAACATATATAGGGCTGGGGATGGGGCTCAGGGGTTAAGCACCCCCTGGGTTCAATCCTTGGTACCAACAAAACAAAACAAAAAGCTGTCACCTCCCTTCTCTGTTTCAGCCCCGTGTCCCCGTGTCCAGGGTGTGTGTCCTCACCCACTGCTCCTGAATCTGTCACCCTCCCCGTTTTTTGTTGGAGAGGAAATGGAGAGGTCCAGCCACTGAACCCAAACACAGCTCCCCTGGGAGTGGCTCTGGGCCGGGTCCACCTGCACAGCTGCGGGTGGCCAGCTGACACTGGCCAGGAGGTGCGCGTCCCCTTCCCCTGTGCGGGCTGCGCTTTGTCTGCTTCCCGAGAAGCCCCAGTGCCACCTAGTGGCGCTTGTGAGAAATGCACACTGAGAAGGACTGGCTCTGGCTTCCCAGCTGGGGGGGTCCTCCCCTCCAGCCCCAGGGACTGTCCGCTTAGCAGATCCTCATCCTCAGAGCACCCCCCTGCCCGGGCCTCTGCTGAACGTGGAAATGGGCTTGTGAGGTCTTTTGTGCAAGGCACTGAATTCATGCAACAATCCTCCATGGACCTCAGGCCTTGTTCCCTGTGTGGAGAGAGGACCGAGGATGAGGTTGAGCCCCGTCCCCAGCCCTTTTTAATATTTTATTTAGAGACAGGGTCTTTCCGAGTTGCTCAGAGCCTCACCCAGTGGCTGAGGCTGGCCTCCACCTTGCGATCCTCCTGCCTCAGCCTCCTGAGCCACTGAGGTCACCATGACACCGCAATAACCCTTTCCCCCCTTTTTTTCTCCAAGTCTTTGCCACTGCCCCCTCCCTCCCTGGCCTGGCTTAGAAAGGACTCTTTGGACAAGCAGACTTTCTGAGCTGAAGGAAGTGAGGGTCCCCGTGCACCTTTGTCTAAGGCGGCAGAGCCGAGTGGCCTCCCATTTATATAACTTAAGGAGACTCGGGAGATAATAAGGCAGATCTGTTCCAAGGTGACTTAAGGTCCCCATTTGTAGACAGGGGAGCAGCTGGCGTAATTCTGAGTTTCCGCCTGAGCAGGCACTTCCATTACCCTCAGCGCCTCTCCATGGCTGGCTTCTGGAAAGATCTATGGGGGGAGGGGGTGCGGGGGGGGGCGGGGAGAGCATTGCTCTACCTTCCCTGGAGAGCTCAGCAGGAGCCCTCTGCTGCCTCCCTGTGTTGGAATTGGAAGGGGGATCCCCTTCAGTGTCCTTTCCTGGTGACCAGCCGAATGACACTCTGGTGGCACCCACTAGCTCAGGGTTAACCAGGCAGGGACTCTGCAAAATCTCCTCTGAATGCGGAGACTATGGGGAAATGGACAGAGTGATGTCTAAACCGCACTGGAGGAGGGTCCCTTCATCCCAGGTCACCGAGGAGGAGAATAGAAATGTCACTTGGGAAGGGCCGTCTTTTAACCATCCTTATTTTCTTGTCCCATGGTAGATTGACTACAGAAGCAGCCGTGTTATATCCCCTCCTAGACCCCTGCCTTCAGTGATGTGACCTCACGGCATCTTGCAACACTCCGTTGGTGTTTCCCACCCTTGGGTCCAATCTTGCCTTGGGACTGACTTCAGGACAGTGATTGTGGCAGAAGCAAAGCGCTCTGGTTCTCAGGGTGGGTCCTAAACCGCCTCTGACGACTTTTTCTCTTGGATCACTAGGCCGGCCGACTGTGGGAAGAGACCGCCTGGAACTCAGGTGGCCAGCACACTCGTCCAAGTGGGGTCTCCAGCCACGCTAGAGTGACATGACTCAGTTCAACGGAGCCACACGGCTGACGCGCGTCCGGTATGTGAGTGAGCCCCCTTGAAGCCCAGCTCAGATGAGCAGAACCATCCCGCCAACCCGTGAGACATGCCTCAGGATCGTTTTCTGAAGCTACTAAATTTCGGAGTGTTTTGTTACACAGCAGTAGCTAACTGATACACCGTGTTCGCTTTCCATTGCTGAGACCCAAATACCAGGCACCAACGATTTGGAGGAGGGAAGGGTCATTTCGATTCAGAATTTTACAGGTTTCCAACTGAGGTGGGCGGACTCCATTGCTTTGGGCCCAAGGTGAGGCAGAGTTTCCTGGCAGAGGAGCCCGGTAGAAGAAGGCTGCTCAGCTCATGGTGGCCTGGAAGCAGAGAGAAAAAAGAGGAGGGGACAAGGGGTTCATTTTACCTTTTAAACCTTGACTGTTCCAGATGCCAGTTTCAAAATTATTGTCCCTCAGGAGTTGGGAAGCAGCGCTCCGTTTTCTTCCAGCGCCCAGAGTTACGGATGAGGCCCCAGAGGCCAAGCTGACTCCTGCACCTACCGATTTTGGAAGCTTATAGGCTATTTCCACTCTTATATTTTGAATTGTTTTCTTTGGTACCAGGAATCGAACCCAGGGCGCTTGACCACTGAGCCGCATCCGCAGCTCCCTTTTTATTTCTGTATTTTTATTTACAGATGAGATCTTGCTGAGTTGCTTAGGGCCTAGCTAAATTGCTGAGGCTGGCCTCCAATCCACGATCCTCCTGCCTCAGCCTCCTGAGCCACTGGGATTAAAGGCGTGTATCACTGCACGTGGCTTAATTTTCTGCCTTTTCACCTTATTCCATATTTTGAGAAAATTTTTTCTATGTAGACCTAGACATATGCACAAGCATGTAGCTATGAATACAAATATATTACATATATATTGCCTTTTCTGTTTCTGTGAAGAATGTCATTGGGATTTTAACGGGAACGGCATTAAATCTGTGTAACGCTTTTGGTAGTATGGTCATTACAACAGTTTTTATACACATATCAATAGAATTTGACAGCACTTCAAAATTAATGGACATTTTTATGGTTTTCTTCTTTTTTTTGTATCTTCTTATGCGTGGCTTATTTATTCAATATATTCTTTTCTAAAAGATCCAAGAAATAATTGATAGAATTCACAGTTTATACTTATTTTAGTTTTGGCCCTGGGGGATCTACCCCAGGGGCACTTTGCCAGTAACCCCATACCTCACCCTTTTCATTTTTTATTCTGTGGCAGGGTCTAAGTTGCTGAGGGTCTCGCTACATGGCTGAGGCTGGCCTCCATCTTGCAGTCCTCCTGTCTTGGCCTCCTGGGTCACTGGGATTACAGATGGGTGCCACTGCGCTCAACACCATTCACATTTTTTAAAGATGTTTTTAGTTATTGATGGACCTTTATTTATGTATGAATTTGTCCGTGGTGCTGAGAATCGAACCCAGTGCCTCACCCATGCTAGGCAAGCGCCCTACCACCTAGCCCCAGCCTCAGTCCCACAATTCACATTGTTAAACAGTACAATTTGGGGACTTTTAAATATCCTCAAGGCCTTAGGTGGGAAAAGCCTGGCCTCTGGTCTGGGGTGCCCTTGGGAGGTGCTGACCTTGGGAGGTGGGACCTACTGGAAGGTCTTTGGCAGGTCCCTTGGAACTCTAAGCCCCTCCCCCTTCACACCTGGCTACTCTGCCCGTGAACAGGTTGCCCACGCGCCACATGTTTCTGCCCTCATGTACTGCTTTGGCACAAGCCCCAAAGTGACCATGCCAAGCACTCCGGAACCAAAACGTCTCCGTCTATGAGCCAGAATAAACCTTTCACCCTTTTAAGTTATTTATCTCAGGGATTTTGTCACAGTCAGGGAAAGCTGACTAACACACACGGAAGAAGTTCCGTGGGCAACTACCACCCAAAGAAATCATATCTGACCACAGTAATCTTTGGGGGAAAAAAAAACAAATTTAAGGACTAAAGAGTCACACGGGACAAAGAAGCATTTAAAAAAAAAATTTTTTTTTTTTTTTTTAGTTGTAGATGGACACAATACCTTTATTTTCTTTCTTTCTTTTTATGTGATACTGAGGATGGAGCCCAGGGCCCCACACCATGGAACCCAGCTGTCCCACTCCTCGGTTTATACCCAGAGTCCTAGTTTTCCGTGGCATCTCCACCCTGCTCTCCACAGTGGTGACATCAATCTGCAGTCCCACCAGCCACGTCTGAGTGTGCCTTTCCCCACACCCTCACCAACCCTTGTTGTTGCCTATGTTCTTGAGGATTGCCTTTCTGGCTGGAGTGAGTAGTTCTGATTTGAGAGTTTTGATTCTCTAATTGATAGTGATGTTGAAAAAATTTTTTTTATATTTGTTGATCGATTGTACTTCTTCTGAGAAGTGCCTGTTCAGTTCCTTAGCCCATTTATAGATTGGATTTTTTTTTCGGTATTAAGTTTTTTGAGTTCTTTATATATCATGGAGATTATTGCTTCATGGGAGATGCATGTGGTGAAGATTTTACCCCAGTCTGTAGGCTCTCTCCTCCCGTGACTGATTGTTTCTTTTGCCGAGAAGAAGCTTTTTAATTTGAATCCATCCCATTTATCAATTCTTGATTCTACTACTTGCACTTTAGGAGTCCTGTTAAGGAAGTTAGTGCCTAAGCTGCCGGGGTGAAGATCTGGCCTACTTTTTCTTCTATTAGGCACAGGGTCTCTGTTCTTGTGCCTGTTTTTGATCCACTTTGAGTTGAGTTTCGTGCAGAGTTTAATTTCATTTTGCTACCTATGGACTTGCAGTTTTCCCAGCACCATGTGTTGAAGAGGCTATCTTTTCTCCAACGAATGTTTTTGGCACCTTTATCTAGTATGAGATAACTGGATTGACATGGGTTTTTCTCTGTACCTTCTGTTCTGTACCATTGGTCTAGGTGTCTGTCTGGGTGCGAATGCCATGCTGTTTCTGTTACTGTGGCTCTGGGGTATAGTTTAAGGTCTGATACTGTGATGCCACCTACTTCGCTCTTCTTGCTGAGGATTGCTTTGTCTACTCTGGGTCTGTTATTTCTCCAAGTGAATTTCATGATGGCCTTTTCTATTTCTATGAAGAATGTCATTGGGATTTTAATAGGAATTGCATCAAATCTGTATAATGCTTTCGGTAGTGTGACTATTTTGACAATATTCTGCCTATCTAAGAGCATGGGAGATCTTTCCATCTTCTAAGGTCTTCTTCCATTTCTTTTTTTTAGTGTTCTGTAGTTTTGATTGTAGAGGTTTTTCACCTCTTTTTTTAGGTGGATTCCCAAGTATTTTATTTTTTTGAGGCGATTGTGAATGGGGTAGTTTCCTGATTTCCCTTGCAGTGAATCACTGATGTTTAAGAATGTGTCTGATGTATGGGTGTCGATTTTATATCCTGCTGCTTTGCTGAATTCATTCGTTAGTTCTAGACATTTTCTGGTGGAATTTGGGGGATCTTCTAAATATAGAATCACATAGTGATAGCGTGAGTTCTTCTTTTCCTATTCCTAGCCCTTTAATGTCTTCATCTGTCTGATGGCTCTGTCCAGAGTTTCAGGACTCTGCTGCAGAGAATTGTTGGAAGAGGGCAGCCCTGTCTTGTTCCAGTTTTTAGGGGTAATGGTTTCAAGTTTTCTCCATTTAGAATGACATTGGCCTTGGGCTTAGCCAATATAGCTTTTTTTTTTTTATATTTTCTTTTTTAGTTGAAGTTGGGCACAATACCTTCATTTTATTTATTTTCATGTGGTGCTAAAGGATTGAACCCAGGGCCTCACACATGCAAGGTGAGCGCTCTACCGCTGAGCTAAAACCCCAGCCCCACCTATATAGCTTTTTGCTGTGTTGAGGTATGTTCTTACTATCCCTAGTTTTTCTAGTGTTTTGAAGATGAGGGGTGCTGTATTTTGTCAAATGCTTTCTCTGCATCTATTGAGATAATCATAAGATTCTTGTCTTTAAATCTATTGATGTGATGAATCATGCTTATTGATTTTCCTATGTTGAACCAGCCCTGCATCCCTGGGATATGAACCCCACTTGATGATAGGGCACTATCTTTTAGATATGTTTTTGTTTGTGATTTGCCAGGATTTTATTGAGAATTTGTGCATCTATGTTCATCAGGAATAGTGATCCAAGTTTTTTTTTTTCCTTGATGTGTCTTTGTCTGGTTTTGATGAGATGATGATAGTTTGATTTGTCTTTGCTACTATTTTTAAAAAATATTTTTCTAGTTGTAGATGGACACAGTACCTTCACTGGTTGATTTTTACGTGGTGCTGAGGATTGACACACACAGGAGGCGATCGCTGTACTGCTGGGCCACAACCCCAGCCCTGTGTCTGCTACTCTTATTATGTGTTGCTTCAGGTTTGGTGAAAACAGGAACAACAAAGAACCACCGAGCATGTGTTATTTTTGCAATGTGAACCTTTATTTTATAAAAGGAAACAACAACAAACGGGTTAAATTCAAGTTAAGGAATGGAAAAAAAAAATAGAAACGACTCCAAGAAAATAAAACAAAGGAACTACCAAAGTCACAAGCAGGAATCTGTGAATGAGAAAACCAGGGGGTTTGATCAATAAAGTGGGGAAAATTCTCTGAGAAAGATAATTAAGAGAGAACCCTCGGGTAAGGAATGATCCAGAGGCCAGACACCAATAACCCACAGTAAGATAAAGGACGGGGCGCTCTCTGGCCTCCCCCCCAAACAGTGGGCGGGACTCTTGGTCGGGCACAGGTGGTCCTAGGGTCTCCAGACTCTAGGAGGGGTCCTGGGATCTTGCCCTTAGTTTGGAAGTCCAGTCTGTCCTACAGAGGGCTTTCTGCAAACTTCCCTAAATGCAATAGAGACATCTGCTGTCCTCTAGACTCTGCTAACCAGGTGGAGAGTATTAGAGGGGGGATCTGCATAGAGGCCACCTCTGGGCTGCAGCACCCCAACTAGGCAGTCCCGCGAGGGGCTTCCAACCTCCCGACCACAGGGGGATGGAGGCTGAGCCCAGCGCGTTCTTCAAAGGCTGCCAACTTGCGCGCCCGGTTGACGGGCGGCCTAGTGCGCACGCGCAGGGCCAGGCGGGCTGGGCGGGGCGAGGGCGGCCCGAGGGGCGGGGCGAGGGCGGCCCAGGGGGCGGGGCGAGGGCGGGGTGAACGGCCGCCCCCGGGGCCCGTGGCCAGTGCGGGGCGTGTGTGTGGAGTTCGGGCCGCAGTCCCGGTGCCGCCGCCGCCACCCTCGTCCAGGTTCCTACGGAGACCCGGCCCGGTCCCGGCCGGGAGTGAGAGCGAGGCCCTGGAGCAGCCGCCGTCCCCACCACCGCCGACACTGTCGACGGCGGCGCAGACATCGCTCAGGTTGGGGAAAATGAGTGTCCCCAACCGTCGCCTAGCCAGCGTCCGCGGCGTGCCCGTGTCATCGCCTCCCGGGCGCCGCGCCCGCCTGTCGTCTCCCGGGACCAGCCAGCAGTCCCCTGAGGCCCGGGAGGAGATGCGGCGCCGCGTCAAGAACCTCATCGAGGGGAGCCGGGTGATGATCTTCAGCAAGACCTACTGCCCGCACAGCTCCCGGGTAGGCGGCCGGCGCAGGGAGGGCCGCGGGGACACGGAGGGACGCGGGGGGCGGGGCCTAGGGGAGGGGCGGGGCCTCGGGAGGGAGGGCCGCGGGGAGACGGAGGGACGCGGGGGCGTGGCCTAAGGGGAGGGGCGGGGCCTCGGGAGAGCGGGCCGCAGGGAGACGGAGGGACGCAGGGGGCGGGGCCTAGGGGAGGGGCGGGGCCTCGGGAGGGAGGGCCGCGGGGAGAAGGAGGGACGCGGGGGTGGGGCCTAGGGGAGAGGCGGGGCCTCGGGAGAGAGGGCCGCAGGGAGACGAAGGGACTCAGGGGGCGGGGCCTAAGGGGAGGGGCGGGGCCTCGGGAGGGACGCGAGGGGCGGGGCATCGTGGTGGGCGGGGCCTCGGGAGGGAGGGCCATAGGGCCTGGGCATTGGGCGGAGCTTTGGGTTGGGGGCGGGGCCTCGGGAGCTTGGAGCCCAGCCCGGCTGAGTCCTGGGACCTGGAACTGGGACTGCTGCCTGCTGGTCACCCGCTTGTCCTAGCTCTGCTGGCTTTGAACTTGATGTTGGCTGGCTAAAAATGTGTATCAAGACAAGAAAAAAAAATTTTTTAAATAAATAAAGTTTTGTCTTGGTAAAAATGGTGGTGCAAACCGAGGGAAAGACCTCCGCAGAGCAGAATTCAGATCCCACTGATAAAAACTGGGTGACCTTGACCCGGTTCCAGAGCTGGGCAGAAGCTGCCTTTCCACATCTTGTATAAGGAAGGTAAAGGAAGGTTGTGAAGAGGATTAAAAAGTCAGGGGTAGCTTTAAACTCTTCTGCACATGAACTTTGGGGCTGGATAGGCGCTCAGCATTATTTCTAGGGATGACTCTACTGAGTGTTAAGGGGAACCCACTTAGAAATGGGCCTGTAAAGTAGGGACTCTGAACATTTTGAAATTTATTTCACATTAGCAGAGAGATGAAATAATGAAAGTTGGAAGATAATATGCAAAGCCCTGAACTCTTGGGTCAGGCTCATGAAATGATAAGCTATTATTCAAATTCGAGGTTACATTGAGGTATATCTATAGTTTCTTAGAAATGCATAGTTTCATGCATATCAATTTTAAAGAGTAATAAAATGATTTGAGTGGCTTGGAAGCCACCCCACCCCAAGGTTAACCACCTACTACTTACTACTCTTCTTTTCCGTTTCCTCTGCATATATATGTCATTAAACAATATTTCGTTTCTTTTGCCCTGTTTGGGGACTTTAAGCAGAATCACGCATGGATTCTTTTGCAGTTTTTTCCTTCAATGTGTGTTTTCAAGATTCATACATGTTACTACCTGTCCTTGTGGCTCATTAATTTTTATTACTGTGTTATTTCATAGGGTGAATCAGACCATTGGATTAGATTATGCTGTTTCTGGTATTTTGTTCTTAAAAACAATATATATGCCTATTCTTGGACATACCTCTCATGCACACATATAAGACTTAATTCTAGGGTATCTTGAAGCTGAATTGGTGGGCCATAGAGGATGCATGAAATCACACACATTACTAAGGCGTTGCACAATTGCTCCTCCAAGTGGTTATACCGGTTTGCTCTCCTGGTAGTATATAATAGTTTCTTTCAGTCTGAAGCTTTGCTAACTGCTGATATTTAAAATTTTTGCCATTCCTGCAGTAATGAAGTGGCTTGAATTTTACATTTCCTTGATGAAATTCACATGTTTACGGTTCATTTGAATTTCTTCTTCTAGGAAACGGATTGGGTCTTTTGCTTATTTTTCTACTGAGTTGTTTTGTTTTGCAGATTTGTAGACCTTCATTATATGTTTTGCATACTAACCCTTTGGGTATGTATATGTGTTTATAAACATACATATATGACTTTTTATTTTTCTTTCTATGGGATATTGTGGTCCAGTGAAGTTTGCGAGTTGAATGTAGCTGAACCTATCATTTTTTTCCCTTTATAGTTTGTTCTTTTTGGGTATTTATTTTGTTTTTGGTTTTGGCACCAGGGATTGAACCCAGGGGTGCTTTACCGACTGAGCCACATCCCCAGCCATTGGTAACCATCCTTCTACTTCCTGTGTGTGAATTTGACTACTTTGATTACCTCATCCACAAATCATACAGCGTTTGTGTCTTGTGTCTGGCTTATTTCCCTTAGCGTAATATCTTCCCGATTCATCCATGTTGTAGCACCTGTCAGAAGACGGGCCCAGTGAAACTCCACATTACGTACAACCACAAAAATGGGATCCTAATTCGGAGAGGTTATGCTGCATGACTGTATTTATCTATAAAAAGAACAAATAAAAAATTTAAAGAATTTCTTTCCCTTTTTAAAACTGAATAGTATTCCGTTGTAAAAAAATAGAGCACATTTTGTTTGTCCATTCAAGCATTCAAGCATTAGCAAACAATCTGAGCAGCCTCTACCTTGACTATCGTCGATAATCTGACAGTGAACATAGCATATAGGTGTTGGTTTGAGTCCCTACTTCTAGTTCTTTTAGGTACCTTGCTAGAAATGGAATTGCTGACTTATAAGGTCTTCGTGTTTTCAATGTCTTGTAGAACACTGTTTTACATTCCTACCAACAGTGCACGGGGTTTCGATTTTGCCACATCTTCTTTAACACTTGTTGGTTTGTGTGTGTGTGTGGTTTTCTTAAAGCAATAGTTATCATGATAGATGAGGTGGCATGTCATCGTGGTCTGACTTGCATTTCCATAAAGATTAGGGAGGTTGAATAGTATGTGCTCATTTCCCATTGGTGTATTTTCTTTGGAGAAATATCTATGCAAGTGCTTTGTTCAAGTGCTTCCGTTTTAAGTTGTGTTTAAGGTTTTTTGTTACTAAGCTTTAGAAGTTCTCTGTATCATATAGAGTGTGATCCTTTAGGTATGTCATTGTAAATGATCCGTCATGTTGCTTGGCTGCTTTTTTTACTTAGTTGATAGTGTCCTTTGCTGCACCAAACCTTTTGTGTTTTGTGAGATCAAATTTGTCTGTTTTCTCTTCTGTTCCTTGTGCCTTTGATGTTATATCCAAATCCAATATCTTTGCCCTGTGTCTTTTTTTATTTTTCATTATTTATTTATTTTTTTATTGTCCAGGGACTGAACCCAGGAGTGCTTAACCACTGAGCCACATCCCGTACTTTCTCTTTTGGATGGTCTTGGCACCCTTGTCAAAAATCAAGACTCTGTTCCAGAACTCTCCATTCCCTTCTCTTGCTCTGTGGGTCTATATTCAGGCCAGTCTCCTTATGTTTGATTACTGTAGGTTTGTGGTAAGTTTTGAAATCAAGAAACAAGAGGTGTCCCGCTTTCAAGATTTCATTTTTTGGGGGTGGGGGTGTGCTATATAAGACTCCCTGAGGTTCCATCTGAATTTTAGGAAAGATTTCAATTTTTGAAAAAAGAAACATCATTGAGATTTTTGATAGGGATTGCATGGAGTCTGTAGCTTGCTTGATGTATTATTGACAACAACTTAAAAGTCTTCTAATCCTTGAAACACAAGATGTCTTCCTATTTATTGGTACCTTTTATTTCTTTCAGCAGTAGTTTGTAGTTTTTAGTGTCTAAGCCTTTACCTTCCTCGGTTAAGCGTATTCCTAAGCAGTTTAATTCTTTTCATGCCGTTATTAATGGAATTCTGAATTTCCTGGTTGACTCATCCATCATTAGTATATGGAAAATAACTAGTTGTCATGACTTTGTGCCCTGCAACTCTGCTGATTTTGTACATCCTAACAATTTTGATGTGTATGTGTCTTTGAAATCTTCAAGTGTTGTACATATAAGATTATGCTGCTTGTGAACAGAGATGATTTTACTTCTTTTCCAATTGGGACAAGAATTTGTTCGATTCATTTTTCTTGCCTTATTGCTGTGGCTAGGACTTTCAACACTGTGTTGAAATAGAGTGGCAAAAGCAGGCTTCCTTTCTGATCTTAAAGGAAACATTATCAATATTATGCTATCATGTGTGATGCGACTTGTGGGATGTGCTCTGGAGTTCTTTGCTCTCATGGTCTGCATCTCCACTGGGCCAAAACTCTGAGGTCTTGTTTAAGAACTAGGAGGAGCATCTGGACACAGTGGCACATACCTGTCATCCTAGTGGCTCAGGAGGCTGAGGCAGGAGGATGGAGAGTTCAAATCCAGCCTCAGCAACAAGTAAGGCCCTAAGCAACTCAGTGAGACCCTGTCTCTAAATGAAATACCAAATAGGGCTGGGGATGGGGCTCAGTGGTTGAGTGCCCCTGAGTTCAATGCCTGGTATCTGCCCCACCACTACCCCAAAAGGATGCTGGGAGTGGGGACGGGGACTGATGAGCAGGACTCTATAAGGGATTTCTTTTTGGCTTGCCTTTCCCAGCTTGGGACTTCACCTTACAGGTAAACTGTGATGGTGGGGATCATGGTCCCAGTATTTCCCTTGTGCCACAGCTGGGGTATGTGGCTTTTGATCTCAGAGGGGCCGCTGGAGCACTGAGCCTCAGTGACTCAGAGAGTGAGGTGGGGGGGTGAGAGGTGCTGGTGCCTGCTATTCTGAGAGAGATTGGGAGCTTGTTTTCTAGGCCACACTTCAACTGGGGTTCCCATAGGCTGACCTCGGGCAGGGCAGGGAGGGAGGAGGAGGATGTACAGCTCTGGGCTGGACTCTCCCTGCTGTTACTGAGAGTTCATTGATTTCCTTGCATAAACGTTTCTTCATTTGCTGAAAGCTCTTAGGAAATTTCCAGAGCCTGTGAAAATGATTTTCGCTGTTGCACATGTGTTCCCAGTAGGCCAAGGGCTCTAGGTTCAGTTCAGATGGAAATCGCCAGCAGGCAAATACAGCTCCCTTACCGGGCGCAGTAACAGCTCTCCCCGTTCTCTTGTAGCAACTCCAACTAACAGCTCCTCCTGCGGCCGGAGCTAGCAGCTCACCCTGCGGCCGGAGCTAGCAGCTCACCCTGCGGCCGGAGCTAGCAGCTCACCCTGCGGCCGGAGCTAGCAGCTCACCCAGGGGCCGGAGCTAGCAGCTCACCCGGCTGCCTTACCTGCAGCTCCCAGAAACTCGCCTTCTCATAGTTACTCTCTGTCACCAGTTCTCACTTCTGGCCTCTTTGAGTGCCAGCAGCCTTTAGTGTTAACAGCTCTTCCTGGACCTAGCTCAGCCTACTCTGCTCCAGGTGAACATCATGAATCGGCAAATAATACCCCCTGGAAGGGTTTGTTGGGACTTAGGGGAAGCAGCACAGACTGAGCTCGTGGAGGGTGGGAGGAGGGCTGTGTGTGTGGACAGAAAGGACAAGGCTGGGCATGTACACAATGTCCTGCCTGCTGTTTTTTTTTTTTTTGCTTGGTCACGTGTAGGGGACAGGCTCCGCATGAACCAGAGTGAGGCCATCGGAAGCAGCCTCAGAGGGACGCCATCGTCCCACCAGGCTGACCCCAGTGTGTGCAGGGCCTCTGAAGCTGCATGTTCTTTAGCTGCAGCCAGGAAGCATGTGCAGAGGCCAAGCTGTCAGGATGGCGGCTCAGCTGGGCGGCCCATGAGGTGGCCACTGGGCAGTGTGCTCCCGGGTGGTGGGAGTCCCTGAACAGCCAATGTGGGGCGGGGACACCGTGGCTGTCAGCCAAAATACAGTGCACGTGTCAAGAGCAGAATGGAGGAAACACCTTTGGGTTGGCAGGTTGGGCCTCTGTGTCTTCTCACACGTTTGGCCATGGAGGACCTTCTGAGTGGACCTCTGGGTTTTGTGTAAAGTGCTGAGAGCGCTGAAGGGTTTTGATGGATGTTGTTGTTGTTGTTGTTGTTGGTACTGATGGTTGAACCCAGGGGCACTTAACCCCTGAGCCCCATCCCCAGCCCTATTCTGTATTTTATTGAGAGACAGGGTCTCCCTGAGTGGCTCAGGGCCTTGCTAAGTGGCTGAGGCTGGCCTCCAACTTGCGATCCTCCTGCCTCAGCCTCCTGAGCATGGATTATAGGCATGAGCCAGCATGCTTGGCTGCACTAAAGGGGTTTAAGGAATGTGACACAAAACGGGTTTGAAGAGGTCACTTTGACTGCCATTTTGAAAACCAGAAGGGACAACGCTGGTGCAGGAAGAACTTTTGGGATATCACTGAGAAATTCTATTAGTAAATATTGATGTTGCATACTAAGATATCGACTGTGGGGAACTAAGAAGATGAAGCAGTTCAAGATGGAGAATTCAGACTTAGTAATTACTGTAATACGGTGGGTGGGAGCGAGTTTGAGGCTGGACCATGTTGCCCAGTGACTCCTTTGCAAAGTCGTTCCAGTGCCACTTTGGCTCCAGGTCCTGATCCTGTGGGTCCAGGGGACACCCATGCTGCTGTTTTTCTGTCCCCTGTCATAGCAGCAGTCTCTGGGGTTTCTTATTTACGCCAATGATGGACCACACCTGTTTCCCCTCCTAGAGGGCCGCCACCGTGTCGTGTCCATCTTTGTGTCTCAGTGACTTAGGACAGCAAATGACCCGTCCTGGGTGGGTTGGAAAGAAGGCGAGTTGCTTTTGGAAGATGTGCCTTTGGGACATCCTGGTGTCACAAGAGAGATTTGAGCACAAGTTGCAGATTTGGGAGCTGTTATAGTGGGACTGGGAGGTGTCCCCAGAGCCCCTGTGGGAGGTGACACAGGAAGGTCCAGAGGAGGAGTGAGGGGTGTGAGGCCTGAACCCAGCACTGAATGGCTCCCTGGGGTCCCCTGGTGGCCCCTGGTGGCAGGTGGGGTGTGGGGAGGAGGTGGCCCTGGGGCTGTGGCTTGGGGTCTCTCTTTGTCCCTGGAGAGTGGAGTCCCTGCTCCCTGGTCCCCATGGGAGCTGCTCCCTCCCCACACTCTTCCTCCATGATGTCCTGCCTCCCCTCGGCCAGGAGTGGGGCCACCGTCTGTGGACATCCTGAGCCCCAAGTCCACCTGTCCCCCTCTGCAGGCTCCCTGTCTATCTACAACTAGAAAAATAAATTAAAAAAACAACAGGCCCAACTCCTATTCCCAAAGAACATTGTTGTGGCCATCTCTTATTCTTCTGCCATGTTTCCTAACTTGTTGAAAATGGATCTTTGTTACAGGTGAAAGAACTCTTTTCTTCTCTGGGAGTGGACTGTAACATCTTGGAACTTGATCAACTCGGTGAGTAGAGAGTCGGTGCCCCGTGTTGTCTGCAGCGCACGCCAGCAAGATTGACTTCTTCCCCTGGGCTTGCTGAAGTTCAATTTGCTCTTGTCTCTTTGGGTGAGATGAGCCATTTTTGTGTACGTTCCACCAAGCAGAAAATGAGTCCTTATGTGACAGATCATTTGGGGTAGATTTTCTTATTATATGGTTTTCATATTTGAGGGAAGGGAGTGGGAGGAAAATATGTAAGCTGCTTACTTGGAATATTTGAGGTATTTCAAATGGATCTGCCAACTCTCGAGCAAAATAGCTGAAGCTGTAATGAATGAAAGAAATAGACTTCCTCTTCCTGGTTGTGTCACCCACAGAGGGGAGCACAGGGAGATTTCAGTTTTATCCTTTAGACTCCTTGGCATCTGTGCGTTTGATTCATTGAACACTTTGCACACGGGGTGCTTTGCAGGGTTGGGGACACTCATGATCAGAAAACACCTGATCTCTGTCTTCATGAAACTGGCTATTTCCTCCATGTCACTGTGGGAAGTGAAATAGTCTTGAATCTTTTGAGGTTTTGGTACTGGGGATTAAACCCAGGGGTGCTTAACCACTGAGCCCTGTCCCCAGCTCTTTTTATATTTTATTTAGAGACAGGGTCTCCCTGAGTTGCTGAGGGCCGTACTAAGTTGCTGAGGCTGGCCTCCAACCTGCGATCCTCCTGCCTCAGCCTCCTGAGCTGCTGGGATGACAGATGTGCAGCACCCCACCCAACACACTTTTGCATCTTTAGGTTTCTATGCAGAGTACACCACATGCGGCAATCTTGGCCCACTTGTATTTTCAGCAATGGAGAGTCTATTTTAGTCTATGCTTGTACACATTTCCAAATGTAATTATAGGAAATTTTTTTCTGAGTTGGAACAATAGAGAGGGTTCTTATAATTGTCGAATTATAAATCAAAAGCTAATTCAGGGGCTGGAGTTGTGGCCCTGTGGCATAGCACCTGCCTAGCATGTGTGAGGCTAAGCAACAAAACTGACCCGGTTCGATCCTCAGCACCATATAAAAATATATAAAGTTATTTTTAAGAAGATTTTTTAAAAAGCTAATTTAGAAGGCTTTTTCTTTTCTTTTTTTTTTTTTTTTTTAGTACCAGGGATTGAACTCAGGGACACTCAACACCTGAGCCCCGTCTCCAGCCCTGTTTTGTGTTTTATTTAGAGACAGGGTCTCCCTGAGTTGCTCAGGGCCTCGCCGTTGCTGAGGCTGGCCTCCAACTTTCGATCCTCCTGCCTCGGCCTCACGAGCCATTGGCATTATAGGCATGTGCCACTGTGCCTGGCAGAAGGCTCTATTTTATTTTATTTTAATTTTTTAGTAGTAGGTAGATGCAATACCTTTATTTTATTTATTTATATTTTATGCTGTGCTTAGGATCCAACCCAGTGCTTCACATGTGCTGGGCAAGCGCTGTACCCCTGAGCCCCAGCCCCAGCCTCTATTTTTAGGGGGATCGGTCAAGTGATCTTTAGATTTCCAAGGTTTTCTCTGGAGTCGACATTTCATGAAGTCATGAACACATGACAGACGTGTCACCTGTCCCAGGTGTGTCCCTGTGAGCACTGTAGTGCTGTGACCCTTCAGTTTGATTTACTCGGCACCATTGACAACAGGGTCTTTTTGGAACTTTTTATTCTCTAGATGATGGGATCCGGGTTCAAGAAATGCTGACAGAGATCACCAATCAGAAGACCGTGCCCAACATTTTTGTGAACAGAGTGCACGTGGGAGGATGTGACAGGACTTTCCAGGTACGCCCTCCCTCCCTCTCATCCTCCTTCTGTTCTCAAAAGCATTTAAAAGAGGCGGAAATGGCGCTCAGCAGTCTTTTCACTTGGTCATTTTGAAGTTGTAAAGTGGACGATCCCTTGGGATGGTTATCAGCGAACCCTGGTGACTTTATAGGAGATGAGCTTTTCTACCCACCTGAATTCAGGAGCAAGAAGGAGAGCGTTTCTGAATGAGGTTACCAGGCCACATAGGTGTGTCCCCTGGGGCCAGGCCAGGCCTGCTCCTCCTCGTGGGGAGAGAAAGGAAGTCTCTTCCCCTGTAAAATGAGGTCAGCACCCACAGTCTTGTCCAGGATCATCAGAATTCTTGGCAAGGCCGCTGACCCGGGATGACTAATTTGCTCAGGGCCATTGACATTAACTTTCTCATCCATAGGGGTGGAGACCTTGCCTCGCTCGCATGAGGCACAGGGTTCCATCCCCAGCACCACATACAAATAAATAAATAAAATAAAGGTACTGTGTGCATCTACAACTAATGTACATATGTGTATCAGTCGTAGATGTTCTATATGGATTATTTTTATTTCTAAAAATGCATGAAATGGACAGGAGTCCTTCTGTTAGGAAGTAATCGATAAAAAATCGATATTTATGGGGCTGGGGATGTGGCTCAGGGGTAGAGTGGTAGCCTCGAATGCACAGGCCCTGCATGGGATCCTTTGCACCCCACACACAACTAAAAAACAATCCTTAGCTTATCATTAGTTTATTAATTAAAATTCCATTCTCTTTTGTGCATGAATGCAAGTGTTAGCCACCAGCGATGGACTAAATACTGATTGGAAATCTTTTTTTTTTTTAAAGAGAGAAAGAGAGAGAGAATTTTTTAATATTTTTTTTTTAGTTTTCGGTGGACACAACATCTTTATTTTTTGTGTGGTGCTGAGGATCGAACTCAGTGCCCCGTGCGTGCCAGATGAGCGCGCTACCGCTTGAGCCACATCCCCAGCCCCTGAGTTGAAATCTTAATTAAGAATCATATTTTGGTTGGGAAAGAAATGATGGTGTGCATTGCATGTGAATGGGCGATCTGTGTCATTAGGTAACAGCAGGCTTTATTGGTTCTAGAAGTTGCCACCCAGTGCGCAAGGTGGTGAGTGCTGTCATTACTGTCCCTACGCACTTTGGGAGCTGGCCTTGGCAGTCCCCACCCGGATTATGGTGTCAGAGATTGGGCCTGGGGGCACCCAGAGAGCAGACCTGTTTCAGAAACAAAAGGCTTCTTCTTGGGTGGCACATCCTAACTAGTTCCACCCTACCTGAGCAGCACACAGAGAAATGTCAGTTCCAACTTTAGATGAGTGGTGGATCTGTGGGCCCTAAGACTTTTTGTAAATGAAATCGATGCTGATTGGACACCGAACACAGGGTGCAGGTAAAGAGCTTTGAGATGGATTTCTCTGAGCACTTCAAAAAGTAAGGAGGCCGGTGGAGCTCTTCCTAGGATGTTTACAAGCCATCGTGGACGCACATCCTTCATGGGCCACATAGCATCTGGCCGATCCCTGAAGTTATGAAATAAGCACCTTTGTCCCTCTCTGGAAGGGCTGGTTTGAGCTTGTCATTTCTAAAGCTGAGCTTGGGGGATTGGGTAACTGACTTGGAGTGAAGAAGGCTTGCTGAGTCACGTATCCGACTCTCACGGGCCACAGGAGCAAGCGACTCTGGTACAGAACCCGTGTCGAGATCCTTACGGAAAGAAAAATTTGCAAGGGATTTGTTTTGCATAGGAAGTTCACAAGCCTAGCTATAAAATTTAGACAGATGTATAAGAAATCAAGAAACAAATTGCTGGTAATGTGTGACAGTTGTTTTTAAAACAAAGACTGGCACAGACCGGGCACGGTGGTGCCTGCCGGTTACCCTAGTGGATCAGGAGGCTGAGGCAGGAGGATTGCAAGGTAGAGGCCAGCCGCAGCCACTTAGCAAGGCCCTGTCTCAAAATAAAGAGGGATGTGGATGTGGCTCCATGGTTAAGCACCCCTGGGTTCAGTCCCCAGTACCAAAAAACAGAGACAGACAGAGACATTAACACAGACAAACAAGGATCTTGAAAAGTGATGCTTGGTCATTCCACTGCACTTGACACCGTCTGCCATGCGGACAAGGCCACAGTCCTCTTGGCCATTTGGCATGAGCTGCCTACCTGGTATAGGTCACCACACACGTTCTGACCACTTCGACTCTACTTGGCCAACACGCAGAGAGATGGGCAGCTCTGCCTTGGGTCTGTCGTAGGCCTGTTGGCCCTGAGATTGTCTGTGGGTAGGGTGTGAGCACACAGCTCTGGATCGTGAAGTCACGCAGTGTTCCTTCTCCTTCTGCTCAAACACAGGCACACCACAGCGGGCTGTTACAGAAGCTCCTACAGGAAGGCTCGGCCAGTGATTACGATCTCATTGTCATTGGCGGTGGTTCTGGTGGCCTCTCGTGTGCAAAGGTACAAACACAAACAAACAAACAGAAAAAAACAAGGTGCCCTTAGAGGTGATTGTTCCTGGCCATTGACATAAACATCTCGTCTGCTTATTGTTTTAAACAAAAATATTTAATGTCAACATCACAATCTTAAGCTTTTATTTTATCAGCCATAGAGAAAAGACCAGGCTATCCCAGAAAAACAGACTGTTTTTATTTGGGGAGTGAGAGGATTTTTCTTTACTTGATTTTTCTTCTTGCACTTTCAATATAGTTGTTGTTGCTGTTGTTGTTTTTGTAGGAAGCTGCCATTTTGGGAAAGAGAGTCCTGGTCCTGGACTTTGTGGTCCCTTCTCCTCAGGGCACATCCTGGGGTAAGCCGTGCGTGATCTGATCTTTCCGTGCATCGTTTATGCGTGTGACGCCTCTTAGTCCCACAGGAAGCTCAAGAGCTGAAGTGTAGTCCCTTCCAGAATCGAGGAGGCCACGTCTCAGGTCATCGATGGTGACAGTGCCAAGATAAATGGAGGGACATTTTGCAAATTGAAAAAAATTCTGTGACCGGAGGGTCCTCCCCCTTTGATGTGTACACAGTGACCACAGTGTGGGACCTATGTCCTGGTCGCCTGAGTTGCCATAGACATTTTTGTGGGTGTTTCTGCACCAGTGTCATAATTGAGTCGAGTGGCCACACAATAAGTCAGTGGCATTAGGATCCATGGTCATCACAGCTTCGTTAAGTAAGGGACACGATACGGTCCCCACCCCAGGACGGGTGCTGTAGGCAGAATGTCACCTGGCCAGTGTCAAACAGAGCACACAGGCCTTGTGCTGGGTGTCCTCCTTCTGTCTCTGCCCTGCTCTGTGCCAGTTGGTGGCCTGGCCCTCTGGCTTCTGGTGAGGGACAGCAGAGCAGAGTGGACTGGGGTCCTCATGGCTCTGGCTCCTCCATGCCAGTCCCTGGGCTGCCTTCCTTCTTCCCGGAAGGCCACCTCTGTCAGGTGGGTGACACCCTCTGGGTCAGGCCCTCACTCGGCCTCCTGCCCTGCACACGGACTGCTTTCCTGGTTAGGGTGCCGTGCCGTTCCTTCATGCTCTTCCAGCCCACATCTCGTAATAACTTCTTTACGAACATTCTAGAATTTTCTAGAACCCTGATGCTAAAATGCAAAAGTCACTTTTAACATTCAAGCTGGCTCTGAACCTTTCAGCCTACAGTTTCATATAGTGAAACAAGGAAGGGAGCTTGTTTTTCCTTCTGATATTCTTGTGGTGTGCGTGCAGTTGTGTCTTTCCCTCTCTCTCTCTGTCTCTCTCTGTCTCTCTCTCTCTCTCTCTCTCTCTCTCTGCCTTCTCTTGTTTCTGTTCAGTTCTGTGAGTTTTATTAACACAGTGCCCGTGTTTGAAGTCACACACACAGTCACACACTCACACACACACACTCACACACTGTTCCTTTCTTTCCCAGGCCTTGGAGGCACTTGTGTGAATGTTGGCTGTATTCCTAAGAAACTGATGCACCAGGCTGCCCTTCTAGGGCAGGCCTTGCAGGACTCAAGGAAATTTGGCTGGGAGTATAACCAACAGGGTGAGTAACGATTTATGAAATGTAGATGGGGAGGAAAAAAAATGTAGGTTTCTTAGATATGTGCTATTTTTATAGTTGAGCCTGAAGATCATTTGATAAGCATTAATTAGAAGCCACACGCCTGTCATCTCAGCAGCTCAGGAGGCTGAGGCAGGAGGATCGCAAGGTGGAGGCCAGCCTCAGCCACTTAGTGAGGCCCTGAGCAACTTGGTGAGACCCTGACTCTAAATAAAAATTTTAAAAGGGCTGGGGATGGGGCTCAGGGGTGAAGCACCCCTGGGTTCAGTCTCTGGTACAAAACAACAACGACAAAAAGCCACTGTGTACGAGGCAGATACAGAGACTATAGAGACGGCTCCACTCTTGTCATCCTCCTGCCTAGGGAGGGAGCTGTTTCAGCTCTGGCCATTCCAGGCCCTTAGCCAAATGGGAAGATTAATGATCACTGTTTCCAGAATTTGTTCAAGCATGAGGAAATTAGAATAGTATCAGTAGTTGTTTGAGTTTGATCTATTACTCTGATACCATTTTCTGTTTTATCGGTTGTTATGTTGTCTTTTGGTTAATGAAAGGTGAGGAACAAATTCATCCATAACCACTTGTTGGCTGGGCAGACAGGAGGACAAAGGAGTTGCTGCATGGCATTCTGTTGGGTGAGGTGGTCCAGGAGATCCGTTGTGTGCAGTTGAATTGTCTGGGCTGGTGTGCACATTGACTTGAGGGGCACCTAATGCAGCTTTGAGGTCGGGGAGAGTTTAGACGCTCTTCTGGGACAAGGTGACCCTTGATCCACAGAGAAAAGGAACATGAAGGACAGCAGCAGCTTGACCAAAACTATGAGGATGTGCTAAGACACAGCGCAGACAAAACATGGATCAGGAGCAGGTGGGGTAAAGAACAGGCACGTGATGTTGGCAGAACTCAGATGAGAGAGGTCAGCATGTCGCAGGCCCTGCAGTGCTGTCATAAGGAGTTGATTTTACCCACAGTTAATGCAGACATTGAGGACTTCATTCAGCAGGAGAGGAGCGTGCACTACAGTATGGACGCTCGATCCCTCTGATGTCACCAAGGGAAAAAAGAAATTGGGTAGGGAGGCAAGAAATGGCAGAGACCTGAGCTAAGACTGAAGTCTGGCTGGAGTGCAGGGGTGGGTTTAGAGATGTTGAGCCCGTGGGACTGACTACATGGTGACCAGCTGACTGTGTGCTGTGCTCTCCTTCATGGCTGAGCGTCAGAAGATCTGGTGGAGTTTCTAAAAAGATAAAAATGACTTGTCTTTATCCTGAGAGATTCTGATCCAGTTGATGTGGGCATATGCCTACATTTTTTTTTTTTTTTATATACTGGAGACTGAACTCAGGGGCACTTAACCACTGGGCCCTATGCCCAGTCCTTTTTCATATTTTATTTAGAGACAGGGTCTCTGAATTGCTTAGGGTCTCACTAAGTTGCTGAGGCTGGCCTCCAACTCGCAATCCTCCTGCCTCAGCCTCCCCAGCTGCTGGGATGACAGGCGTGAACCACCACACCTGCTCCCTCAATTTTCTTTTTGGAACTCTGCTTCTTGCATGTGCTTTGTAACATAAGATAGGAAGAGATATGGAAGTTGCCAATTGTCTTCTGTCAACGTTTGATTTTTAAAGCAGTAGCTAGTAGTTCTCGCATGGCTGTATATAACTTACTATTAAGTGTCAAGGTCACTTTGGGCCTTCACCTGGTCGTTTCAGTGAAGCACAACTGGAGCACCCTGACAGAGGCCATTCAGAACCACATCGGCTCTCTCAACTGGAGCTACAGGTTGTCGCTGAGGGAGAAGGGAGTGACCTATGTCAACGCCTACGGGGAATTTGTGGACCATCACAAAATCAAGGTACTTTCTGAATTTCTTGCCCTTCTCTTGGCCTCTCCTTAGTCCTGCTCACACTTGCCTTAAACTCACACAGAGGCCTGTTCTTGGCTGTGTCTGTTGGCTACGTGTCTGCGCAAATTGAAAGAAATTGCTTTTCCAAGAACTCTTCATTTAAAGTCACCATTTGCCTTTGACTCTATCGACATCTTAACAGAAAGTGCTCAGACCAGAGAGTTCAAAGTTCAAAAGACTGGAAAGATCAACATTTTAGCAGTGGAATCCTTTCTAAAAGTGAAACCTTCCCTAAAAGTCTCTATATATTATTATAAAAGCATTGGTAAAAGCAATATCATTTAAAATGCAATAATATATATTATACACATATATTAATATAATGTCTCTCTATATGACATTATTATGTGTAACGTGTGTCATTATATTTAATATAGTGTGTAACATTATTTTATATTTTTATATGTGTAATGTGTGCACACTCTGAGACCAGTGCACAAGGAAAACGAGATCATTTTGATGAACATAGAAGTTTTCACTAGAGTTGGGATCAATAGCCAGGTATCACCTGGAGGACAAGTGGACATAGGGCCTGGGGTGTCACAGGTCACAGTCCACAGATGGTTTCACCTCACCACTGCACCCCCAGCCCCTGCCGTCCCCCTCCTCTCACTCTGGCCACTTGCTGTCCCCCAGGCCCCAGACCTTGCAGGCCTGCGTGCTGTCCTGGTCCTGTGCACGGCTCTCAATCGACCCTCCCTGGGCACCTCATGCCTCCTTTGAAGCCACCCTGGACTGGTTTCCTCGTCGCTTCCCAGTCCCCCTGTGCCCTTGATCGTGCCTGTCCTGTGAAGGCATCTCTGGTCCATGGTGCCCACCGCGCTGGACCGTGGTTCATCCTGGTGAACCAGGAGCCCTGGTCTGGGTGGCGCCCGTCTTGTCCAGTGTACTGTCCAGTGTGTGGAATAAGTTTGCTCTCCTTCTTTCCCAAGGCAACGAATAAAAAAGGACAGGAAAGCTATTTTTCTGCTTCAAAGTTTGTCATAGCAACGGGTGAAAGGCCACGGTACTTGGGCATCCAAGGGGATAAAGAATACTGCGTTACCAGGTAAGAGTCAATGGATGATTTTAAATTGATAAATCGCCTTGCGTCTGTGTTTCCAGCTTGCTCACTCTCTACCTTATTGCACGAAAGATTTGAATGGGTAACAAAAGTACATGCAAGGCAGGAAGCTGAGTCAGGTGATAAGACAGAGAAAATAAGATCAAGTAAACAATGTCAGGGTAAAAAATATGCTGGGCTGCTCCGTGATTGCTGGGAATGGCGGAGGAATTTGGTTGTAAGCTTCAGACAAACAAATGCAATTAGCGTCAGGGTTTAGGGTGAGGGGGGTCAATGGGAAGCCGATGGTCAGGAGCCACACGGCCCCCTCCGCAGTTGCAATGGCAGGTCCCTGTGCGTCAGCACGGGAGTGCTGCAGGCTGCTGTCCCTGGCTGCAGACGTGTCTGGGCGGGCTGACGTAGGAGAGCAGCTGTGGACTGGGGCTAGGTCAGTGGTCCAGGAACTGTCCAGTCTGCCCAAGGCCCATCCCCAGCAGTACAAGGCAGGTAGGTAGGCAGGTGGGTAGACAGACAGATGGACTGATGGGCCACTAGACAGATCGACTGATATAGACTGATAGAGTGATAGATGGATAGACAGATGGACTGATAGACTACTAGAGAGAATTTTCTATTTATTTATTTTTTTAATATTTATTTTTTAGTTCTCGGCAGACACAACATCTTTGTTGGTATGTGGTGCTGAGGATCGAACCCAGGCCACATGCATGCCAGGCGAGTGCGCTACTGCTTGAGCCACATCCCCAGCCCCCTAGACTACTAGATAGATAGACTGAGAGACAGGTGGACTGATAGACGACTAGATAGATAGACTCATAGGTATGGAATGATAGACTGCTAGGAAGATAGAGAGATAGACAGATAGATAGATGGATAGATAGATGGACTGATAGGCTACTAGGTAGATAGACAGACATAGGCAGACAGACAGATGGACTGATACACTACTAGATAATGATAGATAGATAGATGGATAGACAGATAGATACACAGACAGATGGACTGATAGACTATCAGATAGATAGACATACGATGAAATGAGAGACTGCTAGGAAGATAGAGAGATAGACTGATAGTTAGATGGATAGATAGACAGATGGACTGATAGACGACTAGATAGATAAATGGACTGATGCACTAGTAGATAGATAGACAGATGGACTGATAGACTACTACATAGATAGACTGATAGATATAGACAGATAGATATATATATAGACTGATAGATGGATAGACAGATACACAGATAGAATAGACAGATATTGACTGATAGAGTATTAGAGAGATTAAACAGACTCTTAGATAGATATAGACTAATAGACTATTAGATAGATAGATTGATAGACTGATAGACGGATACATAGATACATAGATGAGTGGATTGATAGACTACTAAATAGATACACACAATAGATAGATAGATGATAGATAGATAGATAGATAGATAGATAGATAGATAGATAGATATGGAGGGGGCAGAGAAAAGGAGAGAGACGCATTTCTGTTGCACTGTTATTCAGGCGACCACACAATACACACTGGATGTGTGCACCCACACACGCGCCCACACACACACCCACTGCCAAAACAACCAACCATTTTCTTTTCAGTGCAGTCTAATATTTCCTATCTTTGTTTTTTAAATACTTTACTTGTGATCTCATTTGGTGTTGAATAAAGCTGAGTGTTCCCCTCCCACCCCCCACGGGAGCCTCAGACACAGACACCCAGGCTGTTCCCTGTCATGTCCTTCCATCCAGGTCCCACGATGCGCTTGGGCCAGCCCAAGCACTGAAACTCCAGGGCCTTGCTTCACGTTCTCTCTCCCCATCTCTGTTTTCAGTGACGATCTGTTCTCGCTGCCTTACTGCCCGGGCAAGACCTTAGTGGTGGGTGCGTCTTACGTGGCCCTGGAGTGCGCAGGCTTTCTGGCGGGCTTTGGCTTAGAAGTGACCGTGATGGTGCGTTCCATCCTTCTTCGCGGCTTTGACCAAGAGATGGCAGAGAAAGTGGGTTCCTACATGGAGAGACATGGCGTGAAGTTCTTGAGGAAATTTGTCCCCGTGAAGGTAAGTCTGAATGGCCCTTGAATCCCTTTCTGTTCTCAATCTTGCTTTGACTTTTTAATTGCACCCCTTCTCACTTTATTTCATTAAATAAATGACTCTGCACTTAAATAGTGTTGCGAATACTGAACCCACCCCCCAGAAACCCACAAAACTGGTCTCACTTGTCCTTGCTCTTACCCTGGAGATCCTAGATTTTCTGGAAGGTTCTTCCAAGGACGTCCTTAGCAGGTCCCATCTTGAATAAGCCCTGCACACCTGGTTGGTCCCCATTTCTCCCCTTTTCCCTTTACAGAAAGACCTTCTCTGCCTGCTGTTTGCAATTCCTTGCCTCCTTTACGCACTTAGTCGACTCCCACCTGCTTGGTGAAGCTGCTTGTTGGGAGACCCAGTGGTCACATCTCTGTGCTCACCTTACTGGGCCTCCTGACAGCCTGTGGGGAAGGTGACATTCCTTTTGTGTGACATTGCTCTGGTTTCAAGGGCTCTCTTCCTGCCTTCTGAGGCTCCAGGGTCTGTGGTTTGGTTTGGCTTTATGTGGTACTGGGGTTGGAACCCAGGACTTGGCCCAGGCTGGGCCAGCGCTCTACCACTCAGCCACACACCCAGTCCCCTCTCAGCCTGAGAATCCAGCATCCTGTTTTTCTACCCTAGCTTCCCTGCATTTTTTTTTTAACCTGGGTGGTCTTCTGGCTGCTCTTAGGTTTTAGTCATTTACATGCTAATGACTCAGATGGGTAGCTCCCAATCCCTGCACTCATTCCTACCAGCTGCCTGCTGGGGGTTACCACTTGGGTCCCTCCAAAGCATCTGGGGTTTAAGAAGACAAAGTTAGAGGATGTCTGCCTTTTCCTCTTAGACCCTGCAATCCTCCTGCCCTTCTCAGTTCTCAGGAAGTGGCCCAGGATCAGCTCAGTCAGCCAAGGCCTGGGATCCTATCTTCATTTCCTATTCATGCTGCCTCTAATCTCACCTAGTGCATTGCACCCTCCCATGTGACAGTGTTCCTTCTGTCTCTCTGCCTGGTCCACGGAGTTCCCCCCACGCCCCCCCCCCCACCCTGGTTAGCTTCCTGTCACCTCCCATGGACTCACGACACCACTGATCCCTGCCAGATTCAGCAGCTGGAGAGAGGCTCACCGGGAAAGCTGAAAGTGTGGGCTAAATCCACTGAAGGACCGGAAACCATGGAGGAGGTGTACAACACCGTGAGTACTTGTTTTACGAGCAGTGACTGGTTGAATATGTTCCTCAGTCACCAGAGACGAACCACGGGAAGATGGCACTGTGATTCATGTTTTTTAATTTTTCCTAAGAGTGGAGCAGGGCTGGGGATAGAGCTCAGTTGGGAGAGTGCTTACCTCGCATGCGCAAGGCCCTGGGTTCAGTCCCCAGCACCACAGAATGAATAAATAAAGGGATTGTGTCCACCTACAACTAGAAAAGATTTTTTTTTTTAAAATGAGTGGAATAAATATGGACCATAGTGGGGACTACTTACATTTGAGTTTTCAATGACACATGGACAGTATCCGTCATTGTAACAGCACTGAACAAACTCTTTTTTAAAAGATTTTTATTTGTGTATTTATATTTTGTAGTTGTCGATGGACAGCATGCCTTTATTTTATTTGTTTATTTTGATGCAGGGCTGAGGATCGAACCCACTGCCTCACAAATGCTAGGTAGGCACTCTGCCGCTGAGCCCCAGCCCCAACTCCAGAACAAAACTCTTGAAGCTCTGTACCCAAATGTTCTTGTTGCTAACTCCTGGGGAATTAGGTATTGTATATATATATCCTCATTTTCAAATTTTGGCAGTAGACACTGAATGTATTCTATTATTAAAATAATAAAAAATTTTTTTCTTGGAGCTGTGGCTCAGTGGTAGAGCGCTCGCCTAGCACGTGCAAGGTACTGGGTTCGACCCTCAGCTCCACATAAAAATAAACAAATAAAATAAAGATATTGTGTCCAGCTACAAGTAAAAAAAATTAAGAGATTTTTTTTTCTTAGGAATAAACAATACAAAATTCTGAAACACTTTGTCTTGCCTATGCAAGATTTTAGTAATTTAGTAATGCTAAATTTAGTAATGCTAGTAATTCTTTCAGCTGTACATTTATGTTTTATGAGCTCTTTTTTAGCTTAAAAAAGTAAACATAACATAGAAAGGATCAAAAAATACATTAAAAATGAAAAAATTGAGGCTTTGATTAGGATTATGTTGGCTGTATTAGAATACTCCTTTGGGAGGATTCAGTCTAACAATCATTCATGGACAGGGCATATCGGTCATAGATCGTCTTTAATGACTCCCAACAAAGTTAATAAATTTCTATTAAATTGATTTTATTATTTTATTAACTGTATTTGATTTCTATTAAATTCAATTATTGCTCCTTTGTTATTTTAAACTAGTTCCAGGGAGATCAAGAGACCATCTGTTAGATTTATTCCTACTTACATATTTATGTGTAGCTGCAAATGGTATTTTTTAAGATCGTCATTTATTGCTGGTATGGAGAAATGGTGATTTTTGTGTTGAGAGTTCATATTCAGTCATCTTGCTAAACTCTCACTTAATAATTTATCCTTAGGTTATTTTAGGTTTCCTGTGTGCGAGTTCATGTTATCTGTGAATAAGAGCATATTTAAGTTCCTGTTATCTGCTTTCTACTTTAATTCTTGTCCTCCTGCCTAAGTGCTTGAGCGAGGACCCCCCAGTAGGCCTTTATGGGGATCAGCGACATTCTTGCCTTGTTCTCTGTATTCCGTGTTTCATTACCACAGACGTGATGTTTTCTGTAGGCTTTGAGTAGAGCATCCACTTCAAGACTTGGTGGACTCACCCATTCAGAGACTGGCTGAACAGATTCCTGGGAGATGCTGGGAACTTGGGGGCTGCCCTTTGGGACTCTCTTGTTCCTGACCACTCTCTCTCTGCTTCTTAGCTGCCAAGAGGGGGGGACCTTGGCTCTGCCACAGCTCTCAAATGTGCTGTGCCTCACCCCAGGCCTTAGCAATGGAGCCGCCGACCACAGACTGAGACTCTGAACTGTGAGCCAAAGAACATCTTTTCTCTTCAAAGTTGCTTTTCTAGGTATTTTGTCAAGTGATGCGCAGCTGACTCAAATATCTTAAAATTAGGAATAGACGTGCAGTTGTAATGATGGCTGTCTCACAGCTGTTGATGGTCTTTTGAGTCTTTAATCTCCGTGGCCTTGATGGTCTAAAGTCTAGTCAGCTTCACATTCCTGGGATCAACCCCTCTTGGTTAGGCTCGATTGGGTTATTTCCATTTTTTGCATCTGTATTTAAGAATCATATTGGCATATGATTTTCCTTTCACTATTAAACTTTTTTATAGTTAGGTGTCAAGGTTATCAGAGCCCATAAAAGGAGTCGAAGTATGTTTCTTTCTTTCCTGTTTCTGGCAACCTCTGTGTGATATTAGAATGGGTTTTTATGTTTGATGGAGTTCTCTGATGTTGCCATATGAGTCTAGAATTTTCTAGGAGACATATCTCAACACGGATTCTGTTTCTTGAATGATCAAAGAATTTTTTTAAAATGTTCCATTTTCCTTTCTTGAGTTACTTTCAATATGTCATATTTTTTCTAGGAATTAGTCCCTTTCATCTAAGTTTCCAAATATGTCAGTATAAAGTTGTTCACGATATCTGATTTTTAAAAGCTATTGATGTTTGAAGTGGGGTGTAATTTCCATGTAAAAATGCACACATCTTAATTGGGCGTGGTGGCGCATGCCCATAATCCCAGCAGCTTGGGAGGCTGAGGCAGGAGGATCGCAAGGTGGAGGCCAGCCTCAGCCACTTAGCAAGGCCCTAAGCAACTCAGTGAGACCCTGTCTCTAAATAAAATAGAAAAAGGGCTGGGGACGGGGCTCAGGGATTAAGCACCCCTGGGTTCAATCCCCAGTATCAAAAGAACAAAAAACAAAAAACCCTTTTTGTGGCCATATAATAATTTCTCTTGGATAAATAGCTAGGAATGGCATGGCTTGATCATAGGCTATTTCCATACTTAACTTTATGAATTTTTAAAATTTGTTTCAGTGCAGGGATGAATCCAGGGCTTATGTTGCAATGGCAGTACTCAGCACTTCCAACCAGAGAGTATCATTCTGTATTTGTATCAGCCACGTGCAGGGCCTGGGGATTTGAGATGCTTACCAATCTCTGATGTCGTCTGGCTTTCATTTTAGCCACTCTGGTGGATGAGTGGTGGAATCCTGCTGTTTTTTTTCAAAAATATTTTTATTAGTGGTTGATGGACCTCTATTTTATTTATTTCTATGTGGTGCTGAGAATCAGACCCAGTGCCTCACACATGCTAGGCAGGCGCTGGACCACTGAGCCCCAGCCCTTGCGGTGGCTTTAATCTGCATCTTTGTGATAACTAACCATGTGCAGCGGTTTTTCATGTTGGACATTCATATATCTTCCACTCAAGTCTTTGGCCATTTGTGTTGGGTGATTGGGATTCTTGTTCTTGTATCTGTCGAGCCCTGTAAAGATCTAGAGTATATATTCCTTCTTCAGATACATGTAGTAGGAATTTTTTCTTCTCATCTGTGACTTGCCTATTTATTTTTAATAGCAACTTTTGATGAGCCGTGGTTTTAAAATTTTTATGAAACCCAGTTTCTCTCTTTTTTCTTTTACAGTTAGTGCTTCTGCAGTTCTGAGAAATCTTCGCTTCCCCCAAAGGTCATGAGTCTCTCCTTGTGCTTTGCTTCTGAAGCTTCAGAGTTTTATCTTGTAAAATATAAAACCGCAGCCCTCCTTGAACTAATTTTTAGGTATGGCGTGATGGAAGAATTGAGCTGCTTTTTCCTCCATATCTGGTACCATTTGTCCAAAACTCTTCGCTTTCTCTCTTGAATTATCTGGGTGCCTCGGTTGAAGTCATTTGACCATTCAACTGGGGGATCTCTCTGCACTCTTTACTCTGACCCCAGACCATGTGTCCTGGTGATCCTTTCTCTGGGACGGCATGGGTCAGATCACCGATCCTTTACAGTATCTTTCAGATCAGGTGGAGGAAGAATTCCAATTTTGCTTATGGCCTTTACATTTCCCTATGCTTTGAAAACAGATGTTCCCTAACTTCGAAAATAGTCTGCTTGCATTTTCATTGAGGTTGTGTTTATTTTATAGATCAGGTTGGAAGCACTGACTTTGCTTTGTTCTGTGGGTGCTGGGGATGGGACCCAGGGCCTCATGCAGGCTGAGCATGTGGATGAAATGCCATCTTAATAGTGTCTGTTTTCCAGTGCACACACCTCACGTATCTTTCCATGTGTTTCTCTTCATGATGCTTCATCATTGTGTGCTAGAGCGCTTTCACATATTTTGCAAAACTTCTCCCAAAATTTCATGATTTTTAAACTAGTGTAAATGGTATTTTTAAAATTTTCATTTTCAATGGGGACTTACTGACCTTGTAGGATGCATGTCTACAAGTAAAAACCGTTTGTATCTTCCTTTCCAATCTGCAAGGTTTTTGCCTGTTTCTTTCCTCCTTACAGGGGCTAAGAACCTCTAGGCCAGAGTTAACTAGGAGTTATGAGAATTTCCTGTGTGCTTCCCAATCTTAGGAGTGAAGCATTCAGCCTTTCGTCATTGCTAGGAGGTGACCTGTAAGTTTTTTTTACACGTGCCTTTCATATTCAATTGAGGAACTTTCTAAAAATTCTTTTTCTTTTCCTAAAAATTCTTCACGTGCTGAGAATTTTGTTTGGATGATGGAGTGTTGAATTTCGCCAAATGATTTTCCTGCAGCTATTAAGGTGATCATTGTTTGCTTCTTGATCCGGTTAAGAGGATGAATCATACTGATAGGTTTTATATGTCAAATTTGCAGTTTGAGGACAGATTCCCCTTGGTCAGGAGAGCCTTTTTCTATGTTTCTGTATTCCATTTGCTAACATTTTGTGAAGGATTTTATATCTATGTTCATGAAGAGTAGGGACTTGGATTTTCTTTTCTTTTCATGTCCTTATCTGTTTGGGTTTTGATTTTGCAGTCAGCGGGTAGAACCCAGGGCTGTACCCCCTGAATTGTGTCCCTGGCACTTTTTATCTTTTATTTAGAGTGAGGGTCTCACTGAGTTGTCCAGACTGACCTCCATCATGGTGAAATATTAGTATCATTTCTTACTTAAGCATTCTGAAGACTCGAAGCACAGATGCCACCTGGGTCTGGAGTTAATTTTTTGGGCCTTTATAAATTGTAAATTTATTGTTTTATATCAGCTTGCTAGGTCAATGAGTGGCTTGGATCTCAAATGTCCCTCATGTGTTAAAGGCTTGGTTCCTAGCTTGGCGCTATTAGAGGGTGGTAGAACCTTGAGGTGGTGGAGCCTCGTGGAAGGAAGTTAGGTCACTATGAACATGCCCTTAGAGGGACACTTCCTGTTTCTCTTTTTGCTTCCTGACCACCATGAGTTAAACAGGCTTCCTTCACGATGTTGTCCCTCAATGATGGATTGACCCAGAGGGACAGGGCCGAGTGATCATGAAATGAAACCTCTAAAACTGCCAGCCAAAATAAACCTTTCCTCCTATTAAGTCATCTATCTCGGGTATTTGTCAAGTAATGGAAAGCACAGGCCATAGTACCCAAAAGCTACAAACTGGCGTAATCAACATATATTTATTTTATCCCAATTCCAGAGATGGGAAGTTCAAGGTCAAGTAGTCATGAGATGTGTTTTCTCTTGTGTTTCTCCTTGGCTTGCAGATGGCTGCCTTCTTACTCTGTCCTCTCCTCCATTTGAGGGTTTTCTGTATCCTAATCTCCTCTTCCTCTAAGGGCATTACTCACACTGCATTAAGATTGTGTTAGTCAGCTTTCCGTTACTGTAATAGGATTCCTGAGATAATTCAACTTAAAAGGGACAAAAGGTTCTTTTGGCTTAGTGTTTGGGAAGTTTCACTACATGGTCTCTCCACCACCTCTCAGTGGGGCCAGAGGCTGGGGACCAAACCTTTAACACAAGGGCCTTTGGGAGACCCTGGTCCAAACCATAGTAAGGACAAACCTGTGTGACCTTATTTTACCTTAATTGGTACTTTAGAGGCCCTATCTCCCAATACCGCCACAATCTAAGGTACTTGGATAAGGCTTCAGCATGTAGACACAGTTCAGCTCATGACCTGGGCTTATCAGACTTCTGTGTGTAAGATCAACAGGTTGTACTTTCAAGAACTCTTTCACCTAAGCCAACACTAGACTGACTGGCAGAGATGGCTCATCATGGGGCCTCCCCAGAGACGGGTAAGCACTGTGAGGGCAGTGGACGACCTAAGACAGGGGCTACTTGATTCCCATTGACATGCAAAAAAACAAAAAAGGGGGACTTGCTGGTAGCAGGCCTGCCCTGGCCCCTGGGGACTCAACCCCCAGTCTTTTGTTCTGCATGTCAATGTGGCCAGCTCACAAGGCCGTGACGCAGGCTTGCGGTTTCCTGTTTATCTGCCTTGAGCATATGTGTCTCTCGGGAACATCTTGACCTGTTCGGAGCCTCCTGATAGGGGACGGTGGCGGTAACCCAAGGACGGCAGTTATTACTCTTCCCTCCTCGCTTTTGAGTGATTTCCCGCAGCTGTTACAAAAGATATATAAGGGGAACAAATTTGGCAATAAAGCGCACACGCGCTTCCTCCTGGATGAAGAACCTTGGTGTCCTGTGTGTTTCTTAACCCCACCGTCCCTCGCCAGGCTCGGCTCCTGTGGCCGGACGCGGCACATCATATTTCATTATTGTCCTTTTCATGTCTGAAGAACTTTTAGCAATGTGCCCGTTATGACAATTTTTTTTCCTTCTTCTTCTAAATAAGGTCCTGCTAGCCATTGGCCGTGACTCCTGTACAAGGAAATT